>NC_092372.1:169118864-169450531 GCF_030028105.1 Mobula birostris
TTCCTTAAATCTAAAAACTCTCTGTTTTCTTGCCTGTCGCATTATTTGATCTTGAATTTTAAATTGATGAAAACAAACCAAAACAGACCTTGGTTTATTTGGATCTTTAAATTTCGAAGTAAAAGCTCTGTGTGCTCTTTCTATAGCAGGTGGCTGTGTTAATATGGTAGGAAAAAAAGTATGAAAAAGCTTACCAAAGTAAGCAGTTAAATCTCCATCTTTAGCTCCTTCTTGCAGCCCAACAATTCGTGTGTTCCTTCGGCGAGACCTAGTTTGCAGGTCTATAATCTTATTTTGATGTCTTTCCAAACGGGTTGTAGCTTCAAACAATTTTTGCTTAGTTAGCTTCAATTCCTCTTCGTGTGTAATAACTTGAGTTTACAAGTCTTTAAGTTTTCCCAGAAATGACTTCATTTCATTACTATTCTTTTCTAGTTGGTCTTTAATTTAATTCAGTGTCCGAACGATATCTTCAGCCCATGGTGGTATTTCAACAGATCTTTCCTCTTGCATCTTTCCTTTCCCATTACCTTTGTCACTGGGTTCAGACAAGTTCTTCCCACTCCTCGTAGACATAGACATATTGTTCCCCCTCAAGAATCAGCGAATAAAAAATCTAAATGCAAAGTTTAAACTAGGGGTGAGAAACATAACTAAGAGCAGCACAAGATTGCTGCTACTCCATCTGCAGACAGGGGCGGGCTCCTACATTGTTACTAAGCAAAATTTGTGCATGATTCATTGTGTGCAATGAATGTGTCCTGCCCAGCATATTCATTGCACACAAACATTGAGGTCCCTGATAATATTACGTCCATGTTTATGGATACACTACGAATTGCACCAGATATGTTATATCAGCATATTCCAATTACCTACTGAATCATGGTGATATTGTTTCTTCTGGTTCATGCTCCTTAAACACTATCACTATCTTATTGAAATTTCTTCATTACCCCTTTCCTTAATAAGTTAACTCTAGATTCTTTTAAACTACTGTTCATTCCATTTCCAATTCCCTTACCTCTTTGAAGTCTTTGAATATGTTACTGCTTCCCAAATTTGTTCACCATCTTTCCTCAAACATCTTATTTGAAACGTCTCAGACCTAATACCAAAAGGACTCATATTACAATCACTAATGATATATTATGCAATTAAATCTAAATATATCTGGGACTTGTCTGTTGCATTTAGTATGTTTGAACACACTATCTTCCTCTCACTGTTTCCTACTTAATTGGGATTGCTGAAATATACTGTCCTTATTTGCAGTAGAGTTGCAAGGTTACAAGCAATATATACCCTATTTTTGCACATATTTTATTATAAATTGGTTTACTTCAAGAACAGGGACATAATAGACTGCATATACTGGAATCTGGAGCAACACAAAAGGCACTGAAAGAGCTCAGCAGCTCAGGCAGTATTGACGGAGTGAAATGGACAGTCAGCATTTAGGTTAAGACCCTTCATTTTGACCCATGATGTCAATTGTCCATTTTCCTCCATACACACTGCATGGCCTGCTGAATTCCTCCAGGATCTTTTATGTAGCTTACTGCAAGGGCATATTGGTTGTCTATGCATGAGATACTTCTCATGAAATTCTATATCTTGCTGACAGAAGTCAATGAAAGCCTCCCCGTACTATTGCCAGAACTCCAGTTATTTTCTACTCTTTATTTTCAGTGCCTTATTCTGGGGGCTTCAGCCTCAAAGGTGCCTGGTTATGTGCCAATGTGCCTAATTCGAATATATTATAATGTAATTTGCGTTGCACTCATGATTGGAAACTGTAAAAATGCTTTGACACACTTGAATTAACCAGAAGGATAGAACACCAAAATTGCATCTCAAGGTATGCTTTACAAATGGATGCATAAATGTGCAATATGTGTCATAGACATTAATGGTGTAAAAGCAAATGCAATTTGCCTTCAGATGAGCTGCTGTGAGGGTGCTGTGTTGTGCAATGTGTACTGATTGTTGTAGTGGGATTATACCATTATTTATCAGGGTACCATTAGTCAGTCTTTTTAACAGTGACTTACAAGCCTATTCACTAAGTAGTATATATGACAATATGATGCAGTTAAATTTGATAAATTCCACATCATAGCTTAATACTGCAATGCTTACAACAGAAGTTATTTTATTAAGTTCCATGTTATAGCTTGAATACAGTATTCATGATCTGTACCAGCAAGCAGAATTCTTAATGTAGCATCAATCAATTTGAATTATGGTCTATGTTGGTTGTTATATAAAAGAAAATCATGTTACACTGTGAAGAGAAAAATACAGACAGTAATTGTTCGGTCATGAGGAAATGAGGAATTGCACAGCACAGAAACATACCCCTCGCCTCCACTCCTGCACCACCTCTACCCACCCCGTGTTCACACTGCTCTTTTCTTTCTCCATCTATACTCGTGCCATTTGTTTTCATTACTCATCCTCTTACTGAAAACATCCTTTAAAGAATCAAATTTCTGGACATTGTTATGTATTGCTTTTGGGTATCTGGACTGTGGTCTGTCTTACTACACATCTCTTGTATCACATGTGAAACTAACACTAGCTAGTTGGTTTGCTTTATTTGTTCCTTGATAAAACATAATAAATTTTAATTTGAATATGTATGACAGCAGAGCCTTGCGATTGTTACACATCATATACCCCATTGAAAGTGTACAGCTGCTTCTTAAAGTGCTGAATAGAAGCACTCAAAAATAGCACGTTTCCTTTGAGGTGGGCAACTTCTTAATAATTTTCACAGAGAAGGTAAATTATCGAAAACATTGGAATTCAAATGCAGTGAACATGACCTTCCTGCTTAGTTCCTGGGATGTACCTATTGATGTTGCCTTGCTGTTAACCCCACTAAAAGATTCAGCGTCAGTGCAGAGCTATCTGTTTTACATGCTGCTGGCTGGCACTCTATGACTGTAAGCACTTCTCTAATATTCACATTGTCCAGCTTGCTTCTACCAGGACCATTGGAGAGCATTTTTTTTGACAGTCCCTTTCATAACTGAAGAAAAATGATGCAATGCAAAAGATCCCTACTTCCTTTGCCATCCAAGATAAGAGTCAAACCTGAACCCATGGATTCAGGTTCAGAATCAGAATCAGGTTTAATATCATAGGCATTTGTCATGAAATTTGTTGTCTATGTGGCAGCAGTACATTGCAATACACTATAACAGAGAAAAAACTCATTAATTACAGCAAGTATATAATTGTTAAATTAAATAAATTATGCAAACATAGAAATTAAAAGGTCATGAGGTAGTGTTCATGGGTTCAATGTCCATTCAGAAATCAGGTGACAGAGGAGAAGAAGCTGTTCCTGAATCACTGAGTGTGTGCCTTCAGGCTTCTGTACCTCCTTCCTGATGGTAGCAATGAGAATAAGGCATGATCTGGGTGATGGGGGGTTTGTAAGAGGAGAAACTGGTTGACCAATGGATTCCAGATTGGGAATGAGAAACCTGAATATGGAAGCCCGATCTCCTAGCCACTATCTCGTAGCCATGCCCTCTCTGTTATGGGAAGCTCTGTCTGAGGTGATTGAAAGATCCATTCCTAATTGCTAAAACAGTATTGGGTACATTCAGACTTCTGACGCAAGTAAGCTTGAAGGTCTGAATAAATACAAGACTTGAATGTTGTCAACAGGAATTCTGCAGATGCTGGAAATTCAAGCAACACACATCAAAGTTGCTGGTGAACGCAGCAGGCCAGGCAGCATCTGTAGGAAGAGGTACAGTCGACGTTTCAGGCCGAGACCCTTCGTCAGAACTAACTGAAGGAAGAGTGAGTAAGGGATTTGAAAGTTGGAGGGGGAGGGGGAGATCCAAAATGATAGGAGAAGACAGGAGGAGGAGGGATAGAGCCAAGAGCTGGACAGGTGATAGGCAAAAGGCCCATCTGTTACTTATTTTTATGCACACATTCTTTCCCTCACTCTCCTTTTTCTCCCTCTGTCCCTCTGAATATAACTCTTGTCCATCCTCTGGGTCCCCCCCCCCCCCTTGTCTTTCTTTCTGGACCTCCTGTCCCATGATCCTCTCGTATCCCCTTTTGCCTATCACCTGTCCAGCTCTTGGCTCCATCCCTCCCCCTCCTGTCTTCTCCTATCAATTTGGGTCTCCCCCTCCCCCTCCAACTTTCAAATCCCTTACTCACTCTTCCTTCAGTTAGTCCTGACGAAGGGTCTCGGCCTGAAACGTCGACTGTACCTCTTCCTAGAGATGCTGCCTGGCCTGCTGCGTTCACCAGCAACTTTGATGTGTGTTACTTGAATGTTGTATATTGTTTTACCTCACCTTTCTTTTAACAGTAATGGATGATGATACAATTTATTGTATTTAGTGTCTTGGCAATATATGATTATTTGCATAAATTTTACTTAGCTGAAGTGGATAAATAATTAGGGTCAGAACAAGACTATATCTCAAGAACTAAGTATTGCTGGAAGCCTGGAGAGGAGCTGAGGAGTGACTTTAACAGCAGAACCTTATCATTTTGCCATTCTGATTCTAAGCTGGCAACTGGAGAGACTGATAAACGAGTGTGCTGCTGGGAAACCCAGTAGTAGGAGTCAGTCAGGTCTAACTGAGGATATTTCCAGCAATCTGAAATGACCAGCTCTAGTGAAAGAGCCAAATGAGAGGGAAAAAGGTAAAGATCAAGACTGTTTTGTGGAGATCGGGGGCCCAGGATATGGCAAGTGAGGCAGTGAGGGAAAGATCAAAGGGAGGTCAAGCACATCATGGCAGCAAGCAGAGGCTATGTAAAGGGAATAAGAGGAAATTTTTGCTTTTCCTGACCTAAATTCAGTGCTAAAACGAATTACTTCCTTGCTTGAAACAGCACTTCTGTCTTTGCATTTGCAGCCAAGTTTTTCAAGCCTTAGGCCAGCTAAAGTTAAATTTAAATCAGGATCCCAGATGCACTGTGGGAGTCAAATTTTAATATTATGAGGATTTGTGCTACTGAAGAGCAGAATACAGACATATCAGGCAACAATGGATCTATGGGTTTAGTTCTCAGATACTGTCTTCACACCTGCCCCTTACTCCCCCAGTGCTTTCATTCTCATGGCAGTAACTTTTAATATTTATTCCCAAACAGTTTTGATATAATCTGGGAGGAATCTGTGTACTTATAAAGATATCTCATTGTATGTCATGTGTTAAATATTAAACATATATCTGGATGAAAATAATTTGGACTATATCTTAACAATCAATCCTCATTGCAGCAAATATGATAGGAAATGAAACAAGGCCTGGATGGGAAACAAGTGATTATTAGCATTTTTCCTAAAACTGTTTTTGATAATTTTACTATTTTCCCCCTTCTGGCCAAGATGGTGCCAACATTCAACACTCTCTCGGTTAATGTTTTCCAGGTAGCCTACGAAGATGTCTGTTTTACTTCTTTTACATCTGTTTTTTGCCTTAAGTATGTTCCAGGGACTGTTAGAGCCTGCGATTTACAATTTGGTGATTGATTAAGTGATCCACAGCTTTGCTGTCTCCAAGTAGATTCCGGGAAGTGAGCACGCCCTTGGATGCTTCGATGTGCAGAAACTTAAGAGAAAGGGCTGATGTTCAATTCCATTTTGCTGATTAAAGCATCCATTAATCGTCGATTAAAGCATTGAGGAAGATTGAGGCATCAAAGTGAATGCGGAAGGCGAGCGAGAGTTCAGTGCTGACTGCCTGCTTTGTCTGTGAGTAGCCTGTCGTTGTGTGGCTCGCTGTGGCAATGGTAGGCCTCTGCCTCGTGTAGTGTCCCTCTCTTTCCATGACTGTTGGTGATGTCGGAGGATGGCATCATGGTTCTCTGTTTATGGATTGGACTATTACGTTTATGGACTGTGGACATTTTCAGACTTGTGATTTTTATATTCTGTGTTTTTTATCACCCATTCCTTTTTCATTTTGTTGTGTGAGGGGAGGGTTTTGGGGGTTTATATTCTTGTTCTGTTTTGTGTGGAGTAGGGGGGTTTTGGGGGGGGATGGTTGATGATCTGGATGTCGTTGTTTTTGTGCAATTTGGGCGTTTGATGTTTCTCTCTGTATGACTTTCATGTTCTTTCTTTGTTTCATGGCTATCTGGAGAAGATGAATCTCAGAGTTGTATTTGGATACATACTTTGAAAATAAATGAATTTTTGAACCTTTTGACCTACAATTCATAGTCAAGCTGCTATTGGGTAATGTTTTAATTACAGTGACTAGGGGAAGATCCCAATGCAACATTATCTTTATGATTATAAAGCATGATGTTAAATAGATAAAAGAGATGCCCTAATAGAGATAAGTATTTTAATGTGATTGCAAGTAAAATTGATAAACACGAGACATTCTGCAGATGCTGGAAATTCAGAGCAACGCTGGAGCTATTGAGATCAGGCATAATCGATGGAAAAAGGCAGTCAACATCTTGGGTCAAGACCCTTTATCAAGACTGATCTCCTAATAATTATATTATATTGATGCCCTTATATTTCTTGCGTGATATGAGAGGAAACTTTCTACTTGTATAAATACCTCAATATATATGTTCCATTGGACTCTAGAGTCATAGAGATACCCATCCATACAATCCCATTTGTTCCATGACCTTCTATGTCTTAGTGATTCTAGTGATTAACTGGGTACTCTTAAATATTGTGAACGTACCCAGTTCCACAAGCAGTGTATTCCAGTTTTCAATTAACCTCTATGTGAAAAAATTCTAACTCTCTCAACCATAGCCTACATGAAGTTTTAAATCCCTTTGAAGGGGGGAAAATTTTCCATCAATCTACTCCACCTATAAGACCATAAGGCCATAAGATGTAGGAGCAGAATTAGGCCATTCAGCCCATTGAGTCTGCTCTGCCTTTCCATCATGGCTGATCTCAGATGCATACACCTGCCTTCTCACCATATCATTTGGTGCCCTGCCCAATCAGGAAACAATCAACTTCTGCCTTAAATATATCCATGGACTTGGGCTCCACCGCAGTCCGTAGCAGAGCATTCTGCAGATTCATTACTCTGTGGCTAAAAAAATTCCTCCTTATCTCTTCTAAATTTTGAGGCTGTGCTGTCTAGTTCTGGATACCCCCACCTTAGGAAACATCCTCTCCACATCCACGCTATCCAGTCCCTTCAACATTCGGTAGGTTTCGATGACATCCACTGCATTCTTCTAAATTCCAGTGAGTACAGGCCCAAGGGTGCCAAATGCTCCTCATATGTTAACCCCTCCATTTCCAGAATTTCCAGACTCCTCAGGAGTCTCTCCAATGACAACACATCCTTTCTGAGATATGGGGCCTGAAACTGTTCACAATACTCCGAGTGCAGCCTGACTAGTGTCTTACAAAGGCTCAGCATTATCTCCTTGTTTTTTATATTCTTTTCCATTTGAAATAAATGCTAACATTGCATTTGCCTTCTTTACCACAGACTCGACCTGTAAATTAACCTTCTGGAAGTCTTGCCTGAGGACTTCTAAGTGCCTCTGCACCGCTGATGTTTGAGTTTTCTTCCTATTTATATACCAGACTGCACTATTGTTCCTTTTACCAAAGTGCATTATTATTCCCAATACTGTATTCCACCTGCCACATTCTTGCCCATTCTTCCAATTTGTCCAAGTCCTGCTGCAATTGCATTGCTTCCTCAGCACTGCCTACCCTTCCACCTATTTTCCTATCATCCACAAACTTTGCCGCAAAGCTATCAATTCCATTATCCAAATCACTGACAAACAATGAGAAAAGTAGTGGTCCCACTACTGACCCCTGAGGAGCACCACTAGTCACTGGTAACCAACCAGAAAAGGCCCCTTTTATTCCCACTCGCTGCCTCCATGGCAGTATCTTTCCTGTAATATCATAGGATTCTTGTGAAGCAGCCTCAGCTATGACCCTTAAAATTTTGTATATCTCTATCAGGGCCACCCTCAGCCTCCTCCACTCCAAGGAAAATAAACCCAGCCAACACAGTCTCCCCCATTGCTCCAGTATTCTGTCTCAGGCAACAGCTTGGTGAATCTATTCTCCATCCTCTCCAGTACAATTCCATTTCAGGGTATCAATTATTGAAAATGCATCTGTATCAAAACAATTTGCAATCGTGTAACACTGGCAACAGTTTTCTTTATCTTTAAGGCTTAATCACAATTTCCAACCTCAAAGTAATTCACATTCAGATAATTCACCTACTATCCCAATATCTGAAGCAATTGTATGAATTGTATATATCAATGGAATCCACAAAAAAAGAAAAAATTTAGGAAGTGTAACCATCAATTTGATTCACTAGGAGTTTATACACCATGGTTGTCATAGATATTTTGTGGCCAAGTATGTGAAGCTCTGAAGTCACCAAGTGGCACCCTCAATCTTTGACTACGATGCCGAGAAATTGGATTTCACCCTGATTTGGTATGTCAACTGGGTACTGCATGTAATGTTAACTTCCAGTTTGAGAACCCCTAAAAATCTTGGAAAAGATTTCTTTACCATCCTATCAACTTGTGAAGTCACCCTGAGATACCAAGGTCCTTCTGTATGTAAATTTTGTTAAGGGTTTAATAATTAACTTAATTTTCCTTTACACTTGATCTAAAAAAATGCAACACCTCACACTTACCCAGATTAAATCCTCCTACCATTTCTCTGCCCATATCTACAACTAATCTCTATCCTACTTCATCCTTTGGCAATCTCCTGCACTATCCATAATACCACTAATCTTTGTGTCATCTGCAAATTAACCCACTCATCAATTTTGCATCCAAGTCATATCACAAACAGCAGAAGTCTCAGTATGGTTCCCTGCAAAATGCCACTAGTCATGGGTCTCCAGCCGGAAAAAGACTGATCAACCGCTACCCTTACTGTCTGTCTTGGATAGGCAAGCTAATTCTGAATCTAAATGTTAAGTAAATTTATTATCAAAATATATATCTGTTCCCATATATCACCTTGAGATTCATTTTCTTGCAAGCATTTACAGGGGAAAAAGGAATAACTTTACAAAAAAAAGAGAATTTTATGAAAAACAGAGAAAGACTGACAAACAGCCAATGTGCAAAAGAAGACAAATAGTACAAATAAAAAATAATACTGAGAACATGAATTGTAAAGGGTCCTTCAAAGTTAGTCTGTAGGTCACAGAATCAGAGTAATGGTGAATGAGGTTATCCATGGCCGTTCAGGAGCCTGATAATAATAGTTTTTTTTAGGTTATGAGGACACTCAGTCCTCGTTTATTGTCATTTAGTAATGCATGTATTAAGAAATGATAGAATGTTCCTCCAGTATGATATCACAGAAACACAAGACAGACCAAGACTAAAACTGACAAAAACCACATAATTATAACATATAGTTACAACAGTGCAAAGCAATACCGTAATTTGATAAAGAACAGGCCATGGACACAGTAAAAAAAGTCTCAAAGTCCCGATAGCCCCATCATCTCAAGCAGACGGTAGAAGGAGGAAAAACTCTCCCTGCCATGAACTTCCAGCGCCGCAAACTTTCCGTTGCAGCACCTTGGAAGCACCCAACCACAGACGATCCTGAGTCTGCCCGAAAACTTCGAGCCTCCGACCAGCCCTCCGACACTGAGCACCATCTCTGCCGAGCGCTTTGACCCCGGCCCCAGCCGCCAAGCAACAGGCAAAGCTAAGGATTCGGGGCCTTCCCCTCTGGAGATTCTGGATCGCACAGTAGCAGCGACAGTGACACAGGCATTTCAGAAGTTTCACCAAATGTTCCTCCGTGCTTCTCACATCTGTCTCCATCAAATCAGGATTGTGCATGGCATCCTACTTGACAGATAACCGATGTTCATTCCGGAGTAGCTGCTGTGCACTGCGTCGCACTGCCATCTTCTCTTCAGTTCCTGAACTTCATGGTGTGGCACCTTAAAACCACTTGGTTCAGGCAGATGGGCCTTGTGGGGAAGGCTCTAGGAGTAAAACCTGAGGAAAAGTCTGGAGCTGAAGTCCCCAATGCAGTCCTACATTGAGTCAATGTTGACTGGCAACTCCTGCGATGCTGCTGGTGCCAAACTGTATCGGTCTCTGCTGTTCCTTTGGATTCATCAGCTGCATGGAGAGGGGGAGCCTGCTGCGGGCAACAGCTTGCTCTCCATATCGTACTGCCCAGGCTTGTATGTCGTTTAGACAGCTGGGATGCAACGTTCATGGTCAACCCCAACGAAGAAAGGGGCTCATAGTCCAATAGTCATAACAACCATTTGTGATTTCATCATCATCATCAGGTGCCGTGCCCAGTTTCAGCTTTGTGATCTCACAGCTCCTAATCATGTTGGTAAAACTGTCTCAATTGATTGAAATCAGAGATGTTGGAAAAAAGTTGAAAAATTAACAATAATGAAAACGTAAAAGACTATAAAATAATATAAAACTAAAGTTATTTGAAAACATATTAAGTATTAGGAGAGAGAATAGGCATCTGGCCTTTTGAAACAGTTCAGTCATTCATCAACATCATGAATATTCTACCACAGCCCATTTTCACTGCATAATCCCGGTATTACTTGTTTGTCTTAATATCTAGAATCCAATCTCTCTCTGTTTTGAATAAACTGAATGACTGAGCCTCTACAAACCTATGAGGGGTGGAGGGGGTGCAGAATTCCACCCTCTTCATCCAGGGAAAACTTGTGAAAAGTTTCTTTGACGTCTCAGAGAGACTTTTATACCGCTAAACTTTAGAGAATATAGGCCTAGTTTACTTAATATCTTCTTTTAAATTAAACTCATTCTTTAGCAATCAACCTAGTGAATCTTTGTAAAATTCCTACTAGGACAAATATAATTTTTTGGTAAGGGGACTAAATCTATATGCAATATTCATAGTCTCACCAAAGCCCTAAGTATATAATTTCAGTAAGACCTCTTTACTCTTGTACTCAGATCTTATTGTAATGAAAACCAACATGCCATTTGCCTTCTGAATCATTGTTGCACTAGCATGCCGGTTATCAGTCAATTGTGCACAAGGTCCTTTTAAACATTAAGTACCCAATCTCCCACCACTAAAAAGATTCTTTTTTTTGTTTACAGCAATAAAATAATTAAATTAAAAATTTCCACATTATATATCTTGGTGTCCATGTCCATAGAACACTCAAAGCTGCTGCAAAGTTTGACAGTGTTATTAAGAAGGTGTATGGTGTGTAGGCCTTCATTAACTATGGGACTGAGTTCAAGAGCCATGAGATAACATTAAGCTATATAAAACCTTAGTTAGACCCCATTTGGAGTTCTGTGTTCAGTTTTGATCACCTCATTACAGAAAGGATGTGGATACTATAGACAGAGTGCAGAGGAGATTTACAAGGATCTTGCCTGGATTGGAGAGTGTGCCTTATTGGAATAGATTGAGTGAACTTGTCCTTTTCTCCTTGGAATGATGGAGGATGAGGGGTGACCTGATAGAGGGGCGTTGATCGTCTGGATAGCCAGAGACTTTTTCCCAGGGCTGAAATAGCTGACACGAGGGGGCGTAGTTTTAAGGTGCTTGGAAGTAGGTACAAGTGGGATGTCAGTGGTAAGTTTTTTTTACACAGAGAGTGGTGAGTGCGTGGAATGCACTGCCAGTAAAGGTGGTAGACGCAGATACAATAAGGACTTTTAAGAGACTCTTAGATAGGTATATGGAGCTTAGTAAATTAGGGAGCTGTGCAGTAGGAAAATTCTAGGCAGCTTCTAGAGTAGGTTACACAGTCAGCACAACATTGTGGGCCAAAGGGCCTGTAATGTGCTGTAGATTTTCTATGTTCCTATGTTTCTATATTCCACATACCATGTTCTTGACCAATCACTCAACTTGCCTACAATTCCTTTAATCATCTTTATACCCTGTTGACTCATAATCCAGCCCATTTTATATATTATCAGCAAACTTAGATCCCTTTAGCCAAATTGTTAGTATAGATTGTGAATCACTGGGTAAGCAGTAATCCCTGCATTAGTTAATCAATCACAGGAGAGGGAGAGAAAACGTGTAACTACTGACTTGTTTGCCCAGCATCTGAATTTGGAGAAAATTTTGGAATCTACTGTACATATAATGCAAAGTTACAGTAATAACAAAACAATTGAAAAAAGAGCAATAGGATTGAGCAGAGACAGTGTGGATTTATGAATAGGCAATTGTGCTTGACCAGCCTATTGGCATTTAGTTACACTCAGTTACTCCCACTCTTTAATTTCCTTTTTGCTGTCCAATTCACAATTTAATAATAATAACGATAATAATAATAGTAAGTACTTTATTGATCCCGAGTGGGAAATTCTTTTGTTACATCAGCAACACTTAAAAACACTTAGCAGTGTGCAGCCTTAATTAATAATAAAGTACAGAATAATAAAATACACAATAAGAATGTACCAATGTGCAATAATAATGTATGAAATAATAAAGCAGATACTCTTGTACTATGATGTGTGTTCTCCTGTTGCCCAGAGATGAACTGTTGTATATGCTTATTGCATTTGGTAGGAAAGATTTTCTGTAACGATCCTTGTGGCAGCCGAGCTGAATGAGTCTATTCGGAAAAGTGCTCCGCTGCTTATTCAGTAGGTCATGGAGAAGATGTGCCTGATTATCCATAATGGATAATAGTTAGTTTAGTGACCTCCTCCCCACCACTAACTCAAAAGAGTATGCATGAATATTATTCCCAGTATAATTTCAGACCAGCCTCTTATCAATAAATCTCCCAAAAATCTACTTATATATTATCCTAAACACAAAAGGTTCTGTAGAAGCTAAAAATCTTGAGCAATGCACACAAAGTGCTGGAGGAACTCAGTAGGTCAGGCAGCATCGATGGAGAGCGATAAACAGTCGACTTTTCAGGCTGAGACCCTTCATCAGTATTAGGAAGGATGGGGACAGAAGTCAGAGTAAGAAGGTGGGGGTAGGGAAGGAATTAAAGCTGGCAGGTGATAGGTGAAACCAGGTGAGGGGGAAAGTGGGTGGGTGAGGGAAAGGGATGAAGTAAGAAGCTGGGAGAGGATAGGTGGAAGAGGTAAAGGGATAAAGAGGTTGGGTCGTTGGGTGTATCTAAGGCAGAGATTGATAGGTTCTTGATTGGACATGGCATCAAAGGTAACAGGGAGAAGGCCGGGAGCTGGAGTTCAGGAGCTGATAGAAAAAAGGATCAGCCTTGATTGAATGGCGGAGCAGTCTCAATGGGCCAGGTGGCCTAATTCTGCTCCTATGTCTTATGGTCTTATGGTTTAAGAAGGAATCTGATAGGAGAGAACAGTGGACCACGGCAGAAAGGGAAGAAGGAGGAGCACAAAAGGAAGGTGATGAGAAGAGAAGGGGTGAGAGGGGAACCAGAATGGAAAATAGAAACAAGAGGAGGAGGAAAACATTACTGGAATTTGGAGAAATTGACGCTCCTGCCATCAGGTTGGAAAACTGCCCAGATGGAATATGAGGTGTTGCAGCTTCAGCCTGAGTGTGGCAGTAAAGGAGGCCATGGACAAACATGTCAGAATGGGAATCAGAAGTCAAATTGAAGTTGCTGGCTACTGGGAAATCGTGCTGTTTGAAAATGCTCAACGAAAATTCCTAGTCACTACTGGGAATACCGGATCAAGAAAATGGTTCGAGCACACTCGCAAGTGTCGCCTCATGTGGAAGGACTTCTGGGGCCCCGAGTGGTGGTGAGGCAGGAGACATAGAGGACTGGTATAGGACTTATCTCACTTGCATAGATAAGTGCCAGGAGGGTGTCAGTGGGGATGGACGAGTGGACAAGAGATCCACTTTCCATAGGAGTGATCCCAATGGAAAGTGGTGGTGGGGGGGGGGGGGGAGGATGGCGAGGGGAAGATACACTTAGTGGTAGGATCCCATTGTAAATAGAAGAAGTTACAGAAGATGATGTTGGATTCGATGGTTTTTGGGGTGGTAGGAAAGGAGAAGGAACCTTATCCCTGTGGTGGTGATAGAAGGTATGGGTAGGGGCAGATGTGTGGGAAATGGAGGAGATGCGTGTAGGGGCAGCATCAATGGTGATGGAAGGGAAACCCGTTCTTTGAAGAACAAGGACATCTCAAAACACATCATCTAGTTCTTCCTTACTTATGTTACTAACTGCATCCTGCAAGCAATCCATAGCGGTATGCAACATTATAACGGGTTTAGACACATTGAGGAATTTTAGAGGTAATTGATGGTGGATAAATTATAGAACATACTTCCTGAAGTGATGATAGTGACATTTAAGAAGTACTTGGGTGAATGTTTGAACGGCCATGGTATGAAAAGGCCACAGATTGAGTGCTGGAATGTGGGATTAGTACAGGTAGGAACTTGATGGCCAGCACAGATACAGTGGGCTGAAGGACCAGTTCCTATGCTATATGACGATATGACTCAATAAGCAAGCCCAAGCACAACACTGGCTCAAAGACGGTGGCAGACAGACAAAATGGGAACAGCATAAGGAATAGGAAATGGAATGAGGCGCCTGCCTGACCAAGCTGCATAGAAGTCTACATACAAAGGAAACTGCAAAACAGCATGCAACGGACAGCAAATGTTCCCACAACTATTGGGTCATTTCAGAGCTTTGCAACCCTACCACATCTCATCATGAATGGTGGTGGACAGCTACATGGCTAATCCGAGGTGGTAGTTCCATGAATATCCTTATCCTGGACAACAGTGGAATCCTGTATGTGAGAGCTAAATACATGGGTAAGTCACTGCGACTATGCTCAGCCTGAAGTGCCAGATTGATTATTCATCCTGATTTCTTTCAGTGATCAGCACTATTCAGAAACCAATCATTAGTCAATTCACTTCGCTCCTTGTGATACAAAAAATTGCCAAGGGCACTGGAAATGGAACCAGCTAACATCCTGGCTATTATTCTGATGACTTAGCAATATACGCAAGATATCAAACTATTAGAATGCAGGAATCCACCTAACATTGTAGAAATTACAACAAGTAATTACTGTCCCTAAGGTGACAGAAGCTCTTGTTGATAGTGTTATCAAGTGACATTTCATCTCCAATAACCTGTGCCCAGTCGTTCGGGACTACTTTGAACATCAGCGCACATTTTTTTCAAATCTCTCATCAAGGAAAATTTGTGTAACGGAGGTCAATGGGCATTACAAGAAAATTTCAATATTTGGAGCCATATCTTGCACAATAAATCATGGTTATAGCTGCCATGCTATCATGGGAATCAGTCAGCCTAGTCCCAGTATCATTTCAGGATAGTACTTCTTCAGGGTAGTACTATGGCCCAACCAATTTTCAGTGCTTTTATTCACTGTTCAAGCCAATTTCAATTCATTTTCTGCTCCTCTGGAAATGAAGTATAAGCCTGCATGTACAGGATATGTTTGCATCCTCAAAATACCTGGCAGTGAGCACCTTCTACAGGAGAGGGTGAAACCATCTTTCCTTGACGCTCAACATGATCATAGTTGCTGAACACTTACAAATAATGTCCTGGGGCCACATAAGTATTGGTGGTTGACAAGAGAAGGTCTTAAGCAACGTTGGATAAAGCAGTTACCTTCCTGGAGGGAGCACCACAATTTGACTGTTCTGTATAGATCCAACTCCACCAAATCTCAAGAGGCTCGAAACCATGCAGGACAAGTTCACCAGCTTGACTGGCACCCTATTCATTCATTCCATCTGTCAATGGTGCACTGTACCTGCAAGTACAGCATTAACAAAATGCACTGCAGCTACTTGCCTGGGTTACCTCAGATGGGACCTTATCAGTAGGAAAGATTGGGGTACCTGGACACAGGAACACAACAACCTACAGAATTACAATGTCACACACCAAATTCAACTTGGAAGTACTTTGCCATTCCTGTATCATTGGTGGGTGTAAATACTGGAACTCACTCCACCACACTACAGTGGGAGTATTTCAAGAGGACAGAACATCATCACTTTCTCAAAGGCAATTAGGGATGGATGATAAATGCTGGGCTTGCCAATGACGCCCACATTCTGGAATTGAATACTCATCCCCAAGCCTTCATGACAGCCTACTGTTTGTTGTGATGACTCTTCCAGTGTTTATCCTGCTGTTGTTGTCTGTCTCCACTGTCTGCATCACTTGCAATGCACTTCATCTTATCTGTTTTAATTGCCTGTATTTGTCCTTACTAATACTTTACTACATCACTTATATTTCTCAAAAATGATTAATATTTGAATCTCTGGTGTATTTATGTGATTATGTGTTTATTACCATTTTTTGTGCTGTATCAAAAGGCATATTCACTTTGCATCTTAATCAAAGCCAAAATTATTCTGTGCCGGTTACTATAATGTAACACAGATCATTATCCTATACATATGCACATGTATATATACACACACACAATTAGGTATTCAACCAATTAATAAAAATATTTTGCATAGGATACTAACTGTGGAATAAAAATAAGTGCAGGGAATATATAATTAAGCAGCAAGTGAACAAAAGCATAATGAAACTTATTGTGTATCCACTAATTATTATATGATACATGTTAACGGTTAATCAATATGCTATAACATGTACTACTGCACATTTCTAACCTCAGTACCTGAGTTCAAAAGTAGGGGAGACACCATCAGATGGTGGCATGATCTGGAACATGAGACTAAGCAGCTGTTAGTGCTATTTAATTGGCTTCATTTCAATTGATTTGTGTTAGAAATTTTGTTGACAAAACATGAAAATTAACACATGGGGATTTTACTACACCCTTTCCCTTTCGTACAAAACTGCACAGTTTAGCCACTTATATTTTCAAAGTGTCATTAGCACACTTACTAATCAATGGATTTTACCGTCTTCCAATTCCTATATTATATACTTAGTTTAAACTGAGTGGACAGCAATTCATTTCCTCTTGTTCTCTAGCAGCTGACAGAACACATTCTTTTTATTACGGCGACATTTCTGCTGGTCCTCTGCATTTTTATCACAGATTTAAATTTAGTTATAGCCAATTTTAGTTTAATGACTTGCTTTACCAGGCTTTTACAATACAGAGCCTGTGTTACCATCAGGGAGTTTATAAAACAGCAGGTTGTTTTTATATGCAGTCTCCAGACAGTCCACATTCCCTGGTAAAGCCGGAATATGGCTTTTGAGCAGAGCATTTTCAACTTCTTACCAATCACATCTGTTTCATACTTCACTTATTTGTAATTTAAGTCCCTGAATTGAATCTTTCATTTTCAACAGCTGGGCTCACAAATGCAGTCTGCCTAAGAATAGAGATTTCATATCTACAGTCAACTCTCGGCTCAGCTTCAACAATACAGCCATTCCTTCGCTTGAGGCAACCAGAGATAACTACCTCTGAGCCATGGATTTATACCATGTGTTGTTTGGTTGAGTAGGCTGATTCAGTTCAATATTCTTAAATTGACTGGCAATTTGCCCAGAATTAGACTGAATGCCAGAAATAAGCTGCAACATTATCATAATATCCACAATGAAAATCATTCATATGGGAGCACCCAAATCACATATACAAAGCACTTCTGCCATTTTCTGTTGTTTGTCTTCCTATTACTCCTGCAAAATCATTTTCTGAATAATGACTTCACTCTCTGATTTACCAAATCAAAATGGCATTTGTAGCAGAAACCAAAAACTGAAACTGAATTCATCTGAACTGTTTCCTTTATGTGATCACTTGCAATGTCTCTAAAGCTAAATAACTAAAGTGATTGTCTGAGAATTTATCATTATAAATAATATAATGAAAGAAGAGTTATACTGTAGCAGAATTTCAATCCCAATTTTAGAAAAGTTTTCAGTTTAATGGACATCAAATATTCAAATCTCTCAATCAGTCTTGCATGGGCAAGACAGCCACAGAAGAAAATATAAGCCATCCCCAAGAGACTGGTAAGATATCATTAGTAATATATGAGGAAAGGCCACTTACTGTAGCTAAAAAGCAACATTTTCACTATATTTTTTCTTCTGCAAATTTCCCTTTTAAGGAGTTTACTCAACTTATGCCGTCCAATTCAAGAAAACTGCAAAATAAAAATATTATGTTCTTTTTCTTCAATTTCTTTTTTTCAAAACAATATACTTAATTCATTATATTTGTCAAATGTAGTTAAATGTTACAACTCACAAAGTATGATATAGTTCAAGCTTATGAACACTGCAAAGCATTCTGGGTGCTTAATTCTAAGTACAGTGCAGACAGCATTGATACTGCAGTTAACTACTGTCTCAGAATCAGTCCTGAGGTTTAGCCCACATAGAGCTCAGTGTTTCAGTAGTTCAACAATATGTTCTTTCCCGACATTCTTTTCAAATAAACCTTCTAGAGGGTTTTATTGGCTCTCTGCAGCCTCCTCAAGGACAATGTGTGGTGGCAATGAGACTCCAAGTGTGCATAAAAGACCTGACAGGAAGGAATAAGCTACATCTTCATGCTTCTTTGGAAGTTTCTAGATTCTCCACAACAACCTTTACATGAGGTACAGCAGAGTCAACTAATTGGAACATCGCATGACAAAAAGGTCAGATACATCTTTCACAGAACAAGAAACAGACAACAACTTGACATATGAAGCCACATAAGAACATAAGAAATAGGAGCAGGAGTAGGCCATTCGGCCCATCGAGCCTGCCCTGCCATTCAGTAAGATCATGGCTGATCTGTCCGTAACTTAGCTCCATCTACCTGCCTTTTCTCCATAACCCTTAATTCCCCTACTATGTAAAAAATCTATCTAACTGTATCTTAAATATATTTAGTGAAGAAGCCTCAACTGCTTCCCTGGGCAGAGAATTCCACAGATTCACCACTCTCTGGGAAAAATAGTTTCTCCTCATCTCCGTCCTAAAAATGAATGCCATGAATGAACCATGCACAACCTGATACAGCTACGTATAAAGGTAGTCATTAAACAATTAGTGCTACACAGTAGTATTTATGTAAATCACCAGAGAGCCACAATACCAAAAACCACAAGAGTAGTTCAAAAGGTCCTAGCGCTTGAGAAATGAGTGTGCTTGGCAATGCCCATACCTCAGGTTTTACCAGCTTGAGCTGAGAAAAAAACAAAACTACAACAATAATAATAATAACCCGGGAGGGGTCTTTCCCCCCATTGGGCATATCTCCAGGTAGTGGATTGGGGAAAGCTTTGCAGATATGTAGGGCGGGGGTGGGGGGGAGTAAAATACTACCCACGGACCAAAACAGAAATAAATAAAACAGAATTATCAGTTCAGGAGCAATGAAAAAGGTTCATAAAACTAAATTTGATGCACCAAAATGTCACCAACCCTAGCACAGAATTATTAATAAACATAGAGATAATGAACTTTTGATCTAATATCTGGCCAAAAGGGTGATGCATAATCAAGAAACAAGCTGGGTTAGGGAGGAAAAAGAATGCACTCACACTATTGAAGACATGCAAACACCTGAAGCTACAATGAATATGCTAAAAGTGGTTAGAAAAGATACTCACAACCAGAAAATTACTGACACTGGTAATATACATAAAGGCATATGTATCAGTGGAGAAGCTAAAGTCACTTATATCAGTATTACAGTGGAGTGAAGGGAATTATAGAGGCATGAGAGAGAAGTTGGCGAGAATTGATTGAAAAAGAGCTCTGGCAGGGATGATGGCAGAACAATTTGGAAGGCACAGGATATGTACATCCCAAAGAGGAAGAAGTATTCTAAAGGAAAAGATGACACAACACAACCGTGGCTAACAAGAGAAGTCAAAGCCAACGTAAAAGCCAAAGAGAGGACATATAATAGAACAAAAATTAGTATGAAGTTAGAGGAGTGGGGAGCTTTTAAAACCCAACAGAAGTAAATTTAAAAAGTCATTAAGAAGTTGAAAATAGAATACAGAAGTAAGCCAGCCAATAATATTAAAGAGGAGACCAAAAATTTCTTCAGATACATAGAGTGTAAAAGGGAGGAGATAGTGGATTTTGGACTGCTGGAAAACAATGCTGGGGAGACAGTAATGGGGGACAAGGAAATGACAAATGAACTGAATAAGTATTTTGCATCAGTCTTCACTGTGGAAGACACTAGCAGTATGGTGGAAATTCCAGATGTCATGGGTTGTGAAGAGTGTGATGTTAGTTACCATTACTAGAGAGAAGGTTCTTGGGAAATTGAAAGGCCTCAAGGTAGATACAGTTGAAGTCAGAAGTTTACATACACCTTAGCCAAATAAATTTAAACTCAGTTTTTCTCAATTCCTGACATTTAATCCCAGAAAACATTTCCTGTCTTAGGTCAGTTAGGATCACTACTTTATTTTAAGAATGTGAAATGTCAGAATAATAGTAGAGAGAATGATTTATTTCAGCTTTTATTTCTTTTATCACTTTCTCAGTGGGTCAGAAGTTTACATAGACTTTGTTAGTATTTGATAGCATTGCCTTTAAATTGTTTAACTTGGGTCAAACGTTTTGGGTAGCCTTCCACAAGCTTCTCACAGTAAGTTGCTGGAATTTTGTTCCATTCCTTCAGACAGACCTGGTGTAACTGAGTCAGGTTTGTAGGCCTCCTTGCTCGCACACACTTTTTCAGTTCTGCCCACAACTTTTCTATTGGATTGAGGTCAGAAAATTATGTCAAGTCTGGTTCGTCCTTGGGAGCAACTTCTAAATGCCTGAAGGTACCACGTTCATCTGTACAAACAATAGTATGCAATTATAAACACCACGGGAGCACGCAGCCCTCATACCGCTCAGGAAGGAGACGCATTCTGTCTCCTAGGGATGAACGTAGGTTCTGGAGGATTGGAGGGTCGCAGATGTTGTTCCCTTATTCAAGAAAGGGAGTAGAGATAGCCCAGGAAATTATAGACCAATGAGTCTTACTTCAGTGGTGGGTAAGTTGATGGAGAAGATCCTGAGAGGCAGGATTTATGAACATTTGGAGAGACGTAATATGATTAGGAATAGTCAGCATGGCTTTGTCAAAGGCAGGTCATGCCTTACGAGCTTGATTGAATTTTTTGAGGATGTGACTAAGCACATTGATGAAGGTAGAGCAGTAGATGTAGTATATATGGATTTCAGCAAAGAATTTGATAAGGTACCCCATGCAAGGCTTATTGAGGAAGTAAGGAGGCATGGGATCCAAGGGGACATTGCTTTGTGGATCCAGAATTGGTCTGCTCACAGAAGGCAAAGAGTGGTTGTAGATGGGTCATAATTCTGCATGGAGGCCGGTGACCACTGGTGTGCCTCAGGGATCTGTTCTGGAATGACTTCTCTTCGTGATTTTTATAAATGACCTGGATGACGAAGCGGAGGGATGGGTTAGTAAATTTCCTTATGACACAAAGATTGCGGGTATTTGTGGATAGTGTGGAGGACTGTCAGAGGTTACAGCGGGACATTGATAGGATGCAAAACTGGGCTAGGATGTGGCAGATGGAGTTCAACCCAGATAAGTGTGAGGTGGTTCATTTTGGTAGGTCAAATATGATGGCAGAATATAGTATTAATGGTAAGACTCTTGGCAGTGTGAAGGATCAGAGGGATCTTGGAGTCTGAGTCCATAGGACACTCAAAGCTGCTGTGCAGGTTGACTCTGTGGTTAAGGAGGCATACGGTGCATTGGCCTTCATCAACCGTGGGATTGAGTTTAAGAGCCAAGAGGTAATATTACAGCTTTACAGGACCCTGGTCAGATCCCACTTGGAGTACTGTGCTCAGTTCTGGTCACCTCACTACAGGAAGGATGTGGAAACCATAGAAAGGGTGCAGGGGAGATTTACAAGGATGTTACCTGGATTGGGGTGCATACCTTATGAGAATAGGTTGAATGAACTTGACCTTTTCTCACTGGAGCGACGGAGGATGAGACGTGACCCGATACAGGTATATAAGATGTTGAGAGGTATTGAATGTGTGGATAATCGGAGGCTTTTTCCCAGGGCTGAAATGGCTAACACGAGAGGGCATAGTTTTAAGATGCTTGGAAGTAGGTACAGAGGAGATGCCAGGGTCAAGTTTTTACGCAGAGAGTGGTGAGGGTGTGGAATGGTCTGCTGGCAACAGTGGTGGAGGCGGATACAATAATGTCTTTTAAGAGACTCCTTGATAGGTACATGGAGCTTAGAAAAATAGAGGGCTATGGGTAACCCTAGGTAACTTCTAAAATAAGTACATGTTTGGCACAGCATCGTGGGCCAAAGGGCCTTTATTATGCTGTAGGTTTTCTATGTTTCTACCAGAGGACACAGCCTCAGAATAGAGGGGCGTCCTTTTAGAACAGAGATGAGGAGGAAGATAAGTGGAGGGGCAGGTAGTTTTGAGGAAGTAGGCTACAGAAGGACTTAGACAGATTAGGAGAATGGGCAAAGAAATAGCAGATAAAATACAATGTCAGGAAATGTATGGTAATGCACTTTGGTAGAAGAAATAAATGGGTTAACTATTTCCTAAACAGAGAGAAAATACAAAAAACTGAAGCACAAGGAGTGCTTGTGCAGGATTCCCTAAAGGTTAATTTGCAGGTTGAGTCTGTGCTAAGGAAGGCAAATGTGGTGTTAGCATTCATTTCAAGAGGGCTAGAATATAAGAGCAAGAATGTAATGTTGAGACCTTATCAAGTACAGATGAGGCCTTACTGGAGAATTGTGAGCAGTTTTGGGTCCTTTATCTTTAGAAAGGATGTGCTGAAACTGGAGAGTGTTTAAAGGAGTTTCAGAAAAATAATTCCATGTTTGAATGGTTTGTCATATGAAGATAGCTTGATGGCTCTGGGCCTAAATTCACTAGATTTCAGAAGAGTGAGCAGTGACCTCATTGAAACCTATTGAATGGTGAAAGTCCTTGATACAGTGGATGTGGAGAGGATGTTTTCAATGGTGGGAGAGTCTAATACCAGAGAGCCTCAGAATAAAGGGGTATCCTTTTATAATGGAGATGAGGAAGAATTTCTTCTGCAAGAGAGTGGTGAATCTGTGGAATTCTTTGTCACAAACAGCTGTGGAGGCCAAGTCTTTATGTAGACTAAGGTGGAGATAGATTCCTGAATGGTCAGGGCATGAAGGATTATGGGGAGAATGCACGAGATCGGGGGTGAGAGGAAAATTGGATCAGGCATGATGAAATTACGGAACAGACTCAAATGGCCAAATGGAGTAACTTGCTCCTATATCTTATGGTCTTATGGTCTACTTATTGGTATAAAAGGTTCACTTGTCATCATCTGTGTCCATTAATACATATCAACAATTTTCTTAAAAAACCTGAAAAAGTACCTGAATATTTGACAGGAAGTAAAACGTCTCTTACCTAAGGGAGAAATCACAAATGACCCATCCAAATATCATCTTATTACTTGCTGACAAACTATATATAAAATTGTCACATCATGTGTCTAACAACTACTCGCTAAGATAACTGCAATATACTTACAAAACAGCAGAAAGGATGCCATAAGGGTATGAAAGGATGTAAAGAACAACTGATAATGGATTCTGTAATTCTAAATCAAGCCCGGAGGAAAAGCAGAAATCTTTAATGTTGTTATATTAACCTACCAAAAAGCATTTGATTCTGTCCAACAAACACATAGCATTCCTCAATGTATGTAAACTACACCCAATGCTCGTGAAATTCCAACTACATCTGATGAAGCATTGGCGTACTATAATCACCCATTTATTAACAACCAAAAAAGAACAGCCACTGTTATTAAAATAAACCAAGGTATTTTTCAGGGCTACTCTCTTAGCCTACTATAGTTTTCTCTAGCTTTAAAGCTGCTTCCTAGTTTACTGAATTGGATGAAAATAGTGTATCAAATCAGAAACAACCAAACAAATTATACCTTGACATACCTTCTGTACATAGACGATTTGAAATTATACAAAAACAGTTAACTCAAGTAGTAGAATTATTTTCTAAAGATATAAACATGAACCTTGGACTAGATAAGTGCAGATCTTCAAGCATAAAGAAAGGTGCAATGGAGCTAGTAGAACATAAAACAGAGCAGTAAGATACACTACAACCAATGGATGTACATGAAACATTTAATATCTAGGATTTTAACAAACAAATAAAATAGATCATAGTGTGATAAAGGGAAAAGTTTCATCAGAATTTGCTTCAAGACTTAAGAAAACCTCCCAAACAGAGCTCAATAGTAAAAATATAACAAAGGCAATAAGCAGTTTTGCTATACCCATATTAACATCTTCTCTTGGCATAATATCTTGGTCTGAAACCCTACCTGGAAAATTTACAAAGAAAAATAGGAACTGAAATAACAAATTTTAGAAAACACTATGTACCCTAGAACACACTTAGATTAACACAACCTCGGACAGAAGGAGGAAGAGGAACATCTCCAACACCATCACACTGAGCACAGGGGACCCCAGGGCTGTGTGCTCAGTCCACTGCCATTCACTCTGCTGACCCACGACTGTGCAGCAATACACAACTCGAATCAGATCATCAAGTTCGCCGATGACACAACCGTGGTGGGTCTCATCAGCAAGAACGACGAGTCAGCATACAGAGAGGAGGTGCAGCGGTTAACGGACTGGTGCAGAGCCAACAACCTGTCTCTGAATGTGAACAAAACAAAAGAGATGGTTGTTGATTTCAGGAGAGCACTCTCCGTTGAACATTGATGGCTCCTCCATTGAGATCGTTAAGAGCACCAAATTTCTTGATGTTCACCTGGTGGAGAATCTCACCTGGTCCCTCAACACCAGCTCCATAGCCAAGAAAGCCCAGCAGTGCCTCTACTTTCTGCGAAGGCTGAGAAAAGTCCATCTCCCCCCACCGCCCCCCGCCCCCCGCCCCCCACCCCCCCATCCTCACCACATTCTACAGAGGATGTACCGAGGGCATCCTGAGCAGCTGCATCACTGCCTGGTTCTGGAATTGCACCATCTCAGATCGCAAGATCCTGCAACGGATAGTGAGGTCAGCTGAGAAGATCATCAGGGTCTCTCTTCCCGCTATTACAAACATTTACACCACACGCTGCACCCACAAAGCAAACAGCATTATGAAGGACCCCACGCACCCCTCACACAACCTCTTCTCCCTCCTGCCATCTGGCAAAAGGTACTGAAGCATTCAGGCTCTCATGACCAGACTGTGCAACAGTTTCTTCCCCCAAGCCATCAGACTCCTTAATACCCAGAGTCTAGTCTGACATCTACATCATTTATTATTATATTGTAATTTGTCCTCTACTGTGCTTATTGTCTTGTTTATTATTTATTGTACTGCCCTGCACTGTTTTGTGCATTTTTGTAGTCTGTAGTCTAGTGTAGTTTTTGTGTTGTTTTATACAGTCTAGTGTAGCCTTGCGCTGTCTCACTTAGTCTAGTGTAGTTTTGTGTTGCTTCATGTAGCACCATGGTCCTGGAGGAACGTTGTTCCATTTTTACTGTGTACTGTACCAGCAGTTAATGGTCGAAATGACAATAAAAAGTGACTTGACTTGACTTGAAAAAATTTACATAACAATCAGATAAAAAGTCTAAGTATATATTTGTAGTAAGCACAAGGTTGTGATTGTGGGAGATTTTAACTTTCCACACATAGACTGGGAAGCCCATTCTGTAAAAGGGCTGGATGGTTTGGAGTTTGTAAAATGTGTGCAGGATAGTTTTTTGCAGCAATACATAGAGGTACCAACTAGAGAAGGGGCAGTGTTGGATCTCCTGTTAGGGAATGAGATAGGTCAGGTGATGGAGGTTGGGCAGCACTTCGGGTCCAGTGATCACAATGCCATTAGTTTCAATATAATTATGGAGAAGGATAGGACTGGACCCAGGGTTGAGATTTTTGATTGGAGAAAGGCTAACTTTGAGGAGATGTGAAAGGATTTAGAAGGAGTGGATTGAGACAATTTGTTTTATGGGAAGGATGTAATAGAGAAATGGAGGTCATTTAAAGGTGAAATTTTGAGGGTACAGAATCTTTATGTTCCTGTTAGGTTGAAAGGAAAGGTTAAAAGTTTGAGAGAGCCATGGTTTTCAAGGGATATTGGAAACTTGGTTTGGAAAAAGAGAGATAAATATAGGCAGCTTGGAGTAAATGAGGTGCTCAAGGAATATAAAGAATGTAAAAAGAATCTTAAGAAAGAAATTAGAAAAGCTAAAAAAAGATATGAGGTTGCCTTGGCAAGTAGGGTGAAAATAAATCCAAAGGGTTTCTACAGTTATATTAATAGCAAAAGGATAGTGAGGGATAAAATTGGTCACTTAGAGAATCAGAATGGACAGCTATGTGCGGAGCCAAAAGAGACGGGGGAGATTTTGAACAATTTCTTTTCTTCGATATTCACTAAGGAGAAGTATATTGAATTGTGTAAAGTAAGGGAAACAAGTAGGGTAGTTATGGAAACTATGATGATTAAAGAAGAGGAAGTACTGGCGCTTTTAAAGAATATAAAAGTGGGTAAGTCTCCGGGTCCTGACAGGATATTCCCTAGGACCTTGAGGAAGTTTGTGTAGAAATAGCAGGGGCTCTGACAGAAATATTTCAAATGTCATTAGAAACAGGGATGGTGCCGGAGGATTGGCGTACTGCTCATGTGGTTCCATTGTTTAAAAAGGGTTCTAAGAGTAAACCTAGCAATTATCGGCCTGTGAGTTTGACATCAGTGGTGGGTAAATTGATGGAAATTATTCTTAGAGACGGTATATATAATTATCTGGATAGACAGGGTCTGATTAGGAACAGTCAACATGGATTTGTGCGTTGAAGGTCATGTTTGACAAATCCTATTGAATTTTTTGAAGAGGTTACTAGGAAAATTGATGAGGGTAAAGCAGTGGATGTTGTCTATATGGACTTCAGTGAGGTCTTTGACAAGGTTCCACACGGAAGGTTAGTTAGGAAGGTTCAATCGTTAGGTATTAATATTGAAGTAGTAAAATGGATTCAACAGTGGCTGGATGGGAGTTGCCAGAGAGTAGTGGTGGATAACTGTTTGTCAGGTTGGAGGCCGGTGACTAGTGGTGTGCCTCAGCATCTGTACTGGGTCCAATGTTGTTTGTCATATACATTAATGATCTGGATGATGGGGTGGTAAATTGGATTAGTAAGTATGCAGACGTTACTAAGATAGGTGGCATTGTGGATAATGAAGTAGGTTTTCAAAGCTTGCAGAGAGATTTAGGCCAGTTAGAAGAGTGGGCTGAAAGATGGCAGATGGAGTTTAATGCTGATAAGTGTGAGGTGCTACATTTTGGTAGGACTAATCAAAATAGGACATACATGGTAAATGGTAGGGCATTGAGGAATACAGTAGAACAGAGGGATCTAGGAATAATGGTGCATAGTTCCCTGAAGGTGGAATCTCATGTGGATAGGGTGGTGAAGAAAGCTTTTGGTATGCTGGCCTTTATAAATCAGAGCATTGAATTTAGGAGTTGGGATGTAATGTTAAAATTGTACAAGGCATTGGTGAGGCCAAATTTGGAGTATTGTGTACAGTTCTGGTCACCGAATTGTAGGAAAGATGTCAACAAAATAGAGAGAGTACCAAGGAGATTTACTAGAATGTTACTTGGGTTTCATCTCATAAGTTACAGAGAAAGGTTGAACAAGTTAGGTCTTTATTCTTTGGAGTGTAGAAGGTTGAGGGGGGACTTGATAGAGGTATTTAAAATTATGAGGGGAATAGATAGAGTTGACGTGAATAGGCTTTTTCCATTGAGAGTTGGGGAGATTCAAACAAGAGAACATAAATTGAGAGTTAAGGGGCAAAAGTTTAGGGGTAACACGAGGGGGAACTTCTTTACTTAGAGAGTGGTAGCTGTGTGGAATGAGCTTCCAGTAGAAGTGGTAGAGGCAGGTTTGATTTTGTCATTAAAAAAAAATTGGATAGGTATATGGACAGGAAAGGAATGGAGGGTTTTGGGCTGAGTGCAGGTAGATGGGACTAGGTGAGAGTAAGTGTCGGCACGGACTAGAAGGGCCGAGATGGCCTGTTTCCGTGCTGTAATTGTTATATGGTTATATTTTC
Organism: Mobula birostris; assembly: GCF_030028105.1. NCBI lineage: Eukaryota > Metazoa > Chordata > Chondrichthyes > Myliobatiformes > Myliobatidae > Mobula > Mobula birostris. The sequence continues at coordinate 169,146,942 of NC_092372.1, forward strand.
ATCAACAAAAACAAGATTCTACACTCATGTGAGCATTTGCAATCCTGACAAGAGGTATGCACCACTAAACATAGATGAAAGCACAACCAAGGAAAATGAAAAAAAAAGTTATTACTACAGAACAAAAAGTTAACCAATGGAAGAGCATGACCCTCCATCAAAGACAATCGGAGCAGACTAGATGTCGACAAGGAAGCGTCGAATGCCTGGCTCAGAGTTGGAGACCTCTTCCCAGAAACAGGGGTTTCTTGTGGCAATATAGGACTAGGTGGTTAACACAAAAAATGATCAAAAATACATAATAAAAGACCAACAAAGTCAAGATGATAAATGCAGAAAATACCAAGAGCAACCAGAAACAATCAAACATATTACAGGATCCTGCAGCAGTTTAACTCAATCTGATTACCTCCACAGACACAATCAAGCGATAATATCATTCACCAGAATCATGCTTTAAAATACAAAGTCAAAATACACACCTCATGAGGCCTCCGTTGGTCAGGGACAGCCATGGACGTTGCATCCTAGCTGTCTAGATAAGCAAGCCTAGGCAGTACGATATGGAGAGCAAGTTATTGCCCATGTAGCAAGCTGCCTCTCTCCACATATCTGACGAAGCCAAAGCAACGGCAGAGACCAGTAGAGTTTGGTACCGGCAGTGTTGCAGGAATTGCCAGTCAGCATTGAACTCAACATCGGATTGCGTTAGGGACTCCAGCTCCGGATTTTTCCCTCGGGATTTACTCCCGAAGCCTTTCCCAAGCGTGTGTATAGCACAAGGCAGCAGAGGTTTGGGATCAAAGTTTTCTTCTCCTAGATAGCCAACCACGGCTAACGAACCCCATCTTTCCAAAGCAACGAGTTTTAAGGCACCAGTATCCTGCCTTTGCCCCTTCTCCTGTCAGTAGAAATGGTTCTGCTGGGCTTAGTAGCTAAGCCACACATGAAGGCCAGAAGCTGGACTTGGTTGTCGGAGGCTATTTGAGGCACACGTCATTGGGAGTGTTTAATACCATACATTACTATAAATACAAGCCTGATCCAATTTTAGATTTAGAGTCTGACAAATTATATGATGACTGATCCACTATTAAAGATAGGGCAATCCCCAATAACCACACAGATATAATATTACAGGAATAATACTGGTAATTATGCTACTGGCTTTTAGGGCAGCAATGAAAGCCTTCCAACTCTAGTGGTGTTCAGGGCTTCCTTCATCATGTCAGTAGTTTGGTTTTCACCACTGTTAGTCATGCTCATCCCCGGTGGACACTCAGGAATGCTGTCACACTAAGATGTAGAAAGGTTGCTGTTTCCATCACAGTTTTGTTTTACCGGTCAGGGTTATTAGCCCTGAGCTGAACCCCCGAACATGGAGGACCGATGAACCACTCTTAGTCTGGCCTCTAACCTTTGACCTGTTTGGCAAGGGTGCCCCTACCAGGAGCCAAAGCATAAAGTCCTGACTCCAGTCAACATAGCTCTCTTGGTCATTGAGTCTTGCAAGCCTCCAAGCCCTACGAGAAGCTTGTGGTCCTCTTGGAGGAAACATGAAGAACACTTACTTAATAGATATGGCCATTCCAAACACACATAACATGCTGAAATCAATAAGTGAAAAACACTAGAAACATGTTGAATTAAGAGAGGAAACGGAAAGACTATGGAACATGAACATGGTATATACAGTCTCCCAATAGTAATATCTATAACTGGTATCATGCCAAAGTCACCACAACGCTGCTGAGGCCTCGGTTGGTCAGAGTTGACCATGAATATTGTGCACTGGCTGTCTAGATATGCAAGCCTGGGCAGTATGATATGGAGAGCATGTTGATGCCCATGTAGCAAGCTCCTCCTCTCCATGCATCTGATAACCCCAAAGAGACCAATGCAGTTTGGTACCAGAAGCTTCACAGGAGTTGATAGTCAACATTGAACTCAATGTAGGACTGCCTTAGGGTCTCCAGCTCTGGATTTTTCCTCAGGATTTACTCCTGAAGTCTTCCCCATGAGCAGGTATCGCCACAAGGCAGCAGAGGTGTGAGGCAGTTTTCCTTGTCCTAGATAATGCCACACTAGTGGCAGCTTGTTGCAATAGCTCCTGTGTTGTTACTGTTTTTGCCATGTTTCATATTATTTTATGCTACTTTTATGTTTTCTTGTGTGTCATTCTGTATTATTGTGTGCCTGGTCATTTGCGATGGCTACCTTGTGTTTGGAGCGAAGGCTGAGTGAAGGTTGTGTTTATTCCAGGGACCAGCTAATTAAGCTGTGCTGACTAACGCTACTGCCCCTCCCCAAGTGCGGCCTAAGATCTCACGGGAGCTTATGAGGTGATGCCAAGGCTACAAGGCTGGAGCGAAGGTTAGGGCTAAGAGGAGCAAATATAAACCTTCCATCCCCATGATCATCATGGAACATGTGAGGTCCTTGGGAAATAAGATGCACGAACTTGGTGCACTGATTAACACCCAGAGGGAATATTGGGAATGCAGTGTTTTGTGCTTAACTGAGGCCTGGCTACATGAGCACTTTCCGGATCATTGTACAACCATACCCAGCTTCAAGACCATCCGAGCAGATAGAGATATTACACTGAGTGGTAAGAAGAAGGGCGGAGGGATTGCAGTGTTTGTGAATGAAAGGTGGTGTAATCCTGGACACGTTACTGTGAAAGAACATTTTTGTAACCTGGGCATCGAGCTCTTAGTCTTTGGGATATTGTTAGTGCCGCTCTCCTTTCCTCACTTGGCAGACCTGATCACAACCTGGTCCTGCTAACACCCAGGCATGTGTCTCTTGTCCGGTGACAACCTGTGTCAACAAGGATTGAAAGGAGGTGGACTCAGGAAGTTAATGAGGCACTTCAGGAATACTTTGAGAGGGCAGACTGAGATGTGTTATGTGAGCCACACTGGGAGGACATTAACAAAATGACTGATTGTATCACAGACTATATTAAATTCTATGAGAAAACCATCTTGCCAGCCAGGACTATACACTGCTTCCCCAACAACAAGCTCTGGATCACCAGTGACCTGAAAGAACATTTGAATAAGAAGAAGAAAGCCTTCAGGTCTTGAGATGGACAAGTACTGAGACGAGTACAGAGTGAACTGAGGACAAAGCAGAGGGAGTGTAAAGTTCCTACAAGAGGATGTTGGAGTACAAGATCCAGCAGAATAGCATAAGGGACATGTGGTCGAGCTTAAAGCAGATCATTGGCTTCAAGGTTAAGGAAAGGAAGATCGAGGGCTGCCTGGATAGGGCCAACAAATTGAACTTGTTTTTCAACAGGTTCAGCATGGGACCTCCTGCTGTCCCATTACCCACTTGCCCAAACCACACACCCTCCCTACCCCGAAAGCCTTCTCCCTCCACCCCTCTCTCCTCTTTGGTGAGTGTTTGTATTCCAAACACCCCGCAACTTTGGAGTATCCTGCCTTCATGGGGATGACCACCCTCCTCCACCTGACTATGAGCGCACATCAGGTTAAAGACAGCAGGAGAGACTACATCAAGGCAAGGCTGCTGGACCAGATGGTATTGGCCCCAGGGTACTGAAGGCCTGTGTGAGCCAGCTGTCTGGTATTTTGCAGCACCTTTACAATCTGAGTCAGGAAAAGATACCAGTGCTATGGAAGACTTCCTGCTTAGTTCCTGTATCCAAGAAGGCGACGCCATCTGGACTTAATGACTACAGACCAATTGCCCTTACATCTTATGTGGTGAAGGTGCTGGAGAGGCTGGTCCTGACTTACCTTGGACTGCCATCATCTACCTGTTGCAGAGAGCTCATTCTCACCTGGATGATGCTGCTGGCATTGTGAGAATCACATTTTTTCATTTCTCCAGTGCCTTCAATACAATCCAGCGATTGATTCTGAGGGAGAAGTTGCAAAGGATGGGCGTAGACAAATCCACCATCTCCTGGATTACTGCCTACCTGTCAGATAGACCCCAGTTTGTACGGCTGGCTAGTTCTCCATCTGAAATGGTGGCGAGTGGCACTGGAGTGCCACAGGGGACTGTCTTGTCTCTGTTTCTGTTCACAATGTACACCTCAGACTTTCAGTACAAATCTGAGTCTTGTCACTTGCAGAAGTTCCCTGATGGCTCCTCAGTGGTTTGGTGTATCAGTGATGGGCAGGAGTAGGGGTATAGAGGACTGGTGGACAAGGTCGTGGAGTGGTGTGGGAGGAATTACCTGCTCCTGAATGTGGCAAAAACCAGGAAGATGGTGATTGATTTTAGGAGGAAGGGGACTGTGACATCCTGTGTACGTTCTGGGAGACAGGGTTGTGTTAGTGGAGGAGTATAGTACTTGGGTATTCACCTTGACAACAGACTTGACTGGAAAACCGACACCAAGGCTGCTTACAAGAAGGGAATGAGATGAGCAGACTCTATTTTCTAAAGAAGCTGAGATCCTTTAATGTGTGCAACAAGATGGTGGAGATCTTTTACCAGTCTGTTGTAGCGAGTGCAGTCTTCTTTGTGGCTTGATGCTGTGGAAACAGCATCAGTGCTGGTGATACAAAAAGACTAAATAAACTCACCAGAAAGGCTGGATCTGCCCTTGGCTACAACACAGACTCTCTTGAGTTAGTGGTGGAGAGGAGGTCATTAAACAAACTGTTATCCATTATGGACAACCTGGCACATCCTCTCCATGACCTACTGAATAAACAGCAGAGCACCCTTTCAAACAGACTCATTCAGCTCGGCTGTCACAAGGATCGTTACAGAAAATCTTTCCTACCAGATACAGTAAGCATGTACAACAGTGTGACAGGAGAACACACATCATAGTGTTTTATTATTTCATACATTAGTATTGCACAGTATTGCACATTGGCAAATTATTATTGATTATATTATTATTATATTTATTATTTTTGCTAAGTGTGTTCTTAAATGTTGCTTCTGTAACAAAATAATTTCTCAGGATTAATAAAGTACTTATTATTATTATTAGATGAGCTGCCAACCACAGCTGACGAGCCCCATCTGACTGAAGCCACTGCTTTCAAGGCAGCAGTAACCTGCCTTTGCTCCTTCTCCTGTCAGTAGAAATGATTCTGCCGGGCTTAGTAGCTTAACCACATGTGAAGACCAGGAGCTAGATTTGGTTGTCAGAGGCTATTTGAGGCACGCACCATTGGGAGCATTTAATACGCAAACAACAGGAATTCTGCAGATGCTGGAAATTCAAGCAACACACATCAAAGTTGCTGGTGAACGCAGCAGGCCAGGCAGCATCTCTAGGAAGAGGTGCAGTCGACGTTTCAGGCCGAGACCCTTCGTCAGGACTTGCCAGGCAGCACCTCTTCCTAGAGATGCTGCCTGGCCTGATGCGTTCACCAGCAACTTTGATGTGTGTTGCTGGGAGCATTTAATAGGTAGTGGGAGCTTGTCCCCATTACCACCCCCACCCCCGGCTATAACAACCTAAGGAACCACTACACAATAGCATTAAACAATTAAGCCTACACAGCAATATTTATGTAAATTTCCAGCTAAATACCAATTGAATAGTCCAAAATTTCCTAGCAATTGAGAAATGAGTGTGCTTGGCTATGCCCATACCTCAGGTTTTACCAGCTTGAGCTGAGAAAAAAATAGAAGTACAATAATATTAAAAATAATAATACTCCAATGTTCAGTACTTTTATTCAACATTTTGTTTAAATGTTACACAGTAGATTGTAAATGTCCCAGCAAAACTCATAAAAGTTGCTGGTGAACGCAGCAGGCCAGGCAGCATCTCTAGGAAGAGGTGCAGTCGACATTTCAGGCCGAGACCCTTCGTCAGGACTAACTGAAGGAAGAGTGAGTAAGGGATTTGAAAGTTGGAGGGGGAGGGGGAGATCCAAAATGATAGGAGAAGACAGGAGGGGGAGGGATAGAGCCAAGAGCTGGACAGGTGATAGGCAAAAGGGGATACGAGAGGATCATGGGACAGGAGGTCCGGGAAGAAAGACAAGGGGGGGGGGACCCAGAGGATGGACAAGGGGTATATTCAGAGGGACAGAGGGAGAAAAAGGAGAGTGAGAGAAAGAATGTGTGTATAAAAATAAGTAACAGATGGGGTACGAGGGGGAGGTGGGACATTAGCGGAAGTTAGAGAAGTCGATGTTCATGCCATCAGGTTGGAGGCTACCCAGACGGAATATAAGGTGTTGTTCCTCCAACCTGAGTGTGGCTTCATCTTTACAGTAGAGGAGGCCGTGGATAGACATGTCAGAATGGGAATGGGATGTGGAATTAAAATGTGTGGCCACTGGGAGATCCTGCTTTCTCTGGCGGACAGAGCGTAGATGTTCAGCAAAGCAGTCTCCCAGTCTGCGTCGGGTCTCACCAATATATAAAAGGCCACATCGGGAGCACCGGACGTAGTATATCACCCCAGCCAACTCACAGGTGAAGTGTTGCCTCACCTGGAAGGACTGTTTGGGGCCCTGAATGGTGGTAAGGGAGGAAGTGTAAGGGCATGTGTAGCACTTGTTCTGCTTACACGGATAAGTGCCAGGAGGGAGATCAGTGGGGAGGGATGGGGGGAACGAATGGACAAGGGAGTTGCGTAGGGAGCGATCCCTGCAGAATGCAGAGAGAGTGGGGGAGGGAAAGATGTGCTTAGTGGTGGGATCCCGTTGGAGGTGGCGGAAGTTACGGAGAAGCTTAGTGGTGGGATCCCGTTGGAGGTGGTGGTATCCCGCTGGAGGTGGCGGAAGTTTTATATATTGGCGAGACCCGACGCAGACTGGGAGACTGCTTTGCTGAACATCTACGCTCTGTCCACCAGAGAAAGCAGGATCGCCCAGTGGCCACACATTTTAATTCCACATCCCATTCCCATTCTGACATGTCTATCCACGGCCTCCTCTACTGTAAAGATGAAGCCACACTCAGGTTGGAGGGACAACACCTTATATTCCGTCTGGGTAGCCTCCAACCTGATGGCATGAACATCGACTTCTCTAACTTCTGCTAATGCCCCACCTCCCCCTCATACCCCATCTGTTACTTATTTTTATACACACATTCTTTCTCTCACTCTCCTTTTTCTCCCTCTGTCCCTCTGAATATACCCCTTGCCCATCCTCTGGGTCCCCCCCCCCCACTCCTTGTCTTTCTTCCCGGACCTCCTGTCCCATGATCCTCTCGTATCCCTTTTGCCTATCACCTGTCCAGCTCTTGGCTCCATCCCTCCCCCTCCTGTCTTCTCCTATCATTTTGGATCTCCCCCTCCCCCTCCAACTTTCAAATCCCTTACTCACTCTTCCTTCAGTTAGTCCTGACGAAGGGTCTCGGCCTGAAATGTCGACTGCACCTCTTCCTAGAGATGCTGCCTGGCCTGCTGCGTTCACCAGCAACTTTTATGTGTGTTTCTTGAATTTCCAGCATCTGCAGAATTCCTGTTGTTCCCAGCAAAACTGGCCAGTTTAAAGGCAGCATACAAAACAAAGCCATGGTAATTTCAAGAGAGCATGGGAATCAGAACCATATGGGTTTGAAGAGAGAGAGGGTACTGAATACCCAGTGAGTGGGTAGGGAATATAGGATCTGTACCTACAAAAGGATATAGATAGGTTAAAAAAGCTGGCAAATATTTAGTAGTGTATAATTTGTAAAAATGTGAAATTACTGGCTTTTGCAGAAACACTTCTAAAAAATTGTATTATTTAAACTGGTGAGAAGTTACAGAGCTTTGAAATGCAGAATTTATGCATCCTGGTGTAAAATTTGCACAAAGGCTAGTATGCAGGTAAACCAAGTGATTAAGAAAGCTAACATAATATTATTGTCTGTTGCAGAAGGAACTGAGTACAAAAGTAAGGAGGTTAAATTTCAGATATATAGAGGCTATATTTGGAGTGCTATTTTCATTTAAGCAGTTTATTCCTTATTTAAAGAGGATGTAAGTACTCCTCTGGCAGTTCAGGGAAGCTTCACTAAGGTATTTCCTGGAATTGGGCAGACTGCCTTCTGAGAAAAAGTTGGACAGGTGGGTTTATATTGTTTCTTTTGGGGGTTATATGTGTGAGAGAATACTTGGTTGAAATGTATAAGATTTGAATGGTCTTGATAGGGTGGATATGGACTGAAAGTTTCATCCAGAGAATCTAGAGCCAGGTTTCATTGATTAAGATAACCCTACTAAGGTCAGTAGCTTTCCCTTCAAAGATAACTGAGGCTTTGAATATTTCTAAGACAGCATTAGGTAGATTCCTGATAAGCATGAGTGTGAATGGTCACCATAGGTAGGTGGGAGTGTGGAGCTGAAGTTACAAACAGATCAGCTATCTAAAGAGTGGCCTTCTTCTGCTCTGAATCTTAAAGTTTGTATGTGTGAAAGCAATATTCTGTTTAGGGTCTTTGCTGGTCTAAGTATTAGTATATATTTGTCTTCCTGCCTCTCACGTATAAATCATGTCCATGAACAGCAAAGGGCTATTTGAGGTCTTCTTGCTTTACAGAGCACAAATTAGATCCACATGAATCACCAGCTGTAGAATCAACCTGAGACAGTGTGTTTGTGAGGGTCAAGCTATCACAACCATGGACTCTGCAGTGTAGCAGATTTGGCAATTGCACTTGTGAACACGCTCGTGTCAGCTGATTATTTTTTCATTATGGTGGTATTTAACTCCCTTCTTTTCATTGTAGAGCCTGTTGAGGTTTCTGCAAAGCTTGCATTCGGCCTTGCCCGAGAAAGTGGACTGTCGAGTTGACTGACTCCGAAGACTAGTGGTATTTGTTTTATATTTAGATATTCCTTTCATCTGCGGTGTTAGCATCTAGTTTTCTATTTGAGAGTTTTAGTTAACGGCCCTGTTTGGTCCAGTGTTTATTGTTTTCCTTTCCCTTAAAACCCTGTTTGCATTAAAGTCTGTGAACCATCGACCCACTTCAGTGTCTCTCACTCCGCACTTGGGCCATAACTGAATGTACTGACACAAGCATTGTGAGTTTTCTACTCTCCTCTGCCCTCTTATCTGGAAGACTGTTATTACTTGTTGGGTATTGACAGGTATTTTTTACATGTGCCTCTTAACAGTGAACATCCATGGGTTTTCAAATGCAGCTAACCCAAGGCTTGGTTGCCATCTAATCAAAATACATTACAGGAAATTATAATACAGTGATAATCATTAACCTGAAACAGATCTATGCTGTTTCCAGTTGAAAGATCTCTGATAATCTTATGTTGCTCAAGGATATGATTGGCTATGAATGGGGCAAGAAGGTGAATTTGCATTTAATTACCAGACAGAAGGCTTTCAACAGAATATCCCTTTCGTACAAGATGGGTGTGCTCTTCAATTTGGAATTTGATGGGGGAATCTAGGATCAAATACAAATATGTTTCTTCGTTCCTCGACTCCAATCTATTTCCCTTGTTTGGGTCCCTTCCCACCTACATCAACAGTTCATATGCTCTTGATCTTCTCAACAACTTTCAATTCCCTGGGCCTGACTGCCTCATTTTCACATTGGATGCTCAGTCCCCATACATTTCAATCCATCATCACGAAGGCCACAAAGCTCTCTGCTTCTTTCTCAACAGAAGACCCAACTAGTGCCCATCGACTACCACCCTCCTCTGTCTGGCAAAACTGGTCCTTACCCTCAACAACTTTTCCTTTGGCTCTGTCCATTTTCCATAAACTCAAGAGGTAGCCACGAGCACCCACATGGGCCCCAACAATGCTTGCCTTTTTGTTGGCTACATAGAACATTCAATGTTCTGAGCCTTCCTCAGTAATGCTTCCTAACTTATCCTGCACTACATTGGTGCTGCTTCATGCATCAATTTCATCAACTTTGCCTCCAACTTCCACCCTGCTTTTAAATTCACTTGGTTCTTTTCTGACACAAATAAATCTAAATGTTCTCTACTTTTGAGGAGGTGCTTTTAATAATCTGTGGTCTTTTGGATTGTTGGCTAAAGTTAAAAATGTTCTTAATTATACTGTATGTTTCCTCATGGGATTTAGCCCAGGGATATCATTAATCCTATATTTTGATACACATCTCACTGCTAACTGACTAAGTAAGGGTAAATTAAATCTCAGTATCGAATAAACTCATCGACAGCACTCTAATGTCATGCTTCATGCTTTAATTTTCAATCACATCTGTAGGGGGATCTATCCATTTCAAACTTATGCTTCTCAGGTTATATTTTTCACTGCACCTCAACATCTCCTATATCTCCCACCTGTTGGCAGCATCCAGAGATTACAATCTTTGAGGCCCTGCTTTCTAATCTGTTACCTAGCCCCATAAGTTCAAGTTGCTTGGACTTATTCCCAATTTCAGCAATGTCATTGGTACCATGGTGAATGATTTCCTTTGACCACTTACCTTTACTCTTTAAAATGTCTAGCAACTGTTCTGTGATACCCTTAACTCTGGCACAAGCAGACAGCACATCATCTTGGTTTCACTTCTAAAGGTTGAAGAAGTTCTCTTTCATTCCTTCATACTAACCTGTCATTAATGCTCCTGCCCTTGAGAACTTGGCTTGAGCTGGACTCCCCAGAGGAACATCACTACTTCCCCTCTACTACCTCCAACATACAAATTATGTTGTGGAGTGAAATGCTCTCTGAGGTCCCCCCACCACCCCACCCTGCTTGCTGATCACCCATTCCCTTTTCAGCTGCAATTCTTTAAGCTGTGGAGTGACTTACCAATCAGTTGAGACTCTGCTGCATGTCTATTTCTGTATTGTAACTTAACTTCCAACACTGTCATTGTCCCATCGGATGGAAATCTCTCACACAGAGCTCCCTCTCCACACACTAATATCAGTCTGGGATTACACCAAGATCCTCCCATTTCTACATACTTAATCATTTCTATTAAATGCTCTGAAATGTTTTAGTTGAGGAGTGCCAGAAAATTGTAAGTTATACTTAAAGATCCCTTCCTTTCCCTGTTAAATGCAACTACAAATTTTAATTTTCGCCTCACGCCATCTTATGTTGCCTACTTTGCTTTGTTTTTTCTGCATAGGTCTATTTTTGCACATTTTGCTGCTCTTTGATGAACAGAGAATTCAGAATCCACTATCCTCTTTAATATAATTAATAATCAGGCTTCTTGATTCTACTTCTAGAGAGAAGTGTAATGTATACAGTGTAAGTGTTCTCTTACACTTTCATACACTTCTCTCAAAAATATGAAAAGAAATGAGGAATCTAACTTTGTCTTAGATCAGGGGTTTTCAACCCTTTTTATGCCATGGACCAATGCCATTAAGCAAGGGGTCCATAGACCACAGGTTGGGTCCTTTTTTTAAAATGTTGGTTCAGTTCAAACTTCATAGTAAATTTATTATCAAATTATATACCATATACAACCCTGAGATTCATTTTCTTGTTGCATACTCAATAAACCTATAGAATAATAACCATAGCAGAATCAAGAGTCCTTGAAAGTGAGTCCATTGGTTGTGGGAACATTTCAATGATGGGGCAAGTGAAGTTGAATGAAGTTATCCCCACCAGTTCAAGAGCCTGTTGGTTGAAGGGTAGTAACTGTTCCTGAACCTGGTGGGGTGAGTCCTGAGGCTTCTGTACCTACTTCCTGATGGCAGCAACAAGAAGAGAGCATGTCCTGGGTGGTGGGGGTCCCTGATGATGAATGCTGCTTTCTTGTGACAACATTTCATGTAGATGTGCTCAATGCTGGGGAGGGCTTTACCAGTAATGGACTGGGCCGTGTCTATTGCTCTTTGTAGGATTTTCTATTGATGGGCGTTGGTGCTTCCATACTCGCTGTGATGCAGCCAGTTAATATACTCTCCACTACATATCTGTAGAAGTTTGTCAGAGTTTTAGATGACATGCTGAATCTTCACAAACTTCTAAAGAAGTAGAGGTGCTGCTCTGCTTTCTTTGTAATTGCTCTTATGTGCTGGGTCCAGGACAGGCTATCCGAAATAGTAACACAGAAGAATTTAAAGTTGCCTTCTCTGCCTCAGATCCTCTGATAAGGATCAGCTCATGGAGCTCTGGTTTTCTTGTCCTGAAGTCAATAATCACCTCCTTGGTCTTGCTGACATTGAGTGAGAGGTTGTTGTTGTGGCACCACTCAGCCATATTTTCAGTCTCCCTCTTATTCGATTTGGCCTACAACAGTGGTGTCATCAGCAAACTTGAATATGGTGTTAGAGCCACGCTAAGCCACACAGTCATAAGTGTAAAAACAAGTAGAGCAGGGGGGAATAAGCTTACAGCCTTGTGGTGCACCTGTGCTGATGAGATCAAGGAGGAGATGTTGTTGGCAATCCATACTCACTGGGGTCTGACAGTGAAGAAATTGAGGATCCAATTGCACAAGGGGGTACTGAGGTAAGGCCATGGAGCTTTGATTAATTTCGAGCGGATGACAGTATTGAATACTGAGCTGTAGTTGATGAAGAGCATCCTGATGTACTGTATGTACCTTCGCTGTTCAGATGTTCCAGGGATGAGCAAGAGCCAATGAGATGGCATCAGCTGTGCACTGGTTGCTCAGGTTGGCAATTTGGAGTGAATCTAAGTCGCTTCTCAGGCAGGAGTTGATATGTTTCATCACTGACCTCTCATAACACTTCATCACTGTGGTTGTAACTGCTACTGGATGATCATCATGTTCTTCTTGGGCATTGTATAATTGAAGCCTTCTTGAAGCAGATGGGTACCTTAGACTGATGAACTAACAGTTTAAAGATCTCAGAGAACACACCAGCCTGTTGACCAGCACAGGTCTTTAGTACTTGGCCTTTAAGTACCTAATACAGGCCATCAAGCATTTAATGGTTGTGGATTAACAAACTGATGTGACCAGATTAAAACACTTTGTACCAATTTGAAAATGAGTGCACCTGTGGATCTATGTTAGTCAGCAGACACTATAGTTAATATGAGGGGTGATTGATAAGTTCGTGGCCTGAGGTAGAAGGAGTCAGTTTTAGAAAACCTAGCGCATTTATTTTTCAACATAGTTCCCTCCTACATGTACACACTTGTCCAGCGGTCGTGGAGCATACGGATCCCTTCTTTGTAGAAGTGGTCCCCAGCAGGGATGATTGATAAGTTCGTGGCCTAAAGTAAACGAAGATGAGGAGAAACTCCAAACAAAGAGTTGAACTACATGTGCATGTAACGAGAGTGCCTTGGACCTCTAGGTGATCCACAGCAGGGATGATTGATAGGTTTGTGGCCTAAGGTAGAAGGAGATGAGTTATACAGCTCTCGTTACACGCACGTGCAGTTCAACTCTTTGCGTGAAAATGCAGAAAGTTTGAAGTTTCTACTCATCTCCTTCTACTTTAGGCCACAAAGTTATCAATTACCCCTGCTGTGGACCACTTTCTGGAGGTGCAAGACGCTGACTTCTACAAAGAAGGGATCCATATGCTCCACGACCACTGGACTAAGTGTGTAAATGTAGGAAAAATAAATATGCTAGGGTTTCTAAAATTGACTCCTTCTACCTTAGGCCATGAACTTATCAATCACCCCTCATATTTTCATAGGCACAGGGTGGTGCAGCACAGGACAACCCCTTTTGTCCGCTGCTTCTTTGCCAACTGTTGCACCAATCTCTGCAAATCCCATTTCTCTTTATTAGGTCAAAACCTTTTTATATATTGGGTATTTTCCAGAGAATAATTTCAGGATTTGAACATGTTGAAACACCTTTTCTAATCTATGTTATATTTGGTTACATTAGTCACAAGTATCTGCTGGTATACAGGATAGCATGAGCTAAGATAGATTATTTTTCCATGACAATCTTTAGTTTCACATACACCCCAAAAAAATTAACTACTTTCTGGAGTACCATGGATATTTGAGTTTTGAGCACGTTTCAGTAGATCCCTCAGGGCAGAAGTTTTGAAAGTGAGTGGGCAATTTTACTCTGAGGGGAAAATAGCCAATCTGAATCCTGTCTCAGTCAAAATTTTATGGGCCATCTTACAGTATTGGTGACAGGACGATGCTCTGGAGTGGAAATTCAGGCTACCATCTGCCTTCCTAATCCAGGCCAGAGAAATCACCCTGCCTTCAGTCAACTTCAAAACTTCGTGATGGAATTTGTGACCTTCCTGCTCTGAATGATTAAATTATTCACTGGATAAATTCATTAAGTCATTTGGGAACTTGCTAGTCTGAAACAATTTCAGCATGAATTTTTCTCCACCAGCAACAGCAACTGCATGCATTATTTAACTGACCGTACATGGATGGAATTGTATTTAGAAAGTAAGTGTTTGGAGTAGCATTGCCAAACTACAACCTCATCAGATGACCAGAATTATTTTTAAATTTCCCAAAGTCTTATTATTTCTCAGAACACACACTTGACATCAGAGCAGAAACTTAGATGTATACTATTTCTTGATTCTTCCAAAATTGTGAAGAACACTGGTTGGTGATTACTCTGCTCATTTTTCAATTTTCGAAATGTAGCTGCTGATGTACAGAGAATTTCAGTTTCTTCTCATTTTTTCCGTGTTTACTCATGTCCATTCTGTCTCTCTCCCAAGCATTTTGTTTGCCGTTTGCAATGAGGTGCATTGGGTGATCACGGATTTGGATTTCTTCTCATTCCCTGCAGAAAAGCAGAAAGGCTCCACTGTACGGAATGACATGATCAAAATTAGGGGCTCAAAGAGTGGGGCACTTGAGGCATTATTAGTGCTCTTATCACCAACAACGCTGTGCGTTGGAGGGCCAGTATACTCTACGTGCATAATTATGATTAAAAATGTAAAATAAATTATAACTGAGTTGGCAAAGGTTTTGATTTAACTCATTTTGATCAAACAAGGTAAATTTGGACATGCTCAATTCTTTGACCCAAATGAATTCTCAACCGTAGATGTGATGAATTATGTTTTCGTCTGTCCATCTGGACAAGTGAGCTTGTAAGCTCATTTGTGAAAAAATATGATTGGCATAACCACCATTCTGCAGAGACATCATGCTCAAACAGGTGTAATTACAACTCTTATTCCAGATCCCAAGGCTTTTCAGGACATTGAGCCTCTTGTCACCAACATTCCTCACTTTTTATTATTGCTTCTCCAAATGTATAATTAGGAAGGTTGGAATTTCTTTACTTGCCCTTGAAAAGGTGGTGATTTGTTATCTTTCTGAATGATTCAATCAATTTTGAGTTATCATCTCCAAACAATGTTAGAGAAAATATGCAACTCTGCATTGATGTCAGTTCCTGTCCTGTTTGTCATAAAAAATATATAAGCATGATTTCTTGAATTGGGAAAATAGTTGAGTAACATCAATACTACTTTTTGTGGAGGAAGAAATTAAGCTGTAGGTGCTGGAATCTGAAACTGTAGGTCGCTGGAAGAATTCAGCCACTTAAATAATGTCTGTGGAAAGAGCCAACATTTCAGGTCAGTAGCCATTGCTCAGAACTGGGGATTAGTGCAGACCAGAAAAATTAACTTGTTATTGTCTCCACAGATGTTGCTTGACTAGCTGAGTTTTTCAAGTATTTTCATATTTGTTTACACTACTTGATGTGATATTATTTAGATGATATGGATTTAGAGTTAATTCCTTTATTGGAAGCTTTGACACATAATATAAAATTTCCTTCTGAATGTACAGTCTTCCAATCATTGAAATTCATCTGCTATTTTTCTATGTGACTATAGCTGACATTATTAATGGGTTTACGTATAGTCCAACCATACACTTGTGTGTAACATGGGAAGTGGGTTTATATGTAGGAGACAGCTAGACTGGATGGGGTATGACTGTGCCCTATGCTTCTGTGTCACCAAAGTAAAAGTCTGTTATTAATCCAGGAAGTACTTGATTAATAGGACACTGGTTAAAGTCCAAAGCAGAATAGCAGAAGTGGATACCTGCATCCTCACTGACAATGAAACCAGACAAAGGCAGCAGCAGAATATATTCATTGAGTCACAGATCTGTTTAGTACAGAAACAGGCCTTTCAGCCCACTTCATCTCTGCTGATCCTTTTGAGATTTACAGTCATGCTTCTATTAGGTCTGTATCACTCTGCTCCTTGCCTCTTGAAGTGCCTGTCTAATTGTCTGTAAAATACAGTGATTCTATCCGACTCCACCACAGGTTATAGTCGAATATAGATGGCCAGAATCTTTCTCCCGGGGGAGAAATATCAAGTACTAGAGAACATGCACATAAGTGGGGGAGGGTGGAAAGTTTAAAGGAGATATGCAGGAAAAAGCTTTTTACTCTGAGGGAGGTAGGTGTCTGGAACTGGCTGCCAGGGGTAGTAGTGGAAGCAGTCAGGATTGTGGCATTTTTGAGGTTGCTATTAGATGCATGAATATGCAGAATATCGAGGGATATCGATCATGCACAGTCAGAAGAGATTTAATATAATTTGACATTGTGTTCAGTGCAGAGGCCTGTTACTGTGCTAAATTGCTCTATGATTTATGCTCTACCTTGTCTGACAGCATGTTCCAGAAAGCAAACACTCTGCATAAAATAACTTTTCTCCTGAATCTCCTTCATAATTCCTTCTTTTACCTTAAGTCCACAGCCTCTTGTTTTTGATACCCAGTATCATAGGATTATTTACCCTATTTACCCTATCTACAATCTTTATAATTTTATATACGTCTAACAGGTCAAACCAGCCTTTGCTCCAGGGAAAACAAACTCAGCTTATTCAATTTTCCCCCATAACTAAAGTTATCCAATCCAGATAATGTCCTGGGTTAAGCTCTTCTACATTCTCTCCAGCACAACCACATCATTCTTATAGTATGGCAACCAGTACTGCACATGATACTCCAAATGCAGTGCAGACAATGTTTTAAGAAGTCACAACACAACACCCCAATTAGAGTTTCCTTGCTATTGGGCTAGGACCCATGAAAGAATAAATACATTTAACAGAGAATGTCAAATTGTTAAATTAACACATCTTCCTGTGGGAGAAATAATTGATACCAACACCATGCAAACCAGAAATCCTACAGAGAATTGCTGCCCATGATAGCATCTGTTATTTGACAGAGAATGTCAAATCATTATGTCTTGCTGACTGTTGACTCAGGTGTATCACTTCTCCTGGAATCAATAATGCTCCTACGTAATTCTGTATAAGGTACTTATGTTGGTCTCAGCTGTTTGATATTCATTAGGATTATTCGTTTTATAATGAATGTTCTGTAAATGGAGAATTATAATGGAGCATATTTTCCATCGAGATCTGCAATGCATCTGGCAGCAGATACGCTGGTAACTAGGCAATTCCCAAGTGAAGGAAATAGTGGGATTTCTGTGCTGCCCAGTACAACTCCTGATGGAACTTAGTGGGGCAGTAGGCAATCAACCCAGTGAATCTGCAACAGGCAGACATGTGCCCTGTACAGTGAGACCTACAAGCTCAAAATTAACATTAATGTATTTCACCTTCGAAAGATATTTGGAGAAATGTAAAAAAGATACTGGAGTAAAATCTACCCACTGCAGCTGTGCTTTCACACAATTATATTGTATCAAATTTTAGCAGTCAATATCAAATAGAAAAAAAACTCGCAATTAAAACACATCTTTAATGGCTTCGGGCACTTTATGGGCAATGAGGTACTTTCTAAATGTTATTCAATGCTGCACTGTCAGAACATAGCTGTGAATTATCACAGAGCCAACATCCACAGACAGCAATTTGATAATGAGAGTATATTCTTTGTTAATGATTTAGACTCAGGGAAGAATATGGTCCAAAATTTCATTCTTCACTTCAGAGAGCTGACCATCTGAACATCCCATATGAAAGACTGAATATCTGAGAGTGTAACGCCCCCCTCTGTACTGTATCATCTGAGATTTTTGTGGTCAAGTGCCTGCAACAGATGGGTTCAATTCCGATTAGAGGCAAATATTGTAAGATCTGAACGCTCCCCAACCCACCTCACTGAACTGCCCCTTTCCAGTCTATTGGAGGTAGGACAAAGGCCAGGCAGCTGCTCTCTGGAGTCACCCGGACAGCTTTAATATTTTAATCGTTACCAGCCTGTGACTTAAGCTGTTTTACACGATGTTCCAATCAAGAGTGCCAATGGAAAGAATGTGCCTTTACAAGAACACAAGAATGCAAGGAAAGTGGAGAGGATATAGGCCGCCTGGCTCTACAAGCCTGCCCGTCATTTAATATGATCAAGACTGATCTACGTCGGCTTCAACATCTCTTCAGTGCCACTTCTCCATATCCCCCATTCCTCTATCTATCACGTACTTACCACCTCCACTTTAAACAGTTTTAACTATCCAGCTTCCACATCAATGGGACAAACCATTCCAGAGATTCACCATACTCTAAGAAAAGAAATTTCTGTGTACCTCAGTTTTAAATGGACAGCCCCTTATCTAATTAATTACCATTGTTTGAGATTTCCCAACATTTACCTTGAAATGCCTCCTTATATGTTTGAGTACTGTCACCCTCATTCCATTAATCTCCAAAGTATATTGGCCCAAAACTATTTAGACTCTCATCCTAGGAATTAATCTGGTAAATTGACTTTGTACCACCTTCAACATTACTTTATCATTTTGTATGTAAGGAGACCAAATCTGTAAGTAATATTCCAGGTGAGACCTCACCAACACCATGTACAAGTACAATAAAACCATCCTATTTTTAAACTCCATCTCCTTTGGAATGAGGCCAAAAATGCCACTCACCTTCTTAACCATTTGTTAGACCTGCCTGCTAGCTCTTCATCCTCTAGAACACCACACCAAGAGCTCTCTGTACTTCACTCACCTGTGGTCACTCTCCAGTTAAATAATGAGAACAGATGTGGAATCACAAATCCCACCACTCAGGGTAATCAACCTTTGGACCACTACTCTGCAGAAGTCTTTGGAATTGAAGATTGGACAACTCCTTTCTCAGCAAAACATCAACATCTCCTTCCACCTCCTAGACGCTGGCATCACTCTGGGTTGGGATGTAGATGAGGAAAAGCCTGCTCTGTGCTCTATCTTCTCAACCGGAGCCTAGGCCTGTCTGTCAAATTGACATCCAGTCAAGGAAATTGTCAGGGGAAATAAACCCCAGTGCAAAATTAGAGCCTGAATGAAGGCAGAGATTACATATGAGAAACTCTGATCAGTCTCTGTGTTTCCATTTTTACAGGGGTGCTAATCTATTTGTTCCAAACTGATTTTTGATGGCAAATTGTTGCAGCCTGATTCTAGGATAACGGTGAGCAACAGTTGTCCAGTCAGGCAACCACCTGCAAGCTTCTCGTGCCGTTTGGCTGCAACTGGGCCTGATCACCAGAGATATTTGTCCTAATATACTGTACATTCAATTCTTGGTTCCCTGGCAACATTGGTAACTGCAACATTTATTGTTCATCTCTAATTACCCTTAGTAACTGAGTGACATGCTAGGCTAGAAGTGGCGAGCCTTTTTGAGAATGTGTGCCCAATTTGGCAATAATCTTCTAAAAAAAATTCTCTTGCATGCCATGGTAATTTTGAGCAGAGATTATCATTGATTACAGGATTAGTAACAATCGTTATGGAGTTTTTAAAGGAAAAAGGAGTTTTTAAAGGTTGCTTATTTATATGTATTCATTGTTTTACTATTAATAAAGGTATAACAGACAGATTGAAATAAATGAAGCATTTTAGAAATCTTGTTCAAAAATTATTAATACTAATGTTTTAAAAAGACAATTAAAATAGCATAATGTCTAAACAGTAGTTTTATTGTAACTGTTTACTATCTAAATACTGATGTCAACACCAGATCTGTGAGTAGTTAAAAACATATAATCTAACATCAGGTGTTCTCATAACTATCTAGCTGGCGTCAAGCCTGTGTGTGACATTTCCTGTGAAAAATCTTACTGCCCTCAGGTTGTAAAAATCATTGGCTGCTTCATTTTAGCAGTAAAGATAATTATTATGTAACTTTTTATTATGGATAGGGTTTAAAGAATCAAGGGGCCAGCACTGCATGCCACGTGCCAACAAAATATTTGTGCCATCTTGGGCATGCATGCCTTAGATTTGCCAGCACTGGCAGGCTATTTCAGAGGCAACCATTATGGTGCAGCATATAAAGTGCTGGAGGAACTCAGCATGTCAGGTAGCATCTGTGCAGGGAAATGGACAGATTGCATTTTGTGTTGACGCCCTTCATTTGGACTGAGGGAAGATAGCCAGTTTAAAAAGGTAAGGCAGAGGAGTGATGCAAGAAGTACTGGCCAGTAATGGGTAGACCAAGGTGAGAGGGGTCAATAAACAAATGAAGGAGAAGAGAGCAGAAATAGTAACAGAGGTTGGGAGGAGATAGGTAGAGGCACCATAGGACTGCAGGTGATGGAATCTGACAGTAGAGGAAGGGAGAGCATAATATTTTATGTGAGAGATGGGGTGGGGGGGAATTAAGAATTGGAATGGCAGGGGAACCTTTGGGAAGAGTGTGTGAGTGGGTGGGGGAGGGAAAAGAGACAGGGTAAAGGAGGGGAGTTGGGGTGAGCATAGGAGAGAGAAATGAGACAGAAGGAGAACAGTTTACCCGAACTTGGGGGATTTAATGTTCATGCAGTCAGTGTGTATATGAAGTGCTGTTTGTGTTTATCCTCACTCTTGCTTTGGAGGAGGCTGAGTACAGGGACATCAGTTTGGGACTGGGCAGGAAAATTAAAATGCCTTGCAACCAGGAGCTGCAGACAGCGATGAGAGACGGAGTGCGGGTCCTTGGCAACGTGATGGATTAGTCTCCGCCTGTTCTTCCCGATGTAGAAGAGGCCACAATAGATCACCCCATGCAGTAAGCAATGCCGGTTGAGATGTATGGGAATGTCTGTCTCACCTGGCATGGCTGTTTGCTGCCCTGGATGGTGACAAGGGAGGAGCTGTAGGTTATAGGGAAATATGCCCAGAGAGAGCAAGCGATTGGTAGGGAGAATGAGCAGTGCAGAAAGGTCCAGAGAGATATCCCTGCAGAAAGCATAAAGGGGTGGAGAGAGGAAGATGTGGCTGGTGGTGGGATCACGTTGTAACTCGTGGAGGTTGCAAGGAATGATGTGCTGGTCATGTGGGCAGAGAGGAGAGGACCAGCGGACCTCTATGCCTCTTCTTTCCCAGGGAAGATGGGGCAAGAACAGAAGTGCAGGAAATAGACAAGATGTTGATGGAAGTTCCTGCAGTGAGAGTTGGAGGGAGTCCTGTTTTCTGAAAAATGAGGACTTCTCAGATGTCCTGGAGTGCAAAGCCCTTCTCAAGCATAGATTTTGTGGTTATCCTATTTTTCCCAGATTATTAATTGAGTTAAAGTTCCAGTGACTGCTGTGGTGGAATTTATGTCAAGTATATTGTAAGTTTAGTCCAGACATTGAGTTATTGTTCTTGCACCTTAAAAACAGTACCTCCATTGTATCTGAGGATGAGGAATGCATCTGTCAAACTCAAAGCAAACTCACCAGGAGTATGGAGAGTGAACTCATCAGAATCACTGTTAATATTTCCTAAAATTTATCCCAGAATTCTCTGTACTTTTTCCAAAGTACTAGCATTTTTGCACATGCTTATTTCAGTAGATTTTATCATCCAAAAACAAAAAAACTAAAAGGAGGACTTGAATTCAAAGAGCATCTTTTATTTCCGCAGGGCAACCTGAAGCACCCTGCAGCCAATGAAACACTTTCTAAATTTCAGTCACTGCTGCATAGTCAATCAATATATACAGAGACAACTTCTACAGATGGCAATCAGAATCAGGCTTAATACTGCTGGGTTATGTCATGAAAATTGTTGTTCTGCAGTAGTAGTACAGTGCACTACATAAAGAAGGCTATAAATTACAACAGGAACTACATATATATGTACAATGACCCTTATATGTAAAATTAAATAAGTAGTGCAAAAATAGTGAGATAGAGTTCTGGGTTGGTTCATTGTCCATTTGGAAATCTGATGACGAAGAGGAAGCTGTCCCTAATATGTTGAGGCTCTTTTGCCTCCTCCTTAATGACAGCAATGAGAAGAGGGCATGTGCTGGGTGATGGGGTCTTTAGAGATGTATGCCACCTTTTTGAAGCAATTCTTGTTGAAGATGTCACTGATGCTGCGGAGTCTAGTGCCCATGTTGAAGCTGGCTGAGTTGGCAATCTTTTGCAGCTTTTTTCAATCCTGTGCAGAGGCCCATTCATACCAGACGTGATGCAACCAGTTAGAATGCTCAGCAAGGTCCATCCGTAGGAATTTGTTAGTCTTTGGTGGCATTCCAAATCTCACGAAACTCCTATTGAAATATAGCCACTGTTGTGGCTTCTTTCTAACTACATCAATATGTTGGGCCCTGGATAGATCTTCAACAATGTTGAAAAATGCAGAAACTTGAAACTGCTCTCTCTTTTCACTGAGGATCCCTCAATGAGGACCGGGGACTTCCCCATTCTGAAGTCCACAATCAATTCCTTGGTCTTACTGATGTTGAGTGCAAGGGTATTGTTGCAACACCACACAATTTGCTGATCTATCTCACTCCTGTACACTCCCTCATCAACATTTGAGATTCTGCCAACAATCGTGTCATCAGTAAATTTATAGAAGGCATTTGAACTGTGCCTAACTACACAGTCATAGGCATAGAGCAAGTAGAGCAGTGGGCTAAGCATGCATCCTTGAGGTATATCTGTGTTGAATGTCAACAAAGAGATGTAATTTCTGATCCACAATGACTGTGGTGTCATGACGAGGAAATGAAGAATCCCGTTTCAGAGGAAGATATAGAGGCCTCGATTTTGGAGCTTGTTGATTTGTAATGAAGGATGATGATGTCGAATGCTGATGTAATCATCAATAAACAGCACCCTAACATTGGCATTGCTGTTGCCCAGGTGGTCCAAAGCCATGGGGAGAGCCAGTGGGTAGATAATATGCTTTAGTGTAGTTAGTCAAGAGGTAAACCTAGGGCACTGGTGATGACTGCTCTGTTTCTCCTTTCACATGCAGTGTGAGGGGGAATATCTGAAATGTCTGAGGGGTTTCACACTGGTACCTCGAGTGCGAATATTAGGTAATCCTTTCTGTGAATCAGGTTCAATCCTGACTTCTGGTACTGTATCATAGAACACAGAAGGCAGAGCAAAGAATAGTACAGCTCAGCGATAGGCACTTCAACCCACCTGATATGAATCTAGCTAATTCCTTCTACCTGCTCGTGGTTTGTACCCCTTTGTGTTTCTGCCTTTATGCTTCTTGTGTAATCTGTGTTGTGTTTGTATGTTCTTACCGTAAATGTAAGGGTTTGCTTCAGGTTTTCTCTTTTCCTGCCACATCCTAAAACATGCAGGTTGTCATAGACAAAGAGATGTCAGGTTGATGATCCAGATGAAGAGTCTCGACCTAAAAGATCGACTATCCATTTCCTCCATAGATGCTGAGTTCCTCCTGCTTTTCATCTGTTGCTCCAGGTTGATAGGTAAAGTGACCACATCAGGCGACCATTATTTGTAGATGGGTGTGGAATCTAGAGGGGAATTATGGAAATATAGGTATGGGGAATATTAGTGGGGGCAGGATTGCTCTGTAAGATGACATTGATGTAATTGGCTAGAATAACCTCCTTCTATATTGTCAGAAAATATGGAAAGAATATGGAAGTACATCAGAAATAGAGAAAAAAGTGAATTCCAGTAGATGTAGGATTTAATAGCTCCTCTGGATGCCCGTGATTTACTTAGACAGAAAGTCAGGAGTTGTACCCTAAATTTGTATTGGGCCTTGCTGCAGGGATACGCAGATAGGATTGAACTACTCTGTGGACTGAGTAGAAGTGATCGGCCAAGTGAATATCCGTTCTGCAAACGGTTTCTTCACTCAAAAGGAGACTGCTTTATCCACATGGAATGAAAGTTGCTAGATTTGAAGAAGTGAAAGCGAAATACTGCTCCAACTGGAAAGACTTGCTCTGTCTCTAGATGGTGGGAATGAAAGAAATGAGAGGACAAGGGTTGTGCCTCCAGCAGTGCACGGGGAAGTGCAGTGTGATAGTGAGTGATTCGCGGGGACAGATCAGGGAGGTGTGAAGGGTCTGGATCCATCCAAATGTTGAAATGAAATGACGGCGGTCTTGTTATATTATAGATGTTCTCTTTGTCCTAGCCATTTCTTTTGCCACTTGCTTTGATTCCAACCAGGAATGTTGCCTCTTTTCCCCTTATACATGTTGCCTGAGCTACTGAACATTTTTAGCGTTAGTTGCTTTTATTTACTCATGGTGACGAGTACCTAGATAGCTGGCTGGTAGTTGTATGGATGAGATTGGGTGACAGTGATATATAGATTTCTTTGGTCTCTGCCTGCAAGGTATACTGGCTGGCTGACCTCACTGTGGTACATGGCCATGGCTGAATTGATTGATCACCATCTTGCTACTAAGAGTGATTGGCCAGCAGTGGCTATTAAAGTGGTTAGCCTTCCTAGTGTATATCCATCTACACTGGATAAACTCATTGAGCCAAAAGAGAACATGCTTTCTGCATTATAATTAACTTTTCTACTTTTGCACATTAATTATTTACCAATGAATAAATGAAAAAATTATGAGAAATATACAGATCTTCAGAATAAGATATTGAAGGCAATGTTTAAGAGCATGTTTTTGTCCCAGAAGTATCTGCCTTGTAGTTGTGTAAAGTTGTCACTGTACCGACAATCATTTTAAATGTTTACGGACTATATGATGCGATTATTCAATAAAACTCAAAGGAAGTGTAGAAATTAAATGGAGTATGATAACAAATTAGGAACTGGAACTCAAGCAGTTGTGCAATTCAGAATCAGAATCAGAATCAGGTTTAATATCACTGGCATATGTCATGAAATTTGTTAACTTAGCATCAGCAGTAAAATGAAATACATAATAAAATATATAAAAAGCAGAATTCCTGTAAGTATACATATGTATATCAAATAGTTAAGTTAAATAAATAGTACAAAAACAGAAATAAAAATGTAGTGAGGTGGTGTTCATGGGTTCAATGTCCATTCAGAATTCAGATGACAGAGGGGAAGACGCTGTTTCTGAATTGCTGAATGTGTGCCCCCAGGCTTCTGTACCTCCTTCCTGAATGTAACAATGAGAAGGGGGCGTGTCCTGGGTGGTGGAGATCCTTAACGAAGGATGCCGCCTTTTTGAGACACGTCTCCCTTAAGATGTCTTGGATATTACGGAGGCTGGCTAATTTTACCACTCTCTGCAGCTAACGATGATCCTGTGCAATAGCCTCCTCATACCAGACAGTGATGCAGCCAGTCAGAATGCTCTTCACAGTACATCTGTCAAAATTTTCGAATATTTTAGGTGACATTTCAAATCTCCACACAGCTTTGGACCACCTGGACAACACAAACACCTACGTTAGGATGCTGTTCATCGACTATAGCTCAGCGTTTATTACCATCAATCCCACAATCCTGATTGAGAAGTTGCAGAACCTGGGCCTCTGTACCTCCTTTTGCAATTGGATCCTCGACTTCCTAACTGGAAGACCACAATCTGTGCAGATTGGTGATAACATATCCTCCTTGCTGATGATCAACACTGGTGCACTTCAGGGGTGTGTGCTTAGCCCACTGCTCTACCCTCTGTATACACATGACTGTGTGACTAGTGTGACAAGAATACTCATAGATTAAGATGTTAGCTGTCCTGTGCTGGCACCAGTGGGATCAGCAGTTGGTCTGCCACCTGTCTTCAGGAGAGAGAGATAAGGAAAACAATGGAGCAGCATTTGGAGATGTTAATGAAGGGACGGGAGAGAGTAACAGAAGGAGAGCTGTCAAGATCGGTTCCCCCTTTGAACCCTGAACTGTTTGAAGTGATGGACAGGCGATACCCCAGCAGGGGAATAAAAAGGGACAGGTTCGCTAAGGCAGGACACACACGACACCCGAGGTAACGAGACCCTGGAAGCGGTGCGTCTCCCACAAGTCGGTGGGAAGTTTATGGATGGCTGGTCACGGGACAAGCCATAGACGCACATGGTGGAAGGGCACGATCGGCGGGAACCTGGTGTGTGTCCACCCTTGCCTGGGTGCTGGGTCCACCACAGAGAAATGATCGTATCTGGAAACGGAGGGGTCACGGTCGGTGACCTCAGATGACATCACAAAGGGCTCGCACGAAAGCTGACTGCGAAGGTCTGTGTGTGGAAGCCGTTTGAATATTCATTCGTTTTGCTCTCTCTCTCCTTCCCCCCACTGTCTGTGAACTGAACTGAACTAAATTGAACTGAACTTTGCGTCACTTTGAAACTGATCATTTACCCCTAGACAACAATAGACCTTGATTGATCCTGTTATCTTAATTCTGTGTACATGTGTGTTTATCATTGCTGAACTGTTGCATTTATTATCCTTTTGATTAGAGTACTGTGTTGCTTGTTTCTTTAATAAAACTTTCTTAGTTCTAGTAATCCAGACTCCAACTGAGTGATCCATTTCTGCTGGTTTGGCAACCCAGTTACGGGGTATGTAACATAAGTGGGGTTCTCATCCGCGATTTTGAACGCTAAATTTGGGACGGAGTAAATTGATTGGGTTAAAATTCCCAAAAGAAAGAAAAGACAAACAGCAGAAATGGAGGCTGAGGAATTTATAAAGGCGCCGACCTTGGAGGCATTAGAGGATGCCAGGAAAACGGAATTGGTAGCTGTGGCCAAACGGTTCAATCTTGCTAAGGGGAAGTCGACAATGAGGAGAGAGGAGATACACAGAGCTATCGTAGAGCACTATGTATCTAAAGGTGTGTTTCCCCAAGGGGAGCTGGAGGTGGTGTCTATTGAAAAACCTGCTGGAGATGCGGTACAGGTGCAGTTTGAAAAACTGAGACTCGAGCACGAGTTCCGGTACGGCAGTTGGAGCGAGAAGAGAAAGAGAGGGACAGACAGTTGGAGCGAGAAGAGAAGGAGAGAGAGTTAGAAAGGCAAGAGAGAGAGTTAGAAAGGTGGGAGAAAGAGAAAGAGTTAGAAAGGCAGGAGAGAGAGAGAGAGAGAGTTGGAGCGAGAGGAGAAACAGAGGGAAAGGGAATTCGAGCTGGAGAAGTTAAAGATAAGGGCAGAGCAGGGGCCCGTGCCGAACCAAGGTGGAGGGTTCTAGGCGACCCAGGAGGTTAGGCTGGTTCCCCCATTTGACGATACCGACGTGGATCGGTACATTCTCCATTTCGAAAAAGTTGCTACAAGTCAGGAATGGCCGAGGAAAAAGTGGGCTGTTTTGCTTCAGAGCGTACTGAAAGGGAAAGCCCAACAAGCTTACTCAGCTTTGTTCGCGGAAGATGCCCAGAGGTATGAGGTGGTGAAAGAGGCCATCCTCAGGATTTATGAGTTAGTCCTGGAGGCATACCGGCAGAGGTTCCGGAATGCGAGGAAGCAGTGGGACCGCACGTATTTAGAGTTTGCCCGTGAGATGCAGACATATTGTGAGCGTTGGTGCACCTCAAAGGGGGTAGAGGGGGATTATGACAGACTGCTACAGCTGATCCTGATTGAGCAGTTTAAATGTTGTGTCCCTGAGGGTATGAGACCCTACCTAGATGAGAAAGAGGCAGCCACGTTAGCCGCAACTGCTAAGTTAGCGGATGAGTATGCGTTGACGCATAAAATGAAGTTTGCCCCGAGTAAAGGCTACCAGAAGGGTAGTCAGGACGGCGGGGAGAGTCCACCAGAAAAGTCAGAAAGTAAGCCGGGGACGAGTGAGAAGGATAAGGTAGACCGGGAGCAGTCTGGTAGGAAGTCTCCTGGGGTCGTCTGTTGTGATTGCGGGAAAGTCAGACACTTTGCGTCCAGGTGCTTTGCCCCAAGGAAGGAGACGGGAAAAGGAAAAACGGCGATTTTGACTGGCTGTATCGAGCTGGTAAATGAACCGCTAGGAAAGGACAGGTCTGCCAAAGTTCAGGAAGGGCGCGAGAAGTTTATCTCGGCCGGATTGGTGCCAGTGAAGGAGGGGTTAAACCCAGTTCCAGTACGGATCTGGAGAGACACAAGAGCGTGTCAGTCACTGATATTGAAGAGTGTGTTAGAGTTTAGTTCAGAGACCCAGACTGGGGAGGTCAAGGTCAAAGGTATTGGGGAAGGGACAGAGGCAGTCCCTTTGCACCAGATACACTTACTAAGCAACCTGGTCTCTGGACTAGTCACGATTGGGGTGAGGCCCGAATTACCGATGAAAGGCGTGGAAGTCTTGCTCGGTAATGACCTCGCCGGGGGAATCGTGTTCCCAGCCGTGAGATTGACAGGTCAGCCTGCCAGCATTGAGGCCCCGCCCATGGACCCACAGGTTCATCACGGGACTGCGGTAGTAAATTTAGCTGAGACATTTCTGCCAGCCTTGTACGAGAAGGGGGTGGAAAGTGAAAAGAAGGAGTGTAGTGAAACAAGAGGTAGTGAGGGAGCTGAGACAGACTTAGCATTAGCCAGGAAAGAATTTGTGCAGGCGCAGGAGCGAGACGAGGGGCTGATGGTTTTGGGGGAGACAGCTCTCTCTGACGCAGAATTAACAAGGGAACTAGTAGGCTATTGTGTGGAGGAGGAAGTGCTAAGGAAGAAAGGGAGACCAAGTACCGTACCCACAGATGAGGAATGGGGGGTGGTGCAAAAGAGTTATGGGGATGAAATTTTTAACCTGGCCCACAAGGTACCCCCCGGTGGACATTTTGTGGTGCTGGAGGAAACAGTTGGTGGAATCATGAAAGAGGTTTACCGGCTGCCCAGGAGGAAGGATGTTATTGATCATGGCCGACGCGAACTGACACGGTCACAGGCTTTTGATATGCTAACAAACCTAGTCGGTGTTAGCGCGGAAATCAATGAAGCTAGGGTCCCCCTGATAAGAGAAAAAAAACATTTTGAAAAGATGAGTATGGTATCGACCAGATGGGAGAAGGCTATTGTTTTGGCCAGCTCTGCTGATAAGGTCTCTCCCTTAATCCCCGAACAAAGCGACTCTTTAGGAGGAGTAATTAAGTGACTCGCACACGTGTGTTTGATTGTCTTGAGGCGATGCAAAGAACTGGGACGCTAGGTGGTGTTTGTTAAACTAGGCCAGCCTAGCGAGCACCACCTCTATAGAATGAGTAATTCAGTGACGAAAGGGCTGACGAACACAAAGGTGTGTACTGGCGATGTAAGACGACTGCCTGAAGCCAGCTTGATACTGAACCTTGAAAAAAATGAGTTCGGCCACGCGAAGGTCACTTATCTGGGATTTGTGGTAGGACAGGGCAGCTGGCTCCGATGCAGGCTAAGGTGCGGGCTATCTCGGAGGTCCCCACCCCGACAGACAAGAGGGCCCTCAGACGGCTCTTGGAGATGGTGGGGTACTGTAGGAGGTTTTGCAATAACGCTGCGGTTACTACCCCTCCCCCTCCTACTAAGCCCTTGCAAGAGAAAACTAAGTTGGAATGGGATGACCCTTGTTATTGTGGTCTGGGACGAAACCCAATGAGAGGTTACATTGATCACAATTCATCAGTGTTTTTGGCCACTATGAAGTTTGCTAAGTTGGAGTCTGGTCTAAGGGATTATTAATAACACATATAAAAGGAACAGAAAATGTGATGGCTGACTGTCTGTCAGGTGTAGACAACTTCAAATTCACTGTATTAGCCAAATAGCTGATAAAGATGTATATTTGTGTGTATCAAATAATGTATTCATGTTTGTAATTTTTACCCCAGTAAAAATCCTTAAAGGTGGGAAGTGTGACAAGAATACACATAGATTAAGATGTTAGCTGTCCTGTGCTGGCACCAGTGGGATCAGCAGTTGGTCTGCCACCTGTCTTCAAGAGAAAGAGAGATAAGGAAAACAATGGAGCAGCATTTGGAGATGTTAATGAAGGGACGGGAGAGAGTAACGGAAGGAGAGCTGTCAAGGTCGGCTCCCCCTTTGAACCCTGAACTGTTTGAAGTGATGGACAGGCGATACCCCAGCAGGGGGATAAAAAGGGACAGGTTCGCTAAGGCAGGACACACACGACACCCCGAGGTAACGAGACCCTGGAAGCGGTGCGTCTCCCACAAGTCGGTGGGAAGTTTTTGGACGGCTGGTCGCGGGACAAGCCATAGACGCACAGGGTGGAAAGGCACGATCGACGGGAACCTGGTGTGTGTCCACCCTTGCCTGGGTGCTGGGTTCACCGCAGAGAAATGATCGTATCTGGAAACGAAGGGTCACATTCGGTGACCTCAGATGACATCACAAAGGGCTCGCACGAAAGCTGACTGCGAAGGTCTGTGTGTGGAAGCCGTTTGAATATTCATTCGTTTTGCTCTCTCTCTCCTTCCCCCCACTGTCTGCGAACTGAACTGAACTTTGCGTCACTTTGAAACTGGTCATTTACCCCTAGACAACGATAGAGCTTGATTGATCCTGTTATCTTAATTCTGTATACATGTGTGTTTATCATTGCTGAACTGTTGCATTTATTATCCTTTTGATTAGAGTACTGTGTTGCTTGTTTCTTTAATAAAACTTTCTTAGTTCTAGTAATCCAGACTCCAACTGAGTGATCCATTTCTGCTGGTTTGGCAACCCAGTTACGGGCTACGTAACACTAGGCATAGCTCAAATACCATCTATAAATTTGCTGACGATACAACCATTGTTGTTAGAATCTCAGATGGTGACGAGACGGCGTACAGGAGTGAGATATGCCAACTAGTGGAGTGGTGCCGCAGCAACAACCTAGCACTCAACGTCAGTAAGACGAAAGAGTTGATTGTGGACTTCAGGAAGGGTAGGATGAAGGAACACATACCAATCCTCATAGAGGGATCAGAAATGGAGAGAGTGAGCAGCTTCAAGTTCCTGGGTGGAACTTGAGGATCTCTGAGGAACTAACCTGGTCCCAACATATCGATGTAGTTATAAAGAAAGCAAGACAGTGGTTATACTCTATTACGAATTTGAAGAGATTTGGAATGTCAACAAATACACTCAAAAACTTCTATAGTTGTACTGTGGCAAGCATTCTGACAGGCTGCATCACTGTCTGGTATGGAGGGGCTACTGCACAGGACTGAAAGAAGCTGTAGAAGGTTGTAAATCTAGTCAGCTCCATCTTGGACACTATCCTACAAAGTACCCCGGACATCTTCAGGGAGTGGTGTCTCAGAAAGGCAGCATCCATTATTAAGGACCTCCAGCACCCAGGGCATGCCCTTTTCTCACTGTTACCATCAGGTAGGAGATACAGAAGCCTGAAGGCACATACTCAGCGATTCAGGAACAGCTTCTTCCACTCTGCCAGCTGATCCCTAAATGGACATTGAAGCTTTGGACACTACCTCATTTTTTTAATATACAGTATTTCTGTTTTTGCAAATTGTTTTAAATCTATTCAATAAACGTAATTGAATTACTTGTTTATTTATTATGTTTTATTTTATTTATTATTAATATTATTTTTTTCTCTGCTAGATCATGTATTGCATTGAACTGCTGCTGCTAAGTTAACAAATTTCACATCACATGCTGGTGATAATAAACCTGATTCTGATTCTGATTCTGATCTCCTCAAACTTCTATTAAATTATAGCCACTGTCTTACCTTCTTTATAGCTGCATCAATATTTTGGGACCAGATTAGGTCCTCAGAGATATTAACACCCGGTAACTTGATTTAATTAAATAGATCTATTGATATGAGATTCCATTTCTCCACTGAAATGTCATCATCTTTTGGATGAGCTACTAAACCAAAATCCCGGCTTCCCTCACAGCAAAACACAGCTATTCAGACATCTCACCCTGCAAAAACTCATTTCAGGGAGGTAGCACAATCAATTTGCGGGAGACTTCCGGGAGAGGTGGGATGTCTGCAATAGAGTAGCTCCTTAGCAGCTGGCCAGCTAGTTTAAATAACGTTAGCTATGCTAATGAACGAATGACACCTGTTAAACTCACCTTAACACGTCTTTTACGGTCTTAACCCACCATGGGCAATAGAAAAGTCACTGTTGCAAACAGTGCAGCGAGCAACACTGTCATTATATTGACCCCTATTAGGCGGGAGTACACTTTAGTGTAGTCTGGGGTGACGTAGGTTTTATTTTTTTTTGAACACTCTGCCATGGCGCGCGCTCACTTGCACTCTCTCTCTCTCTCATGGTCGCTCGCGCGTTCTCAAGCACTCTTGCTTGCTTTCTGTCTCACTCGCTTGCTTGCTCTCGCTCTCTTTCGTGCGCACACTCTCTCTCGTGGTCGCTCTCGCGCTCTCTTGCTTTCTCTCGCTCGCTCTCAAAAAATTGATTTCCGTGATATTTGCGGGCATCAGGGAGCCACTATTAATATGCGGGAGAGGTGGGATGTCTGGCTATTAGGGTCTTAACCAATGAAAGCCCTGAGAAATTTTGGATGTTGTATTATAATTGGATTAAACACACTGGTGTAGACCACTCATACTCAATCATGACTGAGAGTCACTTAAGACTTTGGGGTAAATAGCTTGGAAGTACAGTGCATAGGCATAGGAACAGACATTTCATTTATTCAATGCTGTCTTTGAGTTTGGCGACACTCCTAAGAAATATAGTCACTCTGACTGAATAATCTATGCAAATCTTCTTCATCAATCCACCTCCAAAGTACAGCTCATTTAAACACATTGGTATCTGCCCCAATGAACTCCCTTGAACTGCACAACAGGACAGCTTCCTGCTGTTAAGGTTTGGTTTCATTTCTTACTGAATTTCCTGTTAAGGAGCCAGACAGGGCAAGTAACTGGAGTGGGAGCACTTTGGATTTAGTAACTATAATTTTATTAATTTTAAAGTAGTGATAGAAAAGGATAGGATGGGTTCACAGATTAGGGTCCTCAACTTAAGCAGGGCTAATTTTGGGAGAATTAAACAGGATCTAGCAGACATCAATGGAATCAGCCAGTTTGAAATGAAAGGAATTGGGAGGATTTTAAGAGTGTAATGTCAATTCCAGGAACAGTTCCTATTCCTATTCCAGGAACAATTCCTATTCTTGCTTGTTCTTTCTTGTTGCTGTTTGTGTAATTTGTTTTATGTGCCGCCGGGGTGGGGGGGTGGGGTGGTAGGATATTGATGTTCTTGCTGCTGTTTCCATGAGGAGGGTTTAATTTCTTGTTGCTGCTTACACCATTTTGTTTGAGTGGGGGTTTGATGATTTTCTTTGAACAGGTTCCATGGTTTTCTTTGTTTTGTGGGTGTCTGAGGAGAAGATGAATCTCGGGGTTATATACTGCATACATACTTCAATAATAAATGTACTAAGAATTCTTTGAATCAATGAAAGGCTGCACCCAACAGGACAGGAAAACAACCGATGTGCAAAAGACAACAAGCTACAAATACCAATGGAAAATATATAAGCAATAAATATCAAGAACATGAGATGAAAAGTCCTTGGAAGTGAGTCCATAGTTTGTGGAAGCAGTTCAGTGCTGGGCAAGTGAAGTTGAGTGAAGTTATCCTCTCTGATTCAAAAGCCTAATGGCTGAGGAACAATAATTGTTCCTGAACCTGATGGTTTGAGTCCTGATTCCTGAGGTTCTTGAATCTTCTTCCTGATGGGCGTAGGGAGAAGAGAGCATGGCCTGGGTGGTGAAGGTCCTAGATCTGCTTTCCCGCGACAGCACTCCATGTAGATGTGCTAGGTGGTGGGAAGGATTTTAACCGGCATAGACTGGGTTTATCAGTTCATGAACTGTTGTCCTGGATAAGACATGCTCGTATTGGAAATGGGCTGCGGCAATGATGGAGCAGCACCAGGCAGAAGGGAGGTAACATCCTATGTTAAGTGTTAATATCAGATTAGTTCAAACAATAGAAGCAGCCTACCATTAACCATCTGGGATGGTCTTAATTTCCCCTCATGTCCCTTTGAAGTGCCGGACAGGAAATTAAAGTTTAAATTAAGCTATAGCCAATCTAACAAGTGGCTGTTATCAGCTGGAGAGAGCTGATAACCACACTTCTCATGGTTCAGGAAATGGGGCAGGGGTATTGAACTGACTTGCCACAGTAAAAGATCACAGCTTCTAGCCTGTTCCTTGCATTAAGAAAGGAGAGACAAGTTTGGAGTTCATGATGGAAAGCAAGAATTAAGGGATTATATTGGATTGCGTCAGCAAATAAGTGCCTGGATCAGCATGGCAATTAACTTGCACCCTTACAACATAGTGCAGACTGCAAAGTCATACTGCCTGTAATTTTAATGACTAGCCACAGTTAGATGTGCTGTTATTATACTATTGGATCCCCAAGGTACTTAATTTTGTGATTGACTAGCATTAATTAAACAAATATGAACTTAGAGACACATGTTAAAAAGCTATGAAGACAAAAGACTCTGCAGATGCTGGAATTTGGAATTAAAAAACAGAATGCTGGAAGAACTAGAAGTCCTGGGGCAGGGTTTTGATCCACAACAATGACGTCGACCTTTTGTCTCCAAAATGTTCCTCTGTTTCTGTCTGCTGAGTTCTTGTTTATTGTAAATAGGGTATCTCAGTGACCATGGATAATTTTTACCTGAAACCAAATTAGCAAAAATAAGGTGGAGGATGAATTACTAGAGTGGGTATTAATTTATTTTTAGATTGGTATGTTGAGAATGAACGAGAAACAGGCTATTCAAGATAGAGTCTCGGCCTGAAACGTCGACTGCACCTCTTCCTACAGATGCTGCTTGGCCTGCTGCATTCACCAGCAACTTTGATGTGTGTTGCTTGAATTTCCAGCATCTGCAGAATTCCTGTTGTTTGTATTCAAGATTGAGTCTTGTACAATGAAAAGTGGTTGTTAATCTTATACCACAGTGTCCTTTAGGGAAGTGTGACACAATACATCTGGGAAGGAAAGTGAAGTTATTGAATCTGAAACTGGTATCCGAATTTTAAACCAAGGAAACTACAATGATATGAGATGTGAGTTTATCTATGATAGATTGGGGAGCATTATTAAAAGGTCTAACAGTCAGTTGGCAATGGGTATGATTGAAGGAATGAATACAAGGAACTGTAATGGTTATACATTTCTTTTCTGTACAAAAAGAAAAGTGATCCAGTAATGGCTTATAAAAGTTAAATAGATAAGGAGGAACCAGAGGATGTGGATTATTTGTACTGTATCTTCAGTATGCCTCTGATAAAGTATGTACACAGCAAGTAAGAGATTAGTGTCCAAACTTATCATATTGAAATCTGGCTACTATACCGGAAAGGAGTGGACACGGGGTGACTGATAAGGCGAAAGAGAGGAAGATTAAAAGTGCCTTTTTTAGGATGGCAGGTGGAGATTAATGAGGTACCAGAGGGATCAGTAGCTGAATCCCAGCTATTAATAGTGTTATTAAAAGCAAAGGTTTGAATGAGGAAGCAAACATGATATTTCTGTTTGTTAATGACATAAAACCGGATAGGATAATCAGTTCTGAGGAGGTTACAAAGAGGTGTCAAGGTAATTTTGACAAGTTGTGTGAGTGGACAAATAACTGTTACATGAAGTATAGTATATATGAAGTATATATGCAGTTACCACTTTAGATCAACAGAGAATCAGAGTTTTACCAAATGTTGAGAGATTTGGAAATGTTGATGTACTCTGCTGCCCTTGTACATCAATTACTGAAACAAACATGCAGGTGTAACAACATAAGAAACCCTGCAGTTCGAGCAACATCTGTGAGGGGAATGAACCATCAACATTTTGGGTCGAAACCCTGCATTCATAAAAAAGCAAATGGTATATTGACTTTTATTGCACTGAATACAGGTGCAAAGGCATTTTGCTATGACTATGCACAATAATGGACCTACTGAGGCCCTCGTCGCCACCACATTCAGATTGCCTCTCATTATCCTCCCAATCATATTGCACTGCGAATGCAGTTATCACAGAACATGAACATAGAACACAGAACAGTACAGTACAGTACAGCCCCTTTGGCCCCCCATGTTGTTCTGACCTTTTAATCTTCTCTAAGATCAATCAACACTACCCTCCCACATTGCCCTCCATTTTCCTTTAATCCATCTTACTATCGCAGTCTCTTAAATGTCCCTAATTTACTGTGTCTGCTTCCACCATAACCACTGGCAGCTTGTTCCATGCACCTACCACTCTCTGCGTGTAAAAATGTACCTCTGATATCCCCACATACTTTCTTCCAATCATCTTAAAATGATGACTTCTCATATTAACCATTTCCACCCTGGGAACAAGTCTGTGGCTGTCCACTCTATCTGTGCCTCCTATCGTCTTATACACCTCTATCACATCACCTCTCGTCTTTTCTCTTTGCTCCAAAGAAAAAGGCCTTAGTTCGCTCACTCTATCCTCATAAGACATGCTTACTAATCTAGGCACCATTGGGGTAAATCTCCTCTGCACCTTCTTTGAAGTTTCCACATCCTTCTTATGATGAGACGACTAGAATTGAACATTGTACTCCAAGTGTGGTCTAACCAGAGTTTTATAGGTTTCCAACATTACCTCATGGCTCTTGAACTAAATACCCTGACTAATGATGGTCAATGCACCATATGCCTTCCTAATCACCATATCAAGTTGCATGACAATTTTCAGTGATCTATAGATATGGATCCCAAGATCTTCCTCCACACTGCGAAGATCTCTGTCACTAAACCCAGCATTTTGCCCTCAAGTTTGACCTTCCAGAGTGTATCACTTCACACTATTCTGGATTGAACTCCATCTGCCACTTCTCAGCCCAGCTCTGCATCCTATCAATATCCCATTACCACCTACAACAATCCTCTGCACTATCACAACTTCACCAACCTTCGTGTCATCTGCAGACTTACTAACGACCCTTTCACTTCCTCAGCCAAGTCATTTATAAAAATCACAAGGAGCAGGGGTCCCAGAACAGATTCCTGTGGAACACCACTGGTCACCAACTTTCAAGCTGGATATGCTCCATCTACTACCACCCTCTGCATTCTGTGGGAAGCCAATTCTGAATCCAAGCAGACAAGTTTCTCTGGATTCTATGCCTTCTGACTTACTGTAGAGACTACATTGGGAAATCTTGGGGAATCTTGTCATGAGGCATGACTTGTGCTTCAGAAACTCATGCGGACTATCCCTAAACTGACTATGCTTCTCCAAATGCTTGTAAATCCTATCTCTAAGAATCCTCTCCAATAGTTTGCTCATCGGTGACATAAGACCCAGTGGTCTATAATTCTCTGGGTTATCCTTATTACATTTCTTGAGCAAAGGAATAATATTTGCCACCTTCAATGTTATGGTATTACTGCAGTGAACAGTAAGGATGCAAAGATCATTGCCAAAAGTGCAGTAATCTTTTCCCTCGCTTCCCATAATAACCTGGAGTATATCCCGCCTGACCCCAGGGACTTACCTATCCTAAGATTTTTCAAAAGTTCCAGCATATCATCTTTCTTAACACCAACATGTTCCAGCACACCAGCCTGTTTCATGCTGTCCTCTTGTTTGTCCTGTTGCTCTCACTGCTGAATAATGAAACAAAGTATTTATTAAGCATTTTCCCTACCTCCTCCATCTCCAGACATGTATTTCCTCTTTTATCCCTGATTAGACCAGCCCTCACGATTGTCATACTCCTGTTCTTTATGTAGCTGTAGAATGCATTGGGAGTTTCCTTTATTCTATTCAACAAGGCCTTCTCAAGTTCCCATCTAGCTCTACTAAGTCCATTCTTAAGGTCCTTCCTGATTACCTTATAACTCACTCAAACCTCGTCTGATCCTTGATTCCTAAACCTTAAGTGTGCATCTTTCTTCCTCTTGATCAGACGTTTCACATCTCTCATCAACCATGGTTCATTCACACTACCATCCTTTCCCTGCCTCAATGGGACAAAACTATCCAGAACCCTATGCAAGTGAACACTTACAGACCCCCAGACATAGGAGCTATAGGTTCCTTTGATGCTTTGTCAACATACATTATATTTTACGTGTAAACTATTCAATATGGACTGCCAAAATTTAGAATGTGATTCATTAAGTAAGTTAGTCTTTTTTCCAGAAATATCAGACTAACTTACTTAATGAAGCACATTCTAAATTCAGGTATCAAGAGTCTGCAATTTATTGATAATGCTTCAAATGGTATAGATGAAATTTGGTGCAGGAAATGTGGTGTGTTGGTACTTGAAGAGAGATTCTCTTTCTGCTGAAGAACGTGTCTTTTGTGTGAAAGAAAAAATGCATTCATTCTGTCACTGACAGTGCTGATATTAAACTGGTAATGGAAGACAACATTTGGAACCTCACTTTAAACAGTGGGGTTGCATTTGCCATTTCCAATCTGGAAGAATTGTTTTGGACTCTAAAATACTTCAAAGATGACCATCAATACATCCACTATTTCCAGCAGCACTTTCTGCCATGATCTGGGTTGTAGATGATCAGGTCCTGGGTACCTGTGCCCTTCAGTCATGTTAATACTGGTTTCTTTCAGTTCTTCCTGCTTTCTAAACAATGTACTTGAAACTTCTTGTGCTGTATCAGGATGGCCTTTGGGTCACTGGGGGTGTAAAACATAGGGCCATATGTTGAGACCAGTGATGGCATGTTTGCAGGGTAAAGAATCCATGCAAGAATTCCACAAATGTAGCCAATTGTTATTGTTTATTGCAGCCTGATCTTTATTCTGTCAATTTGTATGAATAATTGACCACGACTTAATCCTTTATGTCAGCTGGAAGCATAGATTTGAAGCTCTCTGTTCCTTCTGATTATGTTTAGAAGCTTATTGCTGAGAATAAGTTTATATTATATCTGGGACAGCAACAGCAGAAACCCAAGCGGCAGCCTGTGTCCCTTTACGTTCAGACTGTGGGTGACATGATACCGTAGCAGTCAGCGTCACGCTATGACAACTCGGAGTTCAATTCTGATATCCTCTGTAAGAAAGGTTGTACGTTCTTCCTGAGGGTATGACGGGTTTCTTCCGGGTGCTCTGGTTTCCTACCGCAGTCCAAAGACGTTTGTTTAATACGTTGCTTTGTCATTGTAAATTCTTCTGAGATTAGGCTAGGGTTAGAGAGGTGGGTTGCTGGTGGTGCAGCTCACTGGGCTGGAAGGGCCTGTTCTGTGCTGAATCTCTAAATGAAATAACGTTTTAAAGAGATAAACTCTGCTGAGGAGGGAACGCGTAGGAGGTCAGGATCTTCAGACTAAGCAGAAAATATAGGGACGGGGAAGCAAAGGTAAGGACGAATGATGATGTAGGAAGGGGCTAAAGATGTGGCCTCCTCTACATCGGTGTGATCCGATGTAGACTGGGGGACTGCTTTGTTGAGAACCTTTACTCTGTCAGTATTAAGCAGGATTTCCTGGTGGCCAACTATTTTAATCTCAATCCTCATTCCCTTTCTGACATGTTGGTCCGTGGCTTCCTCTACTGCCATAATGAGGCCACTCTCAGGATGGAGGAGCAACACCTCTTATTCTGTCTGGGTAGCCTCCGACCTGACAGCACGAACATAGATTACTCTAACTTCCAGTAATTCCTCCCCTCTCCCCCTTCTCATTTTTTCCATTCCCCATTCTGACTCTCCTCATGCCAGTTTTCTCTCCTGACCTGCCTGTCACCTCCCTCTGGTGCCCTTTCTCCTATGGTCCACTCTCATCTCCTATCAGATTCCTTCTTCTTCTTCTTCTTCTTCTTCGGCCTTTTACCTTCTCTACCTATCACCTCCCTGTTTCTCACCATCCCTTCTCCCCCAAAAGCGTACCTTCCTCCTCACCTATCACCCTTCTGATGTACTCCTTCCCTTTCTCATTCTGGCTTTTCCCCCCTTCCTTTTCATGGTGTCAGCCTGAAACATTGACACTTTACTCTCCTCCACAGATGCTGCCTGGGCCACTGAGCTCCCCCAGTATTTTGTGCATGTTTCTTTGATTTCCAGCTCTGCAGATTTTCTCTTGTTTGTGAATGGTCAAAAGGTAGTTTCATTTAGTGCTTTAAGGTTGAAAGTAATAGAGAGGCTGAGGGTTTAAAAAGAATGGGAACAGTAATGTTAGTGACAGCTGCAGGAACAATACTGGTGGTCTGGCAATTAAAATCAGGATGTACATGAGACCAAAAATGCACAGAAAGATATAGAACTGGGAGAGGTGAAAGAAGAGGAGAAAGGTATGAACATAGAGGGAATTAGAAAATAAGGATGGGTAGTTTAAAATTAGGGCATTTGTTTTTTGCATTGGAAACTGACAGCAAACACAAAAGTGATAGATAAATGGGACATGGATTGAGTTGAAATTACAGTAATAGCCTTGTTCATGAAGCATTAGTTTCTTGTGAAGAATACAGAAACGGAAACAATCTTTTTTAACAGTGCTGCATTTTGCATTTTGCCTCAATAGCAGTTCTGGAATCAGATGCAATGGTTTTGCTGAAATCTATTCTGAATCTATTACCCATCTGTGTGCGGAGAATCTTGACATTTATGTGAACATTCTACAGATTCAGCAACCAGAAAGGCAACAGGAGATTTTGGAGAGATGATTTCAAACACACGATCAAACCCATTTTCCTAAATTTAGACTCCATTTTTCAGGCATAAATTAAATGTTAGATTCAGAGAACCCTACCTTGAAAGTTTTTAGGAACAGCGAATTGCCATTAGGACCAACAAGCTCATCTGTTTTTAATGGAGCCAACCTTGCCAGTCATTTTTTTCCATTTTTCATCAGGACCTATTTAACTTCCCATTTTGAAGGCCTTATCTGGTAACCTGCTTATTGATAATGAGTAAGAAGGGAGCATAAAAGGCAGGTTATAAATACAAGGTTTATTTTTACTTCCAGTGAATGCTTTAAATCTTGTCATTCTTTAATAAACTGAGAGATGTGAAGTTATTTTACACTAGAGGCACTTTATAATGCAGCACTTCACAATGAAAAGTAAAATACATTTACATTGTAATCAATCTTGCTGTGGGTGTTTTTAACCTGTTTTTAATTTGTGGGAGGAGAACAAAAATTGCATTTGCTGTTTATGGCTAATTGCCCCCTGAACATAGAGACTTCAACTACATTGATTGGGTTTGGTGTTACATGTTGATCAGAAAAGAAAACTTCCTTTAAAGACAGATTTCCTTCCTTTAAAGACAATGGTGGATTAGATGTGTCTTTACAACAAACTAGTCATTTTGGATATTAGTGAAAAAATCAGAATGAATTTAATACTTAAATTTAATGCCATTGATATGAAAATATAAACATATTTATTGTAAAGAATCTGGTGTGTAAAAGAGAAAGAGAAGACAGCAATCAAATGAGTGCATCAACATGTGACCCCAGTGTACTTACCTGTGTAGGGGTACAGACCTCAGAAACCATACTTTGACTTCTGGTGGTGGCAGTTATTTAGAATTCTGTGCAATATACACATTGGAAGCAGGTGGGGGATTATGGCAATTGTTGGCTCAAACTTGTAGCCGCGTTGTAATTGGAAGCAGAATTTTTCTAAGACGCGAGGTTCATTATCATTGAGTCTCTTGAGGATGGAATGGGAATAGATAAATAAACAGAATGAGAGAAAAGATCAAAAGTAGGAAAATACTTTCAAAAACTTGATGCTGGCTGAAATTATGGACTGTCTCATTGTGGTATTGAAATAAACCTCATTTTAGTCTTTTTTAGAACTTTGGGTTACAGTTACCTGATACTTTATACTCTATTACACTGATATCTCAGGTGTAACAAAGTACAAAGTACACCTTAAGTGCAAGAAGCAGCACCTTATGTTTTATCTAGACACATTGTGTCCTTCAGGGCTCAATAGTGAACTTGATAATTTCAGATAGCCAGCCTTTCCTATCTGTGTCTGAACTGGCTGGTGAGCTGGGCAATTGCAACATTTTCTCTATTCCAATTTTCCTACATCTACATGGACACGCCTCTCAAAATTACAGCCCTTTTTGTTTTGTCCTCCCTAATTGATTTTATTCATCTATTAACTGTTTAGCTTGAGTCACTTAGACATTTTTGGTCTTCTGTCAAAGATATTCTCTTTGTTCATGCCACCCTAACCCCTCTCTGAAGCCAGGTCTGATGAATGGTCACTGACATAAACCCTTAACTCTCTTTCTCTCTTCACAAATGCAAACAAAACTGTTGAGTATTTCCAGCCCTTTCTGGATTTACTCCATTTCTGCCACTGATTCCCAAATTTTGATCAAGCATTGATTGACCATAATCAGGAATCTTTCAGGGGATTGCAGGACTCATTCTATAAAAGATCCTACAACTTGCAGTATTTCAATTTTTGTGGATTTGGAATAAGTAGGTATGTATCTTCTAACATCATGAATTAACCATGTACCCATTCTGACCTGCCCTTGATTTCATTGGAGCCAAATTTCTGAATCAGTGAACAATGCGTTTTTACTAATATATCGCACAATTTGCAAATGCAGCTTAGGACAAGTTTCTACTCCATGAAGTATTATTTCTCTCAGTGCTTGGGATTAGAAGATGATAGGCAGCTGGTCAGCACGGAAGCTGCACTTTAGAAAGGTTAAGGCTTGGCTGGTGTGAAGCAATGTTGGATCCTGTAAACATGCTGTGATACTCAGGGAGCAATATGCAACCTGTCACTTTCTGCTGAGAAAGTCAGCACAGCATTAAAAAAAGGAGTGAGCTGGTTTGAAGGAAACGCTTGTGTGATATGATGAGATGAGGAAGTATTTCTCCTTTCACTAGAAGCTGTGATGCGCCCTATGGGTGTCATCATCAGCTTTCAGAGTGCTCACACCTTTGGAACAGACAAAGATACAAAAAGGAGAAACACGCAAATGCGATATGCATACGCACGTGTACACACATGTACGCAGAGAAAAAGAGAGTAAAGGAAAATGCACTATTGGGTCTGAAAAATCTAATGAAAATTAACTTAAAGAGATAGAAAAGTCAAAATTATCATTATTTTTTCTACTGAAAATTACATAAGCTCTCAAAATATTCTTGTAACATACTTACTCACAAATTTAATGTTCATTTTTAATTAATGAGTGTAACCAGTATAATTTATTTGTACATCCTGACAAATGACAAATGACAATGACTGGCTCAGACTTGATTTCTAATGGTCACTAGAAGTCTTTGAACATGCTGCCTGCCAAAACCATCAATATCTG
Source organism: Mobula birostris (assembly GCF_030028105.1). Classification (NCBI taxonomy): domain Eukaryota; kingdom Metazoa; phylum Chordata; class Chondrichthyes; order Myliobatiformes; family Myliobatidae; genus Mobula; species Mobula birostris. The sequence goes on from NC_092372.1 coordinate 169,190,147, forward strand.
AAGTTGGTCACGAAGCAAACCATTGGTGATATTGCTGCTTCTGGGCACAGGAGATGATCCCTGTTGATAATGCTGGACATGTGTGGAGGGAGGATTTGGCTCAGCAGTTTCTGTGGGAATTATTGTAAAATAGATGGAAATTTCCATTCCATGTACAGATACAATCCACTGAAGATGTAACATGTTGTAATTGTTAAGCTTAATCAGACTATTGCTTTTAATAAAAGGCTAAAGATTGGAATTATTGTGACCCAAAAGCATTGGGGCAACTAGGTTGCAATTTCCATTGATAAATGAGGTGACGGCAGCAAAGGTAAGTTTGAGAAAATTCAGCCATGAGCTCTATTTGCCATTTCATCACCTGCTCCGAACTTAGCCTTAACAAGATGGTTGACATCAAACATTTTGTAGGCCATTGAGTTCAACTACCGATGCAGGGTTATGACTTGGTTTTCAGAGCAAAATGCTGGAGGAACTCAGCAGGCCAGGCAACATCAATGGAAAAGAGTAAACAATCAATATTTAGGGCTGAAACAGATCTTGGTTTTCAGATCTCTTTCTCCCCCTGTCTGCTGTGTTCCAGCCCTTCTCCACCAGAGGAACTCTAAGATAGTAGCCGAAAAGTTCATGTAGTCATCCTCCATTGTGCCCTAAACATCTCCCTTGATATCTTCACAGAGCCTTTTGATGAAAGGTTTCTTGTACTCTTCTGCCGTGTTAATATATACCCCATCACTGATAATTCTATGGTGGCAATCCAAGCTTCTTTTAGTGCTCTGGTGGCCTTCCATAAGATTGAAGGGATTCTTCCCCCTACGAAAGCCCGAGTTCATAAAAAACTATTCATAGTCAACCGTTCCCCAAAAAATTAATTCGAGTGGAATTAATGTAGGAATATTAAGAACAACCATTGACCTTCTTGCTGTGTAATTTTAACAAAGGTACAAACCCATTTAAGGTAAATGTGTTTACTTGCATTAGATAGCAGAAAAAGAAAGATATGAACAAAAAGGATGAATAATAATGTCACTCAATAGGTTCTAGGCTGAAAGGTTTACCTGGACATATAATAATTTTTCCCTTGTCTGTGTAACCATATTCAGGATGACATTTTGAAATTGCTCAAATCTTGTATCCAATCTCATTTCTTTGTCAGAACCAATGTTACTCTAATTTGTTATTAGCTGCTGAGCTTTGAGTCATGCATTAGATCATATGTGGATTTATCTTCTTGATTGCAAATGTATGGTGAGTGTCCATAGGGTTCTTACCATCTGGATAACTGTCAAGTTAGAATTATAGTATTTTTACCCACCTAACTCGTACTGTCTTGGTTCTGATTTAAATATGATTAACTGCTTTAAGTGCTTTCAAAATGGTGTCAAAAACTGTTAGCGCTGACTGTCAAGAATTATTAACTCTACTTTCACTTTCAGTCTTTCAAATCTCTCCACTTAAGTTAAGCTCAATAAGCGCAGATGCAAATTGGAAAAGGTCAAGGATGGGAGACTTAAAAAAGGAAAAAACTGTCAAAAGGGAGGACGATAAAAATTATCAATAATATCAACAAATTCATGAAAAACACACAATTGTCATTTTGCTTGCACATTACTGCAATTTTCCTTTACCATTCAGTTACTTCTGCAACTTTTGTATCATCCCATCTGCTTCACACAGTCCAATTCATCTAAAAGTTAAACACTAGAGGGCAAATTTTTCAATTTGACAATCTCAGTACAGGGATCCATGTACTGCCTGCACTTTACAGGAATTTCAGTACACAGCTTCAGTCTAAATCACAACTTACACAAAATTGTTGTATGTTAATTGTTGGAAAATTGGGTAGATCATATATGCCAAAGGTGTGCTTTTATTGTACAACCTTCAAATTGGTAACTATAAAGTTAAGGAGAGAGAAAGAATTTTAATGGCGTTTTGAAGAGGACTCTGGGAGTGGGTCATATTTATACTCCTTGCCCAGAGGAAGTGATGGAGTTATATATAAGTACTACATCTGAGAAATATAATATAGATAAACAATTCAAGCAGCATGGCATGGAAAAATATGGACCTAATCTTGGCATTCAGGATTAGTGTAGTTAAACAAAAAGATGGACTTCGTCATGTTGGGCTGAAGAGCTTGTTTCTATGCTGTACAACTATCGGAAACTATTGTTCTATGTCTTTAGAGATGTAATGAATTTGCATCTTATGGTCCAGAGTGCAAGTGGTCATGTCAGACTTCAACTTCTATCTTTGCATATCTTCAAAATACTTTGGGACTTAATTATTTATTTATCCCATTTCTATGTACTCTTGTGTTTTGCTGTTGTTAATAGAAAGAAGCAAAAGATTGTCATTTATTTATTACCTTTCCTGACCTAACGGTTTCCATACTCAATGGAAAATTTCATGAACATTTGATTAGTACTTTCCATAGTCAAATGTAATCTTGTTATGTTCACCACATTTAAATATATCAGGATCCAGATTAACATCTGCTCCAGTGTCACTTTTAATTCTGCTGCATGCCCATTAGTAACAGGTCCCTTGTACTTGCTTTGTATCCTTTCATGAGATTTATAGCTCATGAAAATGCACTCATTTTGTCACACTCTTCTCAATACACAGCTTGCCTCGAAATTATGTGTAATAATTTCCCATGAGTTACCATTGTTTATACTACTGATGCTGGTCTCACTCTGTGCATGGGATACAGCTGACTGTCACTCTATCCTTTCTTCTCCAGCATGAAACCCTGGGACGCCCCCCGTTTCCATCTTGCTCTGCTCTAACCATGCAGTTGTCTTCTTCGGGCCCTTCTTAGGCCCCTCTAGAATATCTTTCCTGCCATCAGCTGAGAAATGCTCCTGATAACCTCATACAATCCTTGGCTTCCTGGTGCTCAGTGTTCACTCCTTTTTATCCAGGACTTTGAGTTTGTTGAGATTCTCCTGCTTAATACTGAACTATGACAAAAGTACATTAAGATTTACCAAGGAAAAGAGTGAAAACACATTGTGCAGTCTGCAGGCCTTATAAACATTTTGGATTTGATTTCTTCGCTAGTTGACTGAACGCTAATATACCACATCCACCCTTTGGTGTAACCCTACCAATAATATCCAATTTTCCATGTCACTACTTCATCCAAAAGTCATGGAGAAGAAAGAAGAGCACAAGGAAAGTGCCAATCTAAACACTTAAAGTTCTTAAGTAGCAGGTGTATTATCATATTTGACACCAGTAATGAGTAGAACAACATTAATTTAAGCCTGGGAGAGCCACAGTGAATGTGTTGGCAGATCAATCCCACAAATCATTAAACAGAGCTATAACTAAGCTCATGATAGAGCTCAGCTATTGTTCCTTGGGGAAGGTGAGTATGTTTGAACCACTGCCTTACTATTGTCTAACAGAGTGAATTCTAGCAGGTAGGACCAGAGGCATGCCTGGCATTTGTTCACTCTTTCACTCTTATACTTTGTACAAACGTAGTACAAGATCAAAGAAAAACCAAAGGTTCAAATATTGTAATTCCCTACACAGCACAATTGAAATTAGAAAGTGGAAAAGTGAGGATCTCAGAAATCCAAAAGTAAGAAAAAGATCAGGCATCATCCACCAAGAGAAAAGAAAACGTTTAATGGTTTAGGTTGGAGACATATGAGACTGCAGAATCTGGAGCAGCACACAAAATACTGAAAAAACTCAGCAAGTTAGACAACATTTGTGGAGGGAAATGGATGGTTGACGTTTCAGGTCGAGACCCTTCTAGGTCTCATCTGGGTCATGTCTAGATGAGCCATATGGGTAACAGCACGACAGATTGAGTTGAGTGTCATCTGTCAGGATGTAGGAGCCCCTTTCCTAGAGCAACAGCAGTATGAGAAGCAGGCTCTCCAACACCCTCTGAAGGACAGCTGGGGATGGGCAGTACACCCAAATTACAATAATGAATAAAAACAATTACCCTCGCTGCTTTCTGCACCTAAACTTTAAAGTAATTATAAAGTAACTACTGTTGAGATTTAAAACCCCTGGATAAATTAGTTAAAGCAAATGGCCCTCTGCTTATGGTGTTTCTAACCTGTCACTGTAGATTTTGAATAAAAACTGAACATTCCAGAAACACTCAGCAATCCAGGTAGCAACTATGGAAAGAGAAATAGAATTAATATTTTAGGTTGAAGATCTTTTGTCAGAACAGAGAAGGAGAGAAAACAAGATAGTTTTATGTTGCAGTGAAAGTTGGTGGGGTGGCGAGGCAGGAAAAAAGGATAAATCAAATGGAATATTTATGATGGAGTAAGGCCAGGGTGGTTGAGGGGATTAGCTGCCGATGAACTTAACCAGAAGTTGTGGAGGAGGGTGGGGGTTTGGAAAAAAAACAGGAGTATGAACAAACAAATTTTAAAGTTGTGAAATAAGGAGAGAAAAATAAAGCAACATAAACGTTGTGAAGTTCAGAGTTACAGGAAATGTTCAGCATGTTCAACTGTAACACATCTTTAGATAGGCTGGAATTTCCATGATTCTCAGCATTGTTAAGCCCAATCCTCGTATCTGTGCTCCTCCATTTGGCAATTCTAGTATCTTGCTCCACATTATGACCAGTGAAATTTAAACCTCAACGTTAGGTCAATATGCCTGGGCTAAAGAAAGACACATGTTTTTCTATCATTACCTGAGCGATTAGTTTGTAGGGCAATGTAATGGGTGATAGATGACACATATTGTTCATAATAGAATCTGTTCTACATAATTCACAAACACTGTCATTGGTCTATCACTTTGAGAGACAGTGTCTGATGTAATGATATCAGTGTAAGGTGATGTCTTTTGGTTTGTTTCTTAATGGAAGTAAGGAGCTGTGGCTTTAGTTAAGCACATAAAATGACCTTCATGTGTTTTACTTACAAAATCCTGCATTGGTGACCCGATGCTTTCAGACAATTCCAGAGCTACTCAACAACATATCAACCAACACTGTTGCTTTGAAGCTGCTGGGGTTTAGGGAGCAGCACTCTACCACAATGTTTGTGGAGGTGGAAGCCCAGTTCACACTGTGAGGAATCACTGCATTGGGACATTGGGGGATCTGTGAACACCATGGGTTCCAACTGCCAGGGTTGTCTATTGTTCATTACAGATAGCCTTTCAGGGCAATGCTTCCAGTGTGACATGGGGGCTCAAGTGAGTGTGCCGCCAGCATCGCCTATTGACGAGAAGGCAAAGAGTGAAGAAACCTTGCTGAAGGCCGCCAATGGCAGTAAGATCTGGAGTTATAGGACTCGCACGTGTGACACTCTGCTTCAGTGGATGGTGCTACACATGGGGCTTTGTCTTGGCTGAAGTTGCTAGACTTCTGCTCAGCACAGATTTCCTGTGTGCCAAAAGACTGTTAGTAGATCTTAATAACTGCTGGCTTGTGAACACAAAAGACTTTGGGTCGTTCCCCTGTACCCCTAGTCAGTTCCCACGACAGCCCTGCCTAGCTCATGTCCACCATATGTGAATTCATTCACCTGCTGGGCAAATTCCCAACATTCATCAAGTCCACACTTTCCACTATCACACCACTTGCATCACAGCATGACTGTGTGTGTACCAGCACTCCCTGGGATGAGCCAGAGGTTCCAGCTGTTACTCCAACCAAGGCACATAGGACCCGAGCCAGGTGGCTTGTACTAGCTCCAGACAGTCTTGTAATGCCAGCTTTTTTTGTATTCTGGTGCTTCTGTGTAGAGAAATGTAATGAGTGACAGATGACGTATATGATTCAATAGCTCTGATATTAAATGGTTCCATTTAATATCAGAGAACGTATACAGTATGCAACCTGAAATTCTTACTCTTCTCAGACATCCACAAAACAAAAGCAAAACCCCAAAGAATGAATGGCAAGAAAATGTTAAAATCCTAAACACCTCTCCCCCTCCCACGACAAGTAGCAGCAAAAGCATCAACTCTCCCCCTTCCCCCGTCCCCCACCTGTCTCAGAAAAAAGCATCCCCCCCTCCCACCACCTACCATGCAAAGAAGAGCAAAGTCCCCAAAGAGACTATGATTTAAAGTCCATCAAAAACCACTGTTCACCACATTGGTTCAAAATACCACGGGATCGCTCTCTCACTAAAAAGGAAAGAGAGAGGTCGCTCCTGCCGCAGTGAGAGGAAGGCCAACAGCTCACTGTTGTGATGTTACATTTAAGCATTGCTTATTTCAACAGCTATGTACACTGTGGTCAGTTTCACTGTTTCGATCTCCTGCCATGCTTCAGTTGGTGTCACCAGCGTGGAATCAGTTTGTCCGCAGGGCTGCACTCCGAAGATACCCAATTCTAGGCTGCTCCTGGAAATATCACTGCTGTAAGGAACCACAGTTTGAATGCAGCTGTGGATCACAGACTCTGACAGAACCCTATCTACCTGGAAAAGGAAAGAAGAGACATTAGAGAGAAAAATTTTAAATTGTGTTTCGCAGATGGACTGAGAGAAGACGCCCTCCGGCACCATCTTTAACTCCTCCTACATATTGTTATAATTGAAACAGTTCTACATAATTCACAAATACTGTCATTGAGCTGTTCTGTACACTTTAAGAAATGGTCTCTGATATAATGATGTCAGTGTAAGATGATTGCTTTTGGTTTGTTCATAATGGAAGTAAAGGGCTGCGGCTTTTGTTAAGCACATAAAATGACTCTCACATGTTTTATTCACAAAATCCTACAAGTTAATGCTAACTGAACAAGTTCATTTTTATTTCATGGAATTCTAAAAACCTTGATGTTTTGATATTAATATCTTTACATGCATCTAGTTTGAGCTTAAATATTGCTACGTGTGATATCAGCAGCCTATTCACTATTGGAGAAACATTTTAATATTATTATTTTTTACAAGACACCACGACACCAATATTCTGGTATTCAATTTGAATCAAAGCAATTTTAAGCCACTTCTCATCTGTTGAAGAAGCTTGAAAACTGTTACCCTATAAAATGCTAAACTGTAGGTCCAATTTAACACACACAAGATGCTGGAGGACTCAGCAGGTTCAAGCAGCATCTATGGAAATGAATAAACAGTCGACGTTTTGGGCTGAGACCCTTCTTCAGGACTGGAAAGGAAAGGGGAAAATGCCAGAATAAAAAGGTGGGAGGAGGGGAGGGAGGATTGCTAGTACGCGATAGGTGAAGCCTCATGCAGAAAAAAGACAAATGACAGGGGAGGAGGGATTTGATAGGAGAGGAGAGTGGGCCATAGGAGAAAGGGAAGGAGAAGGGGACCCAGGGGGAGATGATAGGCAGGTGAGAAGTAAAAGCTGAGATTAGGGAAGGGGAGGGAAAATGTTTCTACCAGAAGGAGAAATCGATATTCAAGCCATCAGGTTGGAGGCTAACCCAATGGAATATAAGGTTTGCTCCTCCACCCTGAGAGTGGGATCATCTTGACACAAGATGAAGTCAAGGAACAACATGTTGGAATGGGAATTAAAATATTTGGCCACGGGAATTTTGCTTATGGTAGGTGGAGCGGAGGTGCTTAATGAAGGGATCCCCCAATTTACAATGGGCCTCACCAGTGCAGAGGAGCCACATGGGGAGCAGTGGACACAATAGACAACCCCAGCAAATTCACAGGTGAAGTGTTGCCTTATCTGAGAGGACTATTTGGGGTCTTGAATGGAAGTGAGCGTGGAGGTTGATGGACACCTTGGCTGCTTGCAGGGATAAGTACCAGCAGGTAGATTAGTGGGGATGAATGGACAAGGGAATCAAGGAGGGAGCAATCCCTGTTGGAAGGGATGAGGGAGGTAAAGATATGTTTGGTGATAGAATCCCTTTGGAGATGGTGGAACTTGCAGAGGCAGATGTGGTGGTACGTAAGGACAGGAGGAGCTCTATCACCGTTAAGATGAGCACGGATGTTCTGGAAATGGAGGAGATGCGGGTGAGGGTAGCATCAATGGTGGAGGAAGGGAAACCCCATTCTTTGAAGAAGGAGAGTATCTCTGATGACCTGGAACGGACACATACATATACAGTAGAGACAAAGGAGCTGAGAAAAGGAAATAGCATTTTTACAGCAGACAGGGAAGGAAGAGCTTTAGTCAAGATAGCCATGGGAATTGGTGGATTTATAAAAGATTTTGCTTGACAGTTTGTCTCCAGAGATGGAGACAGGACGATCAAGTTAGGGGAGGGAATGTCAGAAATGGCCCAAATGAATTTAAGGGCAGGGTGGAAGTTGGAGGCAAAGTTGATGGAATTGATGAGGTCAACGTGGATGCATGAAGCAGCACCAATGCAGTTGTCAATTTTGCGGAGGAAGAGTTGGGGAGCATTTCCAGGGAAGTCTTGGAAGACTGTTCTATGTAGCCACTGAAGAGGCAGGCATAGCTGGGGCCCATGGCTACCCCTCAAATGTCTCTTCTGTTTTATGTATGAAAGTCTTTGGTATCCAGTCTGACAAGTGTTTTATGACTGTTCATATAAAGCCAGGATGAAAGAGCTAATGGATCAAGGATCAAGGATGCTTTTGGTTAAAAAGCATCAAGGATCAACTTGGTCTAATTGAAACAGCTTGAGAGATCCACGTTATCTACATTTCCAATAGCTAAGTGCTCATCAGCTTATCACTCAGTTTAAGTTTTGGTGAAAAAGTTGTTCCGAATTTGCAAGCATGTTTTTGAAATGATTTCTTTACCATTTAGTGAAACCCATACATTTTATGGGTTCCATCCACTGTATTAGGAGAATTGTCTAGATATTTTATCTTGCAAAATATAGGGGTCACATGGTAGAAAAATAGCTACAAAAGGCAATGCCCTAGTTTAATGTCAGTGGATTCATGTCATATTATTCTGTTGGCATGGTTACAGCAATGTTTAGTTAGACACGTCAGTTACAAAAAATCAGAACAGTTGGTGACATTAAAGAATTATAACAGCTTCATCAGGTGATCGGTGGCAAGATGGAGAGCTGTGAGAATTTAAATATTCAAGGACTATCAGTTCAAGCATTCTGCTGCAATGATTGCAATCAGTGTTTATGGTTTCAATATAATCTTACAAAATTACAAGAATAAAGAATAAGTAACAATTACAAGCAAAAAAAATTACTGTATTCTGTTGCTCAAAGTTAACCATGTGTTTGTACATGGTGTCTGCCCATCTCAAATATGGTTCCATCAGTGTAAAACTGAAAGATTGCTGATGCCTGGATACCTTATATGGAAGTTAACTTTTTATCGACACATATTGGATTGGCTAAGATTATGCACCATAAGAATTTAGTTTAACTTGGGATGAGCACCAACTAGTAGCGTCTAGCTCTGAAAATTTTTATTGGAGAAAATATGTTTTGAAAAATCATTCTCAGTGTTTCCTATATTAAATGGTTCAGGGTATGATTTTGTGACATTAGAAGATTATTGATTTCTAATGTTGCTTTTTGATATTTACTAATCATGTGGCCATAGTCATTCAGAGTATGGAAAGCAAGTCTTCAGACTATTTTGGCAGCTCTAATACACATTCACCAGTAAGAGAATTTGACCCAGTTATCATAAATTCTAACCCTTTTCACACATACCCTATTGCCACTGAATTGATCCAGTCTTGCCTTCACCTTGACCTCTGCTCCATTTTCTCCCACAAACACTGTGAATTCTCCATTTCAGATTATATAACTAGTCCTATTATCAAATTGAACAGTTCCAATGATTTATGTGTTAACGGATTTCCCAAGTTTACACCTTTCACCAGCCAGTACTTAATGCTGAATTACTGCTAAATAGTATGAATAAAGTGCTATACTTCCCTTTGTAATGAACTGTTGGTTGTTTCTTCATAATGCGATATGAATAGTATTTAACCCTGATATTTGACAAGAGGCATTGGGAGATACTGCCTGACAAGAATAAAATAGTGAATATTTGGAGCTCCCAGTTGGTACAGTAAGATTGCTATTAGTGGAAGGCAGGTAAGAGTAAGATCTGCATGGCAATGATTTAGTGTAGCTTGGCATGATATGTATATGTCCTATCCTGGTGACAGTAATAAATTAGGATATTGAATATCACTGGTATAAGAGGAAATGTTATATCATGACTTTGTGTGTTGTGCCAATCTTTGTGAGTGTATTCCTTCACTTAGAGGAAAAGAGACCCAGTGCACTTCTATATTCCAGTTTATGGGACTCATGTAAATGTGAAAAAAAATGTTTTGAGAATTATACCAAGAAGATTCAGCTTTGTAAAAACAGTAACAGCTGAATTTACTTCACAGCTTTCAAAATACACACACATTTCGGTGACACTGTAACATCTGCAAATACAATTCTTTGCAAACTTTCAAACTTATAGAAAAAGAACATGTTAAATCCGTTAAATGTATTTAGGAAACATACTAATCAAATAGGTTAAAACAAATTTGAATATTTTAAAAATAATTGGATGTAGATTTTTGCAGTTATTTTGCAAAAAATTTTTCTTTGAATAAATGGTTCACATAAAAACCGGAGAGTATTCTCATACTTTCTAAAACAATGGCTCAGTATCAAAATCCTGGTGGTTTGTTGGTGTTTTGTGCTACTTTTAGAGTTTCTCCATGCAGAGATATCGCCCTGACAAAGAAAACATCATTTTGCTGTGCCCTCTTCTCTAATGTTGACAAGCTTCCCGTTGGGCTGGAATTTGATGCAGGACCAGATAGGTCTGACCTGTCACCTGCTGTCGTGATTGGATAGTTTGGTGGATGGGTGTGGGGTACAAGGTGGAGAGGGGTGTTGTGGACAGGTCTGAATAACAGGTCCTAATCTCTGATTCTTCATATTGAGGAATTTCCAGTCTAGGGTGAGGCGTCTGTTCCATGGGAACTTTGTTCATAGAGTGAGGTGAAGTAGCAGGCTGTGGGTTGCTTTGATTTACTAATCTTGCCTTTGTAGTCTTACATTCAGAACTTCGCTGCAAATGTTATTCTGGCATGCAATCCCATATTTGACCTTACACATTAAAGCTGTACCTCCTTCCTTTTTAATGTCGAAGCACTTCACTGCTCAGAAGTGCCATAAATAATCTCCATTACCTCAATAGCGACTTCTCCTGCCTGTCTGAATTGCGATGACAAGCCTGTAGATATGCCTTGGACTAGTGTTTGGAACTCCTGTCTTTGTTATTGCCATTTGCCAATATTCAGCATTAGCACTGACATTATTCATTGGCTGAAATATTTGAGAATTTTGGAAGCCATCTCTATCAATATGGCAATTGTATATGCATGGTCAAACATTAAATGTAATTTGAACTGAATTTGCATGTTTGTTAAGCTGCAAACAACCTCATCCCAAGGCACCAAAGTTAGTACTGAGAAGAAAATAGATAATTATTAATAGATTCAACTGATCTTTCATTTCTTCCCCTAATTTGTATCTTTCTATTGTCTAAGAAGAAGTCAGATTAAAGTGATTCTGCAATCAATCACCTCATCAAATGGAACACGTTTACCTTACATTGTGCCAGGAGGTTTGCCAATGTGCCATAATATCCCAGCCTATCTCCATTGGGAAGATTGCTTTCTTAGACTTTCATATGGCTTTGATTTGTGCAGACACACCTTTGTATTAATCTCAATTTCCATAATATTGTTTGTCTGTCCATCTTTTCTTCAAAATTGAAGAGCTCTTGAGCTTATTCATAAGTACCAAGGCTTACAGTTACTCTGAATTGTACCTGACTTTGTTTCCTGATAACCTGGATGCCCAGCCCCTTTATGTGCTCTTGTGCGTGAGTCACAAGGACCCAGTGCTTTAAACCTGGACACTGAAAACTCATCATTAAGCATGGCAGGTGCAAGCTACACTACCCTCAATGTTACACACTGAACATTCATGAAATTTATCAGTTTTAAAAATAAATTAACAAAGAAATCTTGCTTCAATATCAATAGCAACTCGATTCCAACAAGTTTCTACCTTTGCAAATTCAGAATCTCACAAGAAACACTTCAATGCAATCAGACTTGATAATGGTACCTAATTTGTTTTCTCATAAGCAAAGGCACGGAAGTAAAATGTCCCTAAATGCAGCTCCAATGCAGATGAAATAAATCCGTGCAGGTTAAGCTGGAGGAACATGTGGTCTCTGCAACTCAATATTTCACTTTAAAACTACCTTTTACTAACCAAGGAGTTCCTGCAGCCCTCAGGCCTTGAGGAGAACAGCAAATAAACAAAAATGTCGCTCGATAAATCTTGACTAGAGCAATGAACAAAGAATACAGGGGGTATTTAAGAAAAAAAATGTCTACATCAAGAGTATTATGCTTTATAACTCCAAACCATAAGACTAATTGAAAGATAAATACAGCAGTCCAGTATGTGTGGATGCTTCGTTTCTTTACTTTTAGTGAAGCTTACACAATATGACACGGTGATGTAATAACATATGCCATTCACCTACTTTTACATGCAGTATAACCCATTTACATATATCACATTGACGACGAGGTCAGCTGCAGGATTACCAAGGCTAATGGCAATTTTAGGAAACTTCGTGACGCTGTCTTGAGGGGTGGGGGGAAGGAGAACTACTCACCCTCCTGTACACGCGCAAAATGTGGACTGTGTACATGAGACATGTGCATAGACTGAATCACTTCCACTTGTCATGCCGACGGAAGATGACGAAAATCAATTGGCAAGACAGAATTCCTGACAGGGAAGTGCTATCTGCAGCAGAGATGCCCACCATTCACACTTTGCTAACAAAACATCAAGTCAGATAGGCAAGCCATGTTATCAGGATGTCAGACAATTGCATCTGCAAGCAGTTGCTCATCGGAGGGCTATCCACCGAGAAGTGCTCTTGTGGTGGTCAGTGAAAATGATTCAAAGACATGCACAAGACTTCGCTCAAGACCCTTGAGATGGATCACACTTCTTGGGAACGTGCAGCCTTGAATCACTCATCCTGGTGCAGTCTTCTCAATAAGATGCCACCAAAGCTGAAAAGAATCAATGCTGAAGCAAAAAACGAAATGGCAACAGCGGAAAAAATGAGCAGCAAGCGCTTCAACTACAGAGCCTTCACACATTTGTCCCACATGTGGGAGATACTTCCTAGCCCGGATTAGACTCATCGGTCACCTCCAGACACACAAATAACAAACACACCCACCCAAGGTGTCACTGGTGCAGCCAGTTGGTTTTAGAAGTCACATAGTTAGTTAAATGAAGATCGCCGCGTGCAGTAAAGGTGTTTCAAGTGATTGTGGTAAAAATACACCTGTATCTGGAAGGTTCAACTGCTGGTGAGTCAGTATCCTGGCAAAAACTACACCACAAATTCAAAAGAACACTCCAAGTAACTCCGCGAAAAGTTTTTGAAAAGCACAAATCAGGAGATGGATGCACGAAAATTTCCAAGTCACTAAATATCCCTTGGAGTACAGTTAAGTCAATCATCAAGAAATGGAAAGAATATGACACAGCTGTAAACCTGCCCAGAGCAGGCCATCCTCAGAGTGACCGTCAAGAAAGGGGCTAGTGAGGGAGGTCATCAAGAGATCTATGCCAACCCTAGCGGAGTTACAAGCTTCAGTGGCTGAGATGGGAAGAGAGAGCACATACAACAAATGTTGCCTGGGTGCTTCACCAGTCGCAACTTTATGGGAGGGTGGCAAAGAGAAAGCTACTGTTGAAAAAAACTCAAATGAAATTTCAGTTGGAGTGTGCCAGAAGGCATGTGGGAGACTGTGAAGTCAGCTGGAAAAAGGTCTGATGGTCTGATGAAACCAAAATTGAGTTTTTGGCCATCAGACTAAATGTTATGTTTGGTGTAAGCCAAACACTGCACACCATCAAAAACACACCATACCTGCTGTGAAATATGGTGGTGGCTGCATCATGCTGTGGGGATGCTTCACTGCAGCAGGCCCTGGAAAGCTTATGAAGGTAGAGGGTAAAATGAATACAGCAAAATACAGGGAAATCCTGGACAAAAAGTCTGCAAGAGAACTGCAACTTGGGAGGATCTGTTTTCCCGCAAGTAAATGACCCCAAGCATAAAGCCAAAGCTACACAGAAATGGCTTGAAAACAACAAATGTCTTGGAGTGGCCAAGTAAGGGTCCAGACCTCAATCCAATTGAGAATTTGTGGTTGGACTTGAAAAGGGCTGTTCACTCACAATCCCCATGCAATCTGACAAAGCTTGAGCAGTTTTGTAAAGAAGAATGGGAAAAAAAATGCAGTGTACAGATGTGCAAAGTTGTTAGAGATCTATCCACACAGATTCAAGGCTGTAATTGCTGCCAAAGGAGCATCTACTAAATACTGACTCGAAGGGGGTGAATACTAATGTACTCAATTATTTTGTATTTTTTTATATATGTGATTAATTTAGATCACTTTGTAGAGATCTGTTTTCACTTTGACTTGATAAAGTGAGAGCCTTTTTCTGTTGATCATTTTGTGTGTGTGTGTGTGTGTGTGTGTGTGTGTGTGTGTAAATATATGGACGGGGAGTCACTCTGTTTGGCAGGTGAGATGTGTGGCTGTGAAACAATTCCAAGCTCTGGGGCCTCCTCCGTCGTGGTTGTAGGAGTTGACTCTGGGACTGCAGGAAGTGGTTTTGACAGCTTTGGACACCTTTCTTCTCTAACAATTGACTCTGCTCTCCTCAACTGATCAGTGTGGTGTCTCCAGATGACATCAGACGCAATCTCTGCTGTGTAGGAGAGTGGTCCAGTTCTGTCCTTAATCTTTCCAAAGACCCAGTTTTAATCATCTCTGTAGTCCCTCACCAGCATTGTTTATTCAGGAGTGGAACACTGAACTTCCTTGTTTAAAGAGCCATCAATTTGTCAGCTGCCTGTCCAGTATACTCCTTCTGAGACTGGGTTTGAGGAAATCGAAGCGTGAACACAAGGGATGATCCAGGAACAGTACAGCTAGTGAGCTGTTGACTGTGAGGTGTACCGCATTGCGATATGCAAGGAGCAAATTAGCAAGCTTCTGATTTGGTGTAAGTGTAGTGTATCCTGCAGACATTGTGCACAGCACACTTGTTAGACTCAGGACACTCCTTTCCACCAAATCATTTGTAGCTGGGTGGTATGGGGCAGATGCAATATGTCTTATTCCATTCATTTTTAGGAATGACTGAAACAAATTGTGATTCCTTGTCACTAAGGGGCCTGGAGCATTAGTCATTTAGAAGAGGCTTCTCAATACATCAACAGTGTGCAAGGCTGTATTGGGGACTATTGGGAACACTTCTAGCCACTTTGTAACTGCATCCACTAATAGCAAGAAATTTGTGCCTGTGAAGAAATTCACGTGAATCCGCTGTCAGGCCAATGCAGGCCATTCTCGGGGATGGAGAAGCACTGCTCTTGGCATCTTCTGGATGTGCTGGCACGCCAGACAGTGCATGACAGGCTGTTTGATCTGCTGATCTATTTGGCCACCAGACAAAGCTTTGACCTAACGCTTTCATTTTGACCGTGCCTAGATTTTTAAAAATTTATTCATTTATAGGATATAGGCATCACCAGCTAAGCAAGCATTTATTGCCCATCCCTAGTTGCCCTTGTGAAGGCAGTGATGAGCTGCCTTCTTGAACCGCTGCAGTTGCTGAGGTGTAGGTACACCCACAGTGCTGTTAGGGAGGGAACTCCATGATTTTGACCCAGCAACAATGAAGGAATGGTGATATGTTTCCAAGTCAGGATGGTGAGTGACTTGGCGGGGGATTTCCAAGTGGTGGTGTTCCCAGGTATCTGCTGTTCTCATCTTTCTGGATGATATGGTCGTGGGTCTGGAAGGTGCTGCCTTAGGAACTTTGGTGTGTTTTTGCAGTGCATCTTGTAGATAGTACACACTGCTGCAACTGTTTGTCGATGGTGGAGGGATTGGATGCTTGTGGAAGGGATACCAATCAAGAGGGCTGCCTTGTATTGGATGGTGTCAAGCATATTGAGTGTTGATGGAGCTGCACTCATACAGGCGAGTGGAGAGTATTGCATTACACTCCTGACCTGAGCCTTGTAGATGGCGGACAGGCATTGGGGAGTCAGGAGGTGAGTTACACGCCACAGAATTCCTAGGCTTTGACCTGCTCTGGTAGCCACGGTGTTTATATGGCTAGACAAGTTCCGTTAACTGTCAATGGTAGGGATGTTGATAGGAGATTCAGTGATGGTGATGCCACTGAATGTCAAGGGTGAAGGTTAGAGCCTCTCGTTGTTACTTGTCACTTTTCAGCCCAAGCCTGGACAATGTCCAAATCCTGCTGCATTTGGGTATGAACTGCTTCACTATCTGAGGAGTCATGAATGGTGCAGAACATTGTGCAATCGTCTGCGAAATCTGCTCTTCTAACCTTATGACTGAAGAAAGGTCATTGATGAAGCAGCTGAAGATGGTTGGTTCTAGGTTACTTCCCTGAGGAACTCCTGCAGTGATGTCCTGAAGATAAGATGATTGACCTCCAACCATCACAACTATCTTTTTTTGTGTCAGTTATGATTCCAACCAGCTGAGGGTTTTCCTCTTAATTCGCATTGACTCCATTTTAGCTAGGGCACTTTGATGCCGTACTCAGTCAAATGCTGCCTTGATGTCAAGTGCTAGCACTCTCACCTCACCTCACCACTGGTATTCAGCTCTTTGGTCCATGTTTGACTGGCATGTAACTCCTCTAACATTTTAGCTCTCAGCTTGGATGGTACAACAACTCTCAATCCCCACATAAGGCAACCAAGATCAAGGGCAAAATGAGTGAACTGAGATTTCTGATGTTCATTCCAGCCATTTTGTGTTGGCATTAGATCTGAGATTGGGTGGTATCTTTTCTGGTTTCCCCTTGGCTCACCTCTGCCATAATAGGAAGACTTTCAATTTGCTTTAAGGAGAATACATCAAGAGGAATGTCCTCTTTTGTGTATTTTTGAGGTATTTACTTTTTCAAAGGTAGACGGGACAATCCATCAGCATTTCTATGATTAATTGTCTTGTTCATGTTGTCTTGAATTTAAGCTTGTACGTGTGTCCTCCAGGAACTGTGGATTGAAAATGGACACTAGTATTTGATGAGCAGTAATGAAGATAAACCTTCTCCCTTACAAGTACTGGTGGAAATATCTTACACCTCAACCAGATTCAAGGCCTCTCTATCAATCTGTGTATAATTTTTATCTGCAGTAGTAAGGGAATGTGATGCAAAGGTTATGAGGAGTGCACGCCCATCACTTATGACATGTGACATGGCTGCACCTACAGTATACCATAAGCCAAGGCATCACAGGCAAGTTTCACTGGATGATGTGGAACATAATGTGTGAGTACGGTGTCTGACATCACCATTTTCTTTAACTTTTGAAAAGCCACCTCACACTGCTTTCTCCATTGTTATTTCTTCCCCATCTGTTGTAATGAGTTCAAGGGGTGGAGCACAGTAGCTAGGATTGGCAGGAACCTGTTATAGTAATTGACAATTTCTTCAGCCTCAATGCAATCCAGCTCCCCTTCGCCCACACCTCAGCGGGTTCTGCGTTCACCATGACGCGGAACTGTTCTTCCGCCGTCTCCGTCTCCGAGCCTACTTCTTCGGCAAGGACTCTTCCACCCCCACCAATGACACTTTGTCCCGTCTTCAACCGTCCTCCTCTTCATGGACACCCTGATCTGGTCTTCTGCCTGCTCTGGATCTCTTTATTGTTAACTACCGACGAGACATCAACCGTCTCGACCTCATTGCACCTTGTTCCCATTCCAACCTCACTCCTTCCGAACGCTCTGCTCTCCACTCCTTCCGCACTAATCCTAACCTTACTATTAAACCCGCTGATAAGGAGGGGGTGCTGTTGTAGTCTGGCGCACTAACCTCTATCTTGCCAAGGCACAGCGACAACTCGCGGATACCTCCTCTTATTTACCCCTTGATTGTGACCCCACTAAGGAGCACCAGGCCATTGTCTCCCACACCATCACCGACTTTATCTGCTCAGGGGATCTCCCATCCACTGCTACCAACCTTATAGTTCCCACACCTCGCACTTCCCATTTCTACCTCCTACCCAAGATCCACAAACCTGCCTATCCTGGCAGACCTATTGTCTCAGCTTACTCCTGCCCCACCGAACTCGTTTCTGCATACCTCGACATGGTTTTATCCCACCTTGTTCAATCCCTTCCTACCTATGTTCGTGACACTTCTCACGCTCTTAAACTTTTCGATGATTTTAAGTTCCCTGGCCCCCACCGCTTTATTTTCACCATGGATGTCCAGTCCCTATATACTTCCATCCCCCATCAGGAAGGTCTCAAAGCTCTCCGCTTCTTTTTGGATTCCAGACCTAACCAGTTCCCCTCTACCACCACTCTGCTCCGTCTAGCGGAATTAGTCCTTACTCTTAATAATTTCTCCTTTGGCTCAAATCTCTTACTAGCTCTTCCTTCAGTTAGTCCTGACGAAGGGTCTCAGCCTGAAATGTCGATTGTACCTCCTCCTAGAGATGCTGCCTGGCCTGCTGCATTCACCAGCAATTGTGTGTTGCTTGAATTACCAGCATCTGCAGAATTCCTCGTGACTGCACTGGTTACTTTATCATGGATGGTATCAGAAACCAGAAGGGCTTTGCAAAACTATGGAGCAGTATTTTTATTAAACATGATTTTACTCTTGATATGTTTGAGTTTTCCGGTACCATCCTGAACACTGCTGTGGTATCATCCAGTACCTTTCTTAATTCACTTTCAGTTGACTCTATTATAGGGAATGTGGTATTCAAATAGTGAATGGATCTGCAATCAAGTTATAGTTATCTAAGTCAATCACGGCGCTCAATGCTGGCCCTCCTGTTTTTACCACATACAAGCCCAATGTAGCTTGTTGGTTGATGTATTTCACTGTTACGGATGTCATTCTCATAGGAGTTATCTTTTCTGCAGTATAAGTTATTAGTTGGACATCTGCAGGTTTCACTTCTGTATCTCTGAAAAGACTTTCAAACTAATTTTGTGGAATGACTGAAACAGCCAAGTGAGTATCCAATTCCATTTTAATTAATTTTCCATTCACTTCTGACATAAGCCATATTGCTTATCTATTAATTTTCACATTGTAAATCTTAAGGCTAGTCAGTCCTGTGTCACTCACATCATTATCAGATTTTTCATCAACAGCAAGCAGATTAGTGTTTCTTTAGAAACTGTAACTTAACTTTTTATCTTTTTATCTTCCCTGTGCAGTTCATTTATTTTTGTCTGCCCAACTTGCTCTTTGTATGTGTCCTACTTTGTTGCCTTTTCTGCAAGTTTCTTCTTCAAACCTGCAGTGGTCTAGTATATGTGAGCCCCTGCCATAACAGTAATATAGTTTGTTTAGTCACCTGTTTTCTGTTCAGATGTTGCAATTTTGTTCACACTAATTTTCATTCCTGACTATAAATTAATTGCATCTCTGACTATAGTGTCATTGATGCAGCTACAGTATTTCAACTGTGAGTTGAAATATGAGTTTCAGTTAGGAGCCTTTTTTGAATGCTTTCTTGCAAGAATCCACAAACTAAGCAATCTCTCAGTGCATCATTAAGCCCATCACTGAACTGACAATGCTCAGACAACTTCTTCAATTCAGCCACATACACTGAAATGGACTTCACTTCCTTTTGATTATGATTATAAAACTTAAAGTGTTCTGCAATCAACAGCGTTTTCAGTACTAAATGTTCCTGTATTACTTTTATGATATCAGCAAAGCTTATTTCAGGTGGTTTGGTTGTAGCAGTCAAACTTCTAAGCAAACTGTATGCTCTTCCAGCCAATGCACTCAGCAAAATTGGCTTTTCATCAAACAATACACACAAAATACTGGAGGAACTCAGCAGGCTAGGCAGCATCTATGGAAAAGAGTAAACAGTCAACGTTTCTATTGGTCAGAAACATCAATTGTTTACTCTTTTCCACAGATGCTGCCTAATCTGCTGAGTTCCTCCAGCATTTTGTGTGTGTTGTTGGATTTCCAGTATCTGCAGATTTTCTCTTGTTTGTGACTTGCTTTTCATCGGCTATTTGATTTTCTTTAAAATACTGCTCAATTTGCTCAGTATACAAAATCCAGTTATCTTTTGTGCAATCAAACATATCTATCTTTCTGGCGTAGCCAGCCATTTCTGCTCTTTTTTAAATTTATGATTATTTTCACCGAGAACTCACTGTTTTTTAAAAAATTCTTTCTTACTTCTCTTCTAACATTTGTATATCTGTGCACTTTTAAAGCTACTGTGACACTGTAATTTCCTTTGGGATCAATGAAGTATCTATCTATCTGTTTATAAACCTGTGAAATCATTCATTTTCTGCCTTTTTATAAACTTGACCATCCCTGTCCCTTCCTGAAGAAGCATATGCTGCACTGTTTTTTTTAACTCAACTATTTCTCGCTGTGCTTTTTTTTAACTTGAATGTCTCGCTGCTCTTCCACATCGAGGTAGTCATCTCAAGTTTGTTTAAATTTTCCTCATCTCCACTCTTTTGGTTTGTGATTTGAAGACATGAGACTAATGAAAGAAAAACAAGAGAGTCTGGAATGTGTGTATGCTTTGTTTCTTTACTTTTAGTGAAATGCGCACAATGACATGGTGGGGTGATGACGTATGCCATTCACATACTTTACACATAACCTGTAATTAATTATGTAAGCAACAAAGAATGCTTAATCAAACAATATATTTACAAGGAGGTGTATCCGTTTGGGGGTTCCAGAGAAATTCGCAGTAACAATGGCCACAGGATTGACTTAGGCGGCACAAAACTACTGTGTGTGTCAATGGCTTTTAGGATCACCTGGTGAAGGAAGCCATTGAAATAAAACTAGAGGAAAATAATTTTAATAAAGATGAATGTCTCGCTCTAAGAACTGGAGGTTGATTGTACACAAGGTAGAACAGCAGAAACCTGATTGGATGAGGACTAACCAATCAGGAGAGACAGATGACGAGGGTAGAAATACCACTGGACCTGATGAAGATGGCAAAATTTGTTATCAAAACGTTGGTTAAAATTGATACCTGTATCTGGCTGGAAGCCCAAGAAGAGTTTATTTGCAATACATTTACGATATTACTCAAATATTAAATGCACAACAGGGTGTAGTTCCGTGAGCCACAATCCCAGCAGGGAGTCAGTTGAGAGAAATGAATATATTTTAGAGTGCAGATTATAGAATACTATTTACAGAGGGTTTAATAACAGATGACCTATTTAGAAATGATTGGCTTCCATATCTCACTGGAAATGTACTGCTGAAGGCTTGGCCATAGCTTGGGATGGGTCTCTGGCCTCCAGCTTATGATGTGGCCTTTGAATGTGGCTCCTGTCTAAGGCATGAAAGCAAAGTTAGCCAGTTTCTGTTTCCTAATTTCATGACTTCTCATGTGGGGTGGGGCAGGGTGTAATTACATTCGTTTGTATATGCTGTTCTATCAGTGACTATGTGAGATTCTGCCAGGTGTTTCATTTTTTTCATTTATT
Organism: Mobula birostris; assembly: GCF_030028105.1. Lineage (NCBI taxonomy): Eukaryota > Metazoa > Chordata > Chondrichthyes > Myliobatiformes > Myliobatidae > Mobula > Mobula birostris. The sequence continues at coordinate 169,211,690 of NC_092372.1, forward strand.
GAGATACAATGTGGAATAGGCCAATTTGTAAAAGCCTAATTTTGGGACAATTTACAATGACCAATTAACCTGCCAACTGGTATGTGTTTGGACTGTGGGAGGAAATCGGAGTACCTGGTGGAAACCCATGCAGTCACAGGGAGAACGTACAAACTCCTTACAGACAGCAGTGGGAATAGAACCCAAGTTACTGGTACTGTAAAATATTGTACTGACACACAGCCTGACTACATGCTAGTAAGTTAATTGATGACTGTATATTTCTCCCGAATGCATTAAGTGGCAATAGTCTGAAAAGGGAGTTGATGGATGTATGAAAGGGAATACTTCGTAGGACTACAGATAGATAAGTAGAGGACAAATGGGACTGATAGGATTGTTCTGTAGGAAGCAAGCATAGTCCCAATGGATGAGCTGGCCTCCCTTCCAGCAGGTGTTTGGGATGTAAGAGGAGTCTAGAACACATGGACTGAAATCACATGTCCATAAGGAGAACATTCATACTCCACACTAGGGCACCCAAGATATAGTTACACCTAGGCCCCTGAAATTGTGAGGCAGCTGTGGTTATTGGTAGAAGTTACAAGTTTTCCAGCTGCAGTCAGATCAACATTGACAAGTTAGAGCTTACATTTGTAGAAGATGCACATTTTCACTAAGGCACACTAGTGGCGGTGGTGGTGTGAATATTCAGTGTGGAGGATCGGGCTGCTTTGGCTTGAAAGGTATCAAGTTTCTTCTGTGTTGTTGGAGATGAAATAAACAAGGCAAGTGAAGAAACTCTGGACTTGCAGATGTTGATAAAGCATTGGAAAGCCAGGTGTTGAGCTTCTCATTGGGAAATATCTAGCCTCCAATATGCTGTTGTAGCCACAGTGACTACAGGCCTGGTTCTGGTAAGATTCCAGTCTGTCATGGTGCCAGAGTATTGATGAAGGCAGTTTTAATGAAGATACTGTTATTGACTGCAAAGTGCAATTGGACATTTGGCGTAAGCAATCTTTCATTGGCACTTATGTAGCACAAATATTTGTCTGTCAATTATTAGTCCACAATTGAATGCTGCAAGAAGGCATAGGCTGTTTCCTTGTCTAAGGTGTACTGGATAGATTCAAACAAACTTAAACCTACTACAGATGCTAGAACAATGAAATAAAAACAGAAAACACTGGAAACACTCAGCAGATTGGCAGTATCAGTGTACAGAGGAAGTCTGATCTGCTTAGGGTTTCCAGTATTATACCTGTTCACTGAAAACACTTTGCCACTACTCTCTACACAGCCAAAAATTCCTCCTCTTCTCCCGGATCTAATGCAGTTGTTGGCTGAGGAAGAGTCTGCAAAATTGACTTAACAGGACAATGTATTGCAAGGAATGTTAAAGACCATCTGGAAAGCAGAACGAGCTTCCTAGCAAAAACCAATCTGCCTCTACCCCTCCTTCATCTTCTGGCAAATTACCCTGGTTGTCTAACCTGCACCTGCAGGCTCCTCCCAGTCTCCACGCGGCTAAACAGAGTCACCTGCTGCTCATTTCTCACTCATCACCTGCAGCCTATTTAAACCCAGCTCTCATCCACAGTTTTTGTTCACCCTTCGACCAGCCAACCTAGACTTCAGTAGCCTTGTTGCCTGTGAGTTTAGTACCTGTTCTCTCTTGTTTTGTGGCCTCTCGTGGCTTGATATTTTGCAGTTGATTATTAAATATATCGCTCACTGCTAAATCATCTCTGCTGATCTGCTTTTGGGTCAAGCCTCCCCCTTCTCTAAATTTCTTGATAGGGTGAGTGAATCAAAGATTGACCTGACAGAGTATGTTTGCCTAAAGGAAGTCATCTGTCTAAAGGAAGCCATCGTGTCTACGCCCACTTGGACAAGCCAGCGAGCTCTGTGAGGGTCATGTTTTTTGACTTCTCCAGTGCGTTCAACACCATCCGCCCTGCTCTGCTGGGAGAGAAGCTGACAACGATGCAGGTGGATGCTTTCCTGGTGTCACGGATTCTTGATTACCTGACTGGCAGACCACAGTACATGTGCTTGCAACACTGTGTGTCAGACAGAGTGATCAGCAGCACTGGGACTCCACAGGGGAGCCAGAGACTCATTCCACTGAGATGCAACACTGAGCGTCATAGGAAGTCATTCCTGCCTGTGGCTGTCAAACTTTACAACTCCTCCTTGGAGGGTCAGACACCCTGAGCGAATAGGCTGGTACTGGACTTATTTCCATCTGGCATAATTTGCATATTATTATTTGATTAATTATGGTTTTATATTGCTATATTTATACTCTATTCTTGGTTGGTGCAACTGTAACGAAACCCAGTTTCCCTCGGGATCAATAAAGTATGACTATGAATATGACTATGACTATCTGTCGACATTAGCATATGATCCAGAAGCGGCAGGAAACCATTGACTATCTGCTCGCCACTCTCCTTCAATTCTCTGTATTGATGGGCCAACCTGTGGCAGCCAACTTCCTCCCTCACAGCCCCATATTCTGGTGCCACAACCCAGTGCTGCAACTTCCTGTCCCAGTGTGTTTTACACATCGAAGTCCAGACATGTCTGTATTCTATGGGCAGAGCCAAGATTGCCTTTGTCATCTCCTTCTTGATCGGGAAAGCTCTGTCTGACCTGGGCTGTTAGTAAATGGGGCAATAAAACCACAACTTGCAATAAATATGAGGAATTCACCACAGGGCTGCACTGAAACTTCGATCATATGAGAAGTAGAAGAGGGGGGCAGTGAATCGGATGCTTCACCTGCATCAAGGCAATCATACGATGCTGGATTACACTGAGGAATTCAATAATCTCACAGTGGAGTACGGCTGGAATGCAGAAGTGCTGCTGGCCCAGTACTACTATGGCCTCTCTAAATGCTTGAAGGACAAGCTGTCTACCAGGAAGGTGCCTACCAACCTTGAAAGCCTCATCTCTCTGGACCTCCGAATTGATGAGCATCCAATGGAATGACCCTCCAGGTCACCATCCAGAACCCCAGTTTCTTTTCCAGAATAATTTCAAGCAATGAATCCAGAATGCCTGCAGTTAGGGAGAGCTCCCTGAACCGCCCTCAAGAAAGCGACAGTCAGTGCAAAACCAACTTGTTCGCTTACAGCAGAGATGCCTTTCACCCGTGCATTAAATGCCCCACTGTGTCCAGGTAAACAGTACCACCAGGTAGAGATGAGGGGCCTTCTATCTGTTAATTTCCCCCCAGTCTCACATTCCAGTACCACAGCCTGACTCACTCTCTCTGTCCCCCTCCATACCCCGACGGCTCCACACGCACAGGAGGCTCTGGTGGATTCTGTGTGTGCAGCTTGGACCCCTACTGAATCCATCACTCACCCCCCTATATTACAGCCATTGATAGATGTCCCTTGGGCTCTGGGATGGTCAGAGTTCAGATGGCCTGCGCACATGAGCGTCAGAGGCACCACGAGTCCTTACTGACTTACCCAATCTCGGGCTACTCCTGCTTCTCAGAATCAGGTTTAGTATCACTGGCATAGGTCATGAAATTTGTTATGTGACAGCAGTACATTACAATAGATGATAATATAGACAAAACACTAAATTACACAGTAATATATATTTATGTATGTCAAATAGTTAAATTAATAAAGCAAAAACAATAAAAAAGTCATGAAGTAGTGTTCATGGGTTCAGTGTCCATTCAGAAATCAGATGACAGAGGGGAAGGAGCTGTTGCTGAATTGTTGATGGGTGGCTTCAGGCTTCTGTACCTCCTTCCTGACGGTAGCAATTAAAGAGGGCGTGTGCTGGGTGGTGGGGGCCCTTATTGATGGATGCTGACTTTTTGAGGCATTGTTCCTTGAAGAGGTCTTGGATACTACGAAGGCTAGTACCCATGATGGAGCTGACTAACTTTGCAGCTTACTTCAATCCTGTGCAGTAGACACTCCGTACTAGACAGTGATGCAGCCAGTCCGAATGCTCTCTATGGTACGTCGGTAGAAATTTTTGAGTGTTTTAGGTGACATATCAAATCTCTTCAAATTCCTAATGAAATATAGCTGCTGTCTTGCCTCCTTGATACTTAGGGACCAGGTTAGGTTCTCAGAGATATGAGCACCCAGGAACTTGCTCCACTTCTGAGTACTCTGAGGGTTGGTGTGTGTTCTCTCGCCTTACCCTTTCTGAAATCCACAGCCAGCTCTTTGGTCTCACTGACAGTAAGTGCAAGGTTGTTGCTGTGATGTTACTTGACTAGCTGGTATATCTTGCTGTTGTACGTCCTCTTGTCTCCATCTGAGATTCTGCCAACAATGGTTGTATCATCAGCAAATTTACAAATTGCATCTGAGCTGTGCAGCCATGAGTATAGAGGGAGTAGAGCAGTGGGCTAACCATACACCCCTGAGGTGCACCAGTGTTGATCGTCAGAGAGGTGGAGATGCTATTACCAATCTGCTCAGGTTGTGATCTTCCGGTTAGGAAGTCGAAGATCCTGTTGCAGATGGATGTACAGAGGTCCAGGTTCTAAACACTGAGCTATAGTCAATAAACAGCATCCAGACATACAATAGGTATTTGTATTGTCCAGGTGATCCAAGGCCCCATGGAGAGTCAATGAGATTGTGTGTGCTGTAGGCCTGTTGTGGCAATAGGAATATTACAATGGGTCCAGGTCCTTGCTGAGGCAGGAGTTAATTCTGATCATGACCAACATCTCAAAGGATTTTATTACTGTTGATGTGAGCACTACTGGATGACAGTCCTCTGCAAATCTTAGCTTGTTTCCTTGTACAGACCCTGGTTGCCAGACTTAAATGCCACAGATCTGGCCCTCAACAGACTACGAGCCTACAGGTTCATCTATGGCTTTTGATTTAGGTATATACGGTATGTTCTCGTAGGCACACTCATCCACACAGCTTTTAATGAAGTTGATGCCAGCTGTGGCGTACTCATTCAGATTCAAAGATGAATCACTGAATACAGTCCAGTCCACCGATTCAAAACAGTCTTGTATGCACTTCGGTGGCTCCCTTGTCCATACCTTCTTGGTGCTCACTACTGGTGCTGCAGTCTTCAGTCTCTGCCTATACTCGGGGAGTAGAGGTACAGCCAGGTGATCAGACTTTCCACAGTGTGGGTGTGGGATAGCACGGTCAGCACTCTTGATGCTGGTGTAATAGTGGCCTAGTGTGTTGGTTCCTCTGGTACTACACGTGATTTGTTGATAATAATTATTTAGAGACTTTTTCAAGCTGGCCTTTTTAAAATCCCCCAAAATGATGGGGAAGGCATTAGCATATGCCGTTTTGTGCCCGTTGATAACATCGCTCAGCTCCTCTGGAGCCTGTTTGACACTGGCCTAAGGTGGGATATACACCACAACCAAAATGTTTGCTGAAATCGCCGGCGGCAGATAAAACGGTTCGGCACTTGATTGTGAGAAGTTCCAGGCCTGGTGAACAGGACTGGGACACTACTGCTAAGTTTCACACCACGTGAAATTGATCATGAAGCATATACCTCCACGCTTGACTTTAAAAAAAACTCAAGCTCAACAATTGTACCTTGGCAGTGTAGTGTGAGCCTGTGAACTCAAATCGCTGCGTCCAGAATGGGAGGGGTTAACCAAGATTCTGTGAAAAAAAACAGATGCAAGTGGTCCTAATGTTCCTCTGATACAGCACTCTAGCTCTAAGATCTTCGGTTTTATTTACCAGAGACTGTACTGGGAGTTGAAAACCTTACTTTTTTAAAATACGCCTTTGGACCAGCATGACAGCCTTGCTTCTACCATCATCTTAAAGGGACAGTCCACTGGCCACAGTCTGATCTTCTGCCATCTATTTAGAGCAGCGATAGATTGTTTAATCACTTTAAAATGTTGCTACTAACTATACAGACCTTAGATGCAATTATGGTTCTCAGCTGTAGCAGGTTGAAACGGGAATATTTAATGGTTTCCATCAGAACTGTTGCACAAGTTGCCTTTATGTTGGTGCCCCTCAGGTTGGCCCCCTCCACTCATCACCCTCACTTTGCCTGGTCGTTGGGTTCTCTGCTGAGTCGAGGGCCCACCTGCCTGCACCCTCAGATGACTTCACCATGCAAATCAGTGGAGACGGAGCAAACTTGCGATCTCGCCACCCTCCACGGGAATGACAGCCATCGCCTTCAGCCAAAAGGAAGCCAGCACTCTGCTGCCTTACAGACCACATGAATGCGTGACCAACCTCCTCCTGAGTGCCACCCCTCCCCAAGGCCATCTGTTCTCCTTATCCCCTTCTGAGACCCAAGACATGATTGATTCCACTGCCAAAGCACTACAGCAAGGCTTCAGTGGGCCTTCCCAGTCCCCAGCTTGTTTAGGGTTCTTCTCTGTCAAAAAGAAAGATTGGAGTCTCAGCAAGTCAGCATTAAGAACCGCTACACTCTCTCCTTGAAGGATAGCACATTAGAGATACTCTGCCGGGCCCAGATCTGCACCAAACTAGTTCTACAGATTGCTTCCAACCTGATCTGCATAAGCCAGGAGAGGAGTGGAAGGCAGCGTTTGTAACACCCACTGGTTTCTATGGATACCTGGTGATGCCTTTTGCACTTTCCAACAGTTCAGTTCCTGACAGCATCCTCATATTGTCCAAATACTCCCAGGTGAATGCCTGTCACATTCATTCAGTCCTTCAGCGTCACCTTAGAAACCATCTGCAGTGCATGTTAAGGAAATGCCAGTTCCACACCCCACTTATTTCCTTCCTGGGTTACATCCTTTCACCCCCAGGCATAACCATGGATCCAGAGAAAGTATGCGCTGTCATGGAATGGCCGCCACCATGCTCCCTCAAACAGCTACAGCGCCTCCTGGGCTTCTTCAACTTCTACCACCGTTTCATCAGAAACTACAGCCAAAATGATGTTGCTATCACCTCCCCTCAGCAAGTCACTCACTTCACGGTTAGTCTGGTCTGGTGTGATGGACAACACTTTCGAAGAGGTTCACCACTGCTTCCATTTTCTGCTATCCAAACCCCTCTGGATCTTTTGTGTTAGAGGTGGACGCCAGTGCTATCCTCTCTCAGTGAGGAACGGACAAGAAGACATGCCCTTGTGCCTTCTTGTCTTGCAGGTTCAACTCTGCACAGCTCTGTTATGGAGTAGGAGACAGGGAATTACATGCCTTTAAATTGGTCTTGGAGGAATAGAGACATTGACTGATGGGAAACATAATATCCGTCCTGATCTGGACTGACCACCAGAACCTCATATCTATACAACAGACCTGCCAACTCAACCCACGTCAAGCTCGCTGGGCCCTCTTCTTTGAGCAATTCAGCTTCACCATCTCCTATTGACCCGGTTCAAGAACACCAGAATGGATGCTCTATCATGACAGCCCGATCAAATAGAAAGGGGGATTGACCCTCAGCCCATTATTCCACCTTCTCAGACCCTCACCCTGATCAGCTGTGACCTTGAGAACCAGATCCTCCAGGCTTCACAACTTGAGCCTCATTCGGCTAACACACCAGACGACTGAAGAAAGTGGTGTTGGCCATGTGCTCCGAGGCACTCCAGTGGGCCCACTCCTCACTCCTCTCTGGCCTTCCAGATGCATGTCGGGCCTACCCTCAACGTGCCCAGTCCAATTCCTCCAACCAGTGGCCCTATGGGCTACTGGTCCCGCGACACCTGTGGTCCCACATCATCGTGGATTTTATTGTGGGTTTGCCACTTTCTGATGAGGCCATGGTGATCAAGAGAATGATGGATCAGTTTTTCAAGGTGGTCTACTTATTTGCTCTCCCCAAACTTCTGTCAGTGAATGATATGGTGGACCTAGTTCTTGAACATGCAGTTTACCTCCACGGCTTCCTTCAGGACAATGTGTTGGACTGGGGCCCACAATTTGTCTCCTCTTGCTTCCAGCGAGACCTGCTTCCTCCTCCACACCTCAGTGAGTTTGTTCTCTGTCTATCATTCACAGACCAACAGTCAGTCAGAAGGATTCAATCAACAAGTGAGGAAGTTTCTGTGATGCTTCACCACTTTTAACCTTTCCACATGAAAGAAGTCTCTGCTCTGGGCAGAGCTGTCCCACAATCTACACACTTCCTTTGCCACAGGTATGTCACCCTTTGAGGTGCTTCATGGAGGAGCCAACCCCATTGTTCCCCATGGAGGAGCCAACAGTGGAAGTCCTATCTGCCAGTGCACAGGTTTGTTGATGCTGGAACGCTCGGAAGAGGACCACCTGCGTCTACGGCTGCAGGGCTAACCGCCATTGATACCCAGCCAGACTAATCTGGCCTGGGGACTGTGTCTGGCTGCCCAACTGAGATTTCCCCCTGCACATTGACTCCCACAAGCTCTTGCCCCATTTCATTGATCCTTTCAAGATCACCCATCGCAGCAATCCTGTCACTTATCATCTCCAGCTGCCACCATCCCTCAGGATCATACCAACCTTCCATGTCTCTTGCCTTAAGTGCTTGTCTATGGACCACTCAATCCACCTGAACCTGTGCCTCTGGAACCTAGGATTGTGGAAAATGGTCCAGTGTACACTGTTCGCCGGTTGATGGATTCATGCCATTGTGGACGGGATGTACATTACCTGGTTGATGAGGAAGGATACAGCGCAGAGGAGAGAGCTTGGGGCTGCCCAGTTAAATAGTGGATCCATCACTCATTGAAGAGTTGCACCAGAACTATCCGGATCATCCTGGCTGTCGGGTGCTGGCATAGGAGTCAGGGTCCTGTCATGCATGCTTCTCCCAGTGTCAACCCAGCTAACAGGAGTCACCTGCTGCTCGTTTCCAACTCATCACCTGCAGCCTATTTAAACCCAGCTCTCATCCACAGTCCTTGTTCTTTCATCTGACCAGTTAGCCTCAACACTGACACTGGTCTGTGGCGGTCTCTTGGTGTTTTAATGCAGGTCTACCTAACTCGTAATTCATCAATGCTGAACTACAGAAGATAATCGGCTCCCCCAACACTCCTCAACTCACATTGCCCTGCTCTGTGGTTTTCTGTTGGCTACTTCAAACCTGAGCACAGAAAGAAAACCTTCGTATCCTTTTGACCACTATATCACTCCCATTCCCCGACTCTATAACATTTTAAAGTATGCAAATAAAATTGGAAAGAATTGTTTTTGTATCTGAACATCTAAATTATGCACAAAACTGATCTGCAGTTTCATTAATGTTCCTTTCCATTTGATGGCTACCTTTCCATATAGTCTGTGCATATTCTGCAATTTTTCCCATACATCAATATATACAGTGTGCTTCACCACTTTTAACATTTTTGCTAACCAATGATCACCAGCTCCCATTATTTGATGGCTAGCCGGTCTTCTTGAAATCAAATTAAATCCCAGATTTTTCATCCTTGTTTCTCACTATTGCATTTTTAGCTCATCAAGAATGTTCAAGTCGCTGATGGATCAACCATAAGCTAATGTCTGTGGAATTTTACTGTTTCAGTTCGATAGGAAGACATTTACATGTTCAGCAATGATAATATTTTTTCATAAAATTGATGGATTTGGTTTTAACACAGGAAAACATTTCTAGAATGTTTCTACGTTTCCTAATGATCTGGGTAATCAGAATCCCTTGGTTTGTTTACTTCCTTATTAGTCATTATATTTTGATGATTAAAGGAACTTCAAACTTAATTTTTTAATGTGCTTGTCAATTAATCATATTTCCTGTATTTTATCAAGTGAGATTTGTGGCAAAACAAACTAAGATACCTTTCCAATGTGAAAGTGGGAAGCTCCTAAAATAAAGCAACTTTCAGAAAATGTGTAAGTACTGGCTGCTGCTCTTTGGAAGGGACTGTGATGTTTTCTGATGCTTTTTGCAAATAAGTAAAGGTGACAAATTAAACTTTATTGGTAATTGCTAAATAATTGTTGATCTTTTGCCTGAAAATCTCCCTGGATGAAATCCTACTTTACTGAACAATGATCAGAACTTGGACCTGCTCTGGTCTTTAACTTCTCCCTCCTGTGTCTCTGCCAACTTGTGCTGTGCTGTGTGTCTGAAACTAATATGGTTTGACTCAGAGAGACTCAAAAGTGATGAAATGATTTTAACACAAGATAATGGCAGAGTAATATTTTGATTTGTGCTAGGGTTCATGTTAGAATACCGTGGACCTTTTGATTCAATAAAACATTGCAGATCAGCAGTTTTCTGTAATATAATTCTCTTATTCTAAATCTTGTGCTGAATTTAATAAAAACGGCAAAATAAAAGTCATTTGCAAAAGAAAGCATTTAAGATCATTACTGTTAAGCCAGAAAATGTAACAGGTGCAAGCTCACCCACTCTGCACATATCAGATATAATCTTTGGCAGGCATCTGAAGGCAGATGCACTTGACAAATCAGCACATAGCAACAGCATTAGATAGCGAAAACCAAGATAAAGATCCTAACTCTTTCAGAGACCCACCTGAGAGAATGGTGTATCTGTAACAGGAATTCTATAACACAACAGTTTACAGAGCGATTCATTGTCAGCTGGTGCTGTGCCATGCAGAAGATGTCCCAAAACTAACAAGCAAGAAAAATGTGTGCATAAATCAACACAAGACACACTGGTGCAGAATATCATTGACTAGCAATAATTATAATGGTTCTTGGAGTTCTTGGCCTCTCAGCACCTGCATTACAAAGACAATGAAGCAAGTAAAAGGTATCAGTGTATTTGAACTGTATGCACATTGTGAAATCCTTTAGAATACAAGAATAATTATCAAACTGGATAATTACATTGTTTATTTATTTTTGCAGATGTTAAAATATGTAAAGATGGTTGGTTCATGGTCAAGGTTAAAAACTATAAAAATAACGCAGGTATAATGGTTCTTGTGATCTATTTCTGATGGATAGAATGAAAATGGAAAAGAAACAAGAAATCATGCCTAGTTAGAAAAATGATTTGGTCCATTGCTCTACTTTAGATTGAAGATGTGCAGTTCAATGTAGAAAGTTAATAACAGTTTAGTGGGGTTCCCGAGTAAGGGAATGCATATGCTGTTGACAACTTGTTTCGTTCAAATTGCAGGTTTTAAAATGCAAAACCAAACATTTTCATAATATGAAGGAGGAAATCAGAGGTTTACACAAAAAACTTGGTCGGAAGGTAATAAGGAAATGATCAATAAATATTGCATGTGAAGCTAAAGTAAGTACATTTTTTCATACTGCAACAGTTCAATGATAACTGTTCAATGAGAGCCGGTGAAAGGCTAAAAACAGCTAAAGATCTTGAAAGGAAAATTGTAAATATTGTAAATGTTTGCATTTTCCAAATAAATGCAAAAGAAAACGTGGAACTACTTAATGTAGCTAGCCATCTGGACACAAGCTGGAGTCTGATCAGCCCCGGCTGGGTCACCTGGAAGAGGTTGTATGATGTTGAAAGACCCGAAACACCCAATGATTCCAGGAACATCACTGAAGATGTGTCCAGAAGCATCAATAGATGTATGTACACAGAATTGCTTAAAACAAAAGTAACATGTCTCAAAAAATAAAATTGCATAATTCAATTTCCATTGGCCGATGGAAAGTCTAGAGCAGCCTTTCTCAACTTTTTTGCCCTAGAGGAACCCTTGAAATAATCTTCAGGTCTCAGGGAACCCCTGTGTAAAAATTATTATTCTACAGCTCATTGTACTTTAGTGTGATCAGTAAGTTATAGAAATAATAATCCAAAAATAATTGTCAATGCCCTTTTGAGTAGAGGATGAATTTTTAGCCAACCTTTCTTGAAAAAAAAAACAGGCACTTAAGCTCACCTCACTGTTCTTGAAATTAATCTCTTTCTTTCTGTTTCATAAATTTTAAAAACTCATAAGGCAAACATAATAAATTCCTGTTAAATAACTGACTTAAGCCAAAATGGGATTTATTTTTTCTAAAGGTAGGCTCGGTAGATTTAATTAAATAAAGGTTGTAAATTGATTTTAATTAATGATATTTGCAACATGAAAATTTATTAACAATGTTGAATAGAAACATTACTAGAAACCATAAGCCAAAGCAACACAGTTCCTCTAAGACAGACCTTTTGTTTCCAGATATGAAGACAAAACATTAAATATCTTGGCCTTTACTTGTTTTGGGCAGGTCTTTGCAACAGGAAAAAAAGGCTTTCTTGAATTTCACCATCATTTACAAATCTTACAAATGCTGAAATCTGTTGACTCACCAACTTGAATAAAGAAGCTGTTGTTTTTCAGTTTATCACACAAAACCTCTCCAGCATCATGTGACATGTTATCAATACATCGACTATTCATACTGTTTGAGAGTAAAACCCTTTCAATTTCTCGTACTGCATCTTGTCCTAGCATTTTACTCATACAATTTTACATGCTGGTATTATTTGGTTCTCCCCCACGGTGTGACTTTTCCTTTTCTGGATAATAATTTCTGCTACTAAATAACCTACTTCCAGAACCATTTTACTGACTGTGACGTCATTAACAAAGCTTTATTCTGTTTGTATTGAGATTCCAATAGCCGTTTAAAATAACCAGCACTTTTACATGTCATATGGCTGTGATTTGTAGTTAGATGTCTTTTCACTTTTGCTGGAGCCATTGCTGCACTTGTAAATTGTTTGCCACAGACTAGGCCTGTTGGAATAGGGCAACTTGGATCACCAGTCCATATAAAACCCATTGATAAGTAGCTTTCATTGTAAAGATGGATTTTTTTATTGTCTGTTGTTGTACTCGTGCAGTGAAGTGACTCAGAAGTTTGTAATTCAAAAATTGTCTCATTGGACCATCAGACATGTCTGTAAAACACAGGGGTTAACAAAATATTTTTTAAAAGACATAATAAATAACTAAATAAGAAAACTGAGAAAATATGAAAACTTCACATTGCAATTTACTTCTAAACTACACAATCCACCTTTTGCAACGTTTACAACAACAGCAAAGCGGTATGCCTGCAGCTGAATTGTGGCAGGTGAAAATTTCATTAGAATGAAAATTTCCCTCCTATTTTCTACTACGCTGGTAGAGTTTCATTGCTCCCATAAGTCAGTCGGCAGTGCCTAAGGGGATGTTGGGGAGGTGATTTGGGAGGGAGAGGCTGACGTCACAGCCTAAATTGGACGAGTCTATTCGATGCTTGGAAAATGCACTTCACACTCCTCAACAGCCTACCATCTTCCCCTCTGTGCAGTACAGTGCTCACCAATTGTCAGCCCACTGTCCTCCTCTCTGTGCAATACAGTGCTCACCAATTATCAATAGTGCCCCCCATCTCACATCAAAAACTGAGAATGGACTCAACCAAATAAACACAGTCCTACTGTGACTGTGCACTGTCCTACTGGGCTGAGAGACTTCTAATGATATTGCTAATGGGGTTGCTTGGTCACTGCCCACCACTGTGAGGGTTAGCATTGTGCATTGTGCAAAGTTTAGAAAAATAATGTTCACTGTTTTTTTAATCATGATTTCTCTCAGAACACCGAGTGAGCTCTCACAGAATCTCGGTTGAGAAACCCTGGTCTAGAGTGAGGTTGTGAAACACTGTGTATAATTCACACTGCCTCCACTCTCTCTCGTACAGTTAGATCCCACCCACCCCTCAGAAGGGGCATATTGGAAGTATGTATTGTGTGCTTAATATTTCAATAGTATTTGAGTAATCTTGTATGTGTATATGTATACAAGATTTTTTAAACTCAGAAAACAGTAGAGTACAGGGTGATGATAATCATTTAAAAAAATCAGAAGTGGCTGGTTACATCAGAAAGATTGATGAGTTTGATTATACAATGGATAACTGGCTTGTGTATACTGAACTATTAGAACAATATTTTGAAGCAAATTAAACAGCCAATTTTGCTTGAGTTAATTAGGTTTAAAGGCATACAGGTTGCTTTAAAGTTTGACTGTTCCAATCAAACCATCAGAAACGAGCTTTGCTGCTACTGTAAAAGTGATGCAGGAACATTTAGAACCGCAGGCATTATTGATTGCAGAGCGCTTTAGGTTTCATAAACGGAATCAAAAAGAAGGGAAGTCCATTTCAGAGTATGTAGCTGAATTAAAGACATTATCTGAGCATTATTGATTTGGTAATGGGCTTAATGATATACTAGGAGATTGTTTAGTTTTTGGAATCTTAAAAGAAAGCATTCAAAAATGGCTCGCAACTGAAGCACAACTTACTTTCAAATGAGCAGTGGAAATTGCTATTTGAATGGAAAGCGCAGACAGAGTTGCTATGAACTTGCAGTCAGGAATGAGAGTGAGCATGAACAAAATTGCAAAGTCTAAACAGAAACCAGCCTGGCTGAACAAACTGTAGCAGGGGCTTGTATGCAGAAGAAAAACGCAGATTTAAAGGGGAAACTTGCAGAAAATACAACAAAGTAGAACACATACAAAGAGCACGTTAGGCAGACAAAAATAAATAGACTACACACGGAAGAGAAAACACTAAAATCTCAAAATGCAGTCTCAGAAAGAGCACTAATCTGCATGCCACCAATGAAAAATCTGATAATGATGAGAGTGACACAATATTTAGTGGCTGTGAGATTTACAGTGTGAAAATTAGCAATAGACAAGCAATATGACTTATGCCAGAAGAGAACGGTAAATTAATTAAAATGGAATTGGACACTGGTTCAGCTGTATCAGTTGTTCTGCAAAATAAGTTTGAACGGCATTTCAAAGATACTGAACTGAAGCCTGCAGATATCCATCTAAGAACTTACACTGCAGAAAAGATAACACCTGTGGGAATGACTTCCTTAACTGTGAAACACAACAACTAACAAGCCACATTGAGTTTGTATGTGGTAAAAACAGGAGGGCCATCATTGTGGGGCCACAATTATCTGAGACAACTATAACTTGATTGGAGATCCATCCACTATTTTCATGTCACATCCCCTGCAATGAAGCCATATGAAAGCAAATTAAGAAAGGTACTAGATTATGCCACAGTAGTGTTCAAGGATGGCATTGGAAAACTCAAACTTATCAAAGGTAAAATAGTGCTAAATGAAAATGCCGCACCCTAGTTTTGCAAAGCCTGTCTGGTTTCTGATACCATCCAAGTGTCATGGTCCGGTCTGTGAAGCCCCCATTCTGGTTCACGGTCCGGTCCATGGACTCAGGACTCCGGGTCTTCCAGCTGTCCCTTGTTTGACTAAGTCAAAGGCACCTGATTCCCATCTTTGGGCTTGCAATATAAGTAGCCTTGGGATTGTGTGTGAGTGGTGGCTTTTGGCCAGGGCTGGTGGGTAGTGACTGGAGAGAGAACTGGAGTGATAGGAGTTGGATTTTGAGTTGTGACTAGAAAATGGCAGGGAGAGAGAACATCAAGGAAAGAGCCAAGCTATTGAAGGAAGTTTCTGGTGAGAGTGGAACTGAACTCGAGATGGAGGTTGGTGGGAAAGAGTAATGGAATGGAAAGAGGAAGAAAAGAAAGCAGAGGTATGGGATATCAAACTCTGAGGTATCAGTGGATGATCAAAGCAGGACAGCAAAACAATGAAAAGAAGATGAGATTAAAGCAATTATAAAACTAAGTGAAGACGGGGTGTCATTTGGTGATTGGAACCTGATTTGTTTGATGAAGATGTTCAACAAAATTATAGGTGAGTTTAAAGGAGCAAAGATTTTATGAAATGGATCACTATTAGTAATTTGTTGGGATAGTGCTCAGCAAGGTAAAGTGATAAAATTATGTAAAATAGATGGCAAAGAAGTACAATGCTCAATACCCAACAATAGAAAGTGTACTAGAGGAGTTATTTTGGGGATACCAACAAAAGTTACTATGGATGAGACTAAACAGAACATAAAAGGAATAAAGGAGCAAAAATTATTAAGGCCAAATGTTTGAAAGTTACAAGAAATGGGAAAAAGTGTGATAGTTTATCGGTAATGATTAACTTTGATGAAGAGAGATTGCTGACTAACGTTTACTTAGGGTATATGTGTTATGTGGTTAGAATATATATACCACCGCCTTTAAGATGCTATAAATGTCAGAAATTTGGGCACATTGTTGCGGTCTACAGAGGAAAACAAAGATGAGAGATGCGCCGGAATACATGAATATGGGAAATGTGAAGCGGGAGCTAGGCTGAAATGCTGTAATTGTGGCAAGGAACACAGCGCAGCTTATCGAGGGTGCATTTATAGCAAGAAGGGGGCTGAGATACAATATGTAAAAGTAACTCAAGGAATCAGTTATGCAGAGGCAGTGAACGAATTTGATGGAAAAAAAGGCTGTCAAGCAAACAAATACAGGGAATAATAAACTGGTGAATTGTGAAAGCTATAATATGAAAAATAAGGATACACTATTAATGAGCAGAAAGGAGTTTGTGCTTTTTATGGTGGATGCAATTAATTGTTCAGTGCAAACAAGCAAAAGAACTGAGAAAATTAAAATTATCGTCAAGTTTGCAGAAAAGTATCTTGGTATTAAAGGAATTAGGTGGGAAGAAGTCAAAGAAACGCTGAATGGAGGATCCAACAGTTCACAGGCAGGGGAGATGGAATCTTAATGGCAGTATACTTATCGCAAATGGTCAAGAATTTAAGAAATGTTTCAGAACTTAAGGAAAATCCTCAGATTTTATGGTTGAAGCCCAGGGTAAATGTGCAGAACTCCAACAACAAATAGAAGTACCCGACAAGAACAACGGTGAGTTGGAAAGAGATTGGAAAATGGAGGAAATTATTACAAGGATACAAAAGGAAAAGAAATTTATTGCAAAGTGAATTATCTACATTCAGATTATAAAATGAAAACATGGAAGCAAATGAAGAAGAACTCAGAGGTCTCAGCAAACAACTGCAGGCTACGATCCAAGAAAAGGAAAACCTGAAAAAGCAGATAGACTTGGAAAAACAGCAATCTTAAAAGTATAACGTGCAATAATTACTATTATTTAACAAGATGATTTTAGTCTTACAAGTGATGTAGATGAAATCAATGTAATTGAAGTAATGCAACGACGCAAAAACGTGTGACATAATTAGGGAAGAATAGCAGTTTGCGGCATTATCTAATGAGTGTATTAAGCGACTACAGAGTGATGCTAATAGAAAACTGCAGGCTGAACTAGATTGACTAAAGTAGAGAACTCCAGGACATATTTGGTTGTTACAGCACAAGTCTAGCAGGTGGCGGTAATGCACTGAAAGCTGGTTGCCAACCACCATAAAACGAAGAAGGGGGAAAGAAGAAGAAGAAGAATTGTCTTGTCAGTCCCCCTTGGAGCAACCTGCTGATGGAAGACTAGGGAAACCATTCGTGATCTCTAGGCCTGGTTGGAGGACCACTGCTTCATGGAGCCTTGTTGCCACATGTTGGAGTGGTCTTTGCGGTATGGATTCGGCTGTTTTCTGGGCCAGCTGAGTGGCTGCTAGCCACTCCAAGCTAGGTAGGGATCTGGCTGTTTCTGTAGCCAGCTGAGGTTGCTGGCTGAACTGAGACTTGGAGCAACCCCAGAGCAGAGATGGAACTGTCTGTTGTTATTTAGTGTTTGTCTCTCCTTGTCCTTACCTCTGTGGGGTAAGTCAGGCCGTTTTGCTGTTGCCCCACAGGGGGTCATGTCTTGTCCTCTCCTCCGTGGGGTAAGTCAGGCTGCTTTGCCACTGCCCCACGGGAGGTCATGTCTTGTCTTGTCCTCGCCTCCGTGGGGTTAGTCAGGCTGTCTTGCTGTTGCCCTGTAGGGGGACATGTCTTGTCTTTGCCTCTGTTGGGTAAATCTGGCCGTCCTGCCATTACCCAACAGGTGGACCTGTCCCACCTTGGTGTGGAGATGAAGTTGAATCCCGGCTTGTCATAGGATAAGTCCCGGCTCTATGTGTATGTTCTGTCCTGTCTCATGTTAGTGTTGTGTCAAAGATGTGTCCTGGCTTGTCGAAGGATAAGTCCCGGCTCTATGATGTTCAGTTCCCAGTCTCTCTCAGCTCCAGCCTCCAAGTTATCAGCCTCTGCATTTCAAGACAAAGATCCTGCAGCCACGCTCCTAGGACCCCAGCCTCGAGGATCCCGCAGCCACGCTCCTAGGACCCCAGCCTCGAGGATCCCGCAGCCATGCTCCTAGGACCCCAGCCTCGAGGATCCCGCAGCCACGCTCCTAGGACCCCAGCCTCGAGAATCCCGCAGCCACGCTCCTAGGACCCCAGCCTCGAGGATCCCGCAGCCAAGCTCAAGACCCAAGACCCCAAGCCTCAACCCTCAAGAGCTAAGGCCCCCAGCCATGTCATGTCTTTGCCTGGTTCTGGGGTCCGAGCCCAAGGCAAGACCCAGGTTCTGGGTCCTTGTCCAGTCTCGGGCTCGGAGTCCAAGCCTTGTCTCCTAGTCCATGGTTCCTAGTCCTGGTCCCGCTTTCCCTAGCCCAAGTCTGCATTCTTGCCCCTGCTCCTGTCATGTCCTCACTCTAGTCAAGTCCTGTTCCTGGTACTTCAGTGTCTGTGTCTTGCATTTGGGTCCGTTCCCAGCACCCCCATTGTGACTCCAAGGTAAATAACCAGTGAGCCAGATTGCATGGAGGCTGAAGGTATTCTTTCCAAGGCTGAGTGGAGCCCATGGGCAATGCCAGTGGTTCCAGTCGCCACAATGGGTGGGTCGTTCAGGATCTGTGGTGATCTTAAGGTCACTATCAACCTAGTACTGAAAGTGGATCAATACTCTCTGCACTGCATGGAGGATATCTTTGCAAACCTTTCTTGAGGAAGGCACTTCAGTAAAGTGGACTTAGCTGAGGCCAACTGGCAGATGGAGATAGAAAGAGTCCAAAGTGTTTCTCACTGTAAATGCTCACAAATGGCTTTATCGATATAACAGAGTTATTTTTGGAGTAGCATCTGCACCTGCACCTGCACTCCGGCAGAAAGCCATGGACCAGGTGCTGTGAGGCTGCTCAGGTACTCAGTGTTACCTGGATGACATCATCATTACCAGTAAGGATGACAAGGAACATCTCCAAAACCTCAACACGGTGTGAAAAAGACAAGAAGGGCTCAGGGCATAACACAATAAGTGTGAATTCTTTAAACCAAGCATTACTTACCGTAGTCACATGATTGACGCACACGGATTACACAAGTATGCTGAGAAAATTCAAGCAGTGGTGGATGCCCCAAAGCCAAAGGGTATGTCGCAGTTGCGGTCCTTTGTAGGATTTGTCAATTATTATAACAGGTTCCTGCCAAACCAGGCTATTGTGCTCCACCCCTTGAACTCATTAGTGCGGATCAGGAAGAAATAGCAATGGACAAAACAGTGTAAGATGGCTTTCCAAAAGGCAGAGGAAATGGTGATGTCAGACAGCGTACTTGCACATTATGATCTATTTCATCCAGTGAAGCTTGCCAGTGATGCCACAGACTTACTACTCTCTGACTAAAGTAATTTCTCCGCATCTCAGTTCTAAAAGGATGTCCTTTAATCCTGAACTCATACCCTCTTGTCCTAGAATCCCCTAGAAACCATTAAAAGTGTTAAAACTTTTGATAAGTTGTAAAACCTGCCTTACTTTACTTACTTGGCATCCAACTTTCTCGAATATCTTACACTTCATTCAATTAACATACAGATTACTTATTTCATTGCAGATTTATCAAACAAATTATAGGGTTTCACTTGCATTAATGGACATCATGGAACTCAAAAGTCACTGACTTTCTGCAGAAAAAATATTGCTAATGGAAGTATCAAGCCAGCAAAACTCAAAGAACACCTCATATCTGTCCTTCCTGAAAGTCCATCTAAAGATGTGGGTTTTTTCAAGTGAAGAAAACTCAATTCAAAGTTTGGCACAAGTTTGAGTTTTCTTCTGACTGTCTGCTCCACTGCCTGGTATGGGAACTGTACCTTTCTAAATCGTAGGACTCTGCAGAGAGTGGTGCGGACAGCCCAGTGCATCTGCAGCTGTGAACTCCCCATGATTCAGGACATTTACAAGGACAGATGTGTAAAAAAGGCTCGTAGAATCATTGGGCACCCAAGCCATCCCAACCACAGTCTATTCCAGCTGCTACCATCCGGAAAGCAATACCGCAGCATAAAAGCCAGGATCAACGGGCTCTGGGACAGCTTCTTCCACCAGGCCATCAGACTGATGAACTCACGCTGATTTGAGTTTACTCTATATTACATTGACTGGTCTATTTATTACAAATTACTATGATTGCACATGGCACATTTAGATAGAGAAGTAACATAATGATTTTTACTCTTCATGTATGTGAAGGATGTAAGAAATAAAAGTCAATTCAATTCAACCTTCACTGGCAGTGCATTCATGCACCCACCACTCTCTGCGTGAAAATCATATCTCTGACATTCCCCTTGTACCTACTTCTAAGCACCTCAAAACTATGCCCCCTCATGTTCCTCATTTCAGCCCTGGGATAAAGCCTTTGGCTATCCACACGATCAATGCCCCTCATCATCCTATACACCTCTTGTCCTCCATCGCTTGAAGGAGAAAAGGTCAAGTTCACTCAACCTGTTCTCATAAGGCACACTCTCCAATCTTGTAAATCTTTTCTGCACTCTCTCTATAGCATCCACATCCTTCCTGTAGGGAGGTGACCAGAAATGAACACAGTACTCCAAGTTTGGTCTAACTAAGGTCTTATATAGCTGTAACATCACCTCATGGCTCTTGAACTCAATCCCATGATTGATGATGGCCAATACACCATATGCCTTCTTAACAACACTGTCAACCTGCGCAGCAACTTTGAAAGTCCTATGGACACAAACCCTAACATCTCGCTGATTCTCCACACTGCCTGGAGTCTTACCATCAATATTATATTCTGTCTTCAAATTTGATCTACTAAAATAAGCCATTTGACACTTATCTGGGTTGAACTCCATTTGCCACTTCTCATCCCAGTTCTGCATCCTACTGATGTTCTGCTGTAACCTCTGAAAACCCGCCAGACTATCCACAACACCGCCAACTTGTGTGTCATCAGAAAGCTTACTAACCTACCCTTCTACTTCCTCACCCAGGTCATTTATAAAAAATCACAAAGAGGAGGGTCCCAGAACAGATCCCTGTGGAACACCACTGGTCACCGACCTCCGTGCAGAGTACGAATCATCTACAACCACCCTTTGCCTTCTGCGGGAAAGCCAATTCTGGATCCACAAAGCAAGGCCTCCTTAGGTCTCATTCCTCACTACTTTCTGAATGAGCCTTGCATGGGGAACCTTATTAAATACCTTACTGAAATCCATATACACTACATCCACTGCTTTACTTTCATCAGTATGTTTAGTTACATCCTCAAAGAACTCAATCAGGTTCATAAGACATGACCTGCCCTTGACAAAGCCATGCTGACTATCTCTAATCAGATTATGTCTCTCCAAATACTCAAAAATCCTGCCACTCAGAATCTTCTCCAACAACTTGCCTACCACTGAAGTAATACTGGTCTATAATTTCCTGGGTTACCTCTACTTCCTTTCTTGAACAAGGGAACAACATTTGCAACCCTCCAATCCTCTGGTACTTCTCCCATCCCCATTGATGATAAAAAGATCATCACCAGAGGCTCAGCAATCTCCTCCTTCACTTCTGACAGTAGCCTGGGGTATTTCTTGTTTAGTCCCGGCGACATATTTAACTTTATACCTTTCAAAAGCTCCAGTTCATCCTCTTTCTTAATGTCTATACACTCAAGCATTTCATTCCACTGTAAGTCATACCCACGATTGCCCAGGTCCTTTTCCCTGCTGAATACTGAAGCAAAGCATTCATTAAATACCTCCACTACTTCCTTCGGCTCCATGCACATTTCCACTATCGGTCTTGATTGTCCTATTCTCACATGACTCATCTTCTTGCTCTTCACATACTTGTAGAATGCCTTGGGATTTTCCTTAATCCTGCTTCCAAGGCCTTCTCATGGCCCCTTCTTGTCCTCCTAATTTTATTCTTGAGTTCCTTCCTGGCACCCTTGTAATTTTCTAGAACTCTAACAGTCCCTAGTTTCTTGAACCTTTCATAAGTTTTTCTTTTCTTCCTTACTAGATTTTCTACATCATTTGTACACCTTGGCTCTTTTACTCTACAATCCTTTCGCTGCCTCAATTGAACATACCAATGCAGAACGCCATGCAAATGTTCCCTGAACATTTGCCACATTTCTGCTGAGCATTTCTCTGAGAACATCTGCTCCCAAGTTCCTGCCTAATAGCATCATATTTCCCCCTACCCCAATAAAATGTTTTCCCAAATTGTCTGCTCCTATTGGCCACAATGTCATAGTTGCACAAAAATTAAACAAAAAATGAATTATAACTTCCCATTAGTGAAAGCCACCTCCTGGAGCTGAGGAACATAGGTTTTGAAGGAAGCCTTTGCTCTTCTGGCCATCTCATTGCTATCCCAGCATGGATTGTAAGGGTAAGATTTTTGTATCTGTTGGTAGAGTTGTCCATTGCTAGTAAATTGGTACGCTGGCTGGAATGTCAAAGTGGGTTGATCCCGTAGAAACTATAGGAGCAAATCAATGTGAACTTTAAAGCAGAAGCCCATCCATATTAATAATAATGTGAGCTTGATAAATCCTGCAGCATCATACGCCACAACACCAGTTCCAAAATGACTCAGAAAGGCTGAGATGTACTCTTGTCTTCTATGGTAGCCTTGAATGATGTACTGCACCTTATTGGTGAGTAATTGGCAAACTACATAATCAATGAGACAGCCTTCACTGGGGAATGATGGGACGTGAAGAGCAGATGTCCCACCAAGTCCATGTTCAATCCTTGGAGAAAGGTATAGTTTGGAGTAGTTTCGATATAGTATTGAGTGTGTACCTTCAAACTCTTTTACTCCCTCCTTGATGGTAGCAATGAGAAGAGAGCATTTCCTGGGTGTTGGGCGCTTTAACAATGGATGCCACATTTTTGAGAAATTTCTTTAGCCCACTGGTGGTGAATCTGTTGAATTCCTTGCCACAGATGGCAGTGGAAGCCGAGTCATTGTGTTTACTTATAGCAGAGCTGGATAGGTTCTTAAACAACAGGAATTCTGCAGATGCTGGAAATTCAAGCAACACACATCAAAGTTGCTGGTGAACGCAGCAGGCCAGGCAGCATCTCTAGGAAGAGGTGCAGTCGACGTTTCAGGCCGAGACCCTTTGTCAGGACTAACCGAAGGAAGAGTGAGTAAGGGATTTGAAAGTTGGAGGGGGAGGGGGAGATCCAAAATGATAGGAGAAGACAGGAGGGGGAGGGATGGAGCCAAGAGCTGGACAGGTGATTGGCAAAAGGGGATACGAGAGGATCATGGGACATGAGGTCCGGGAAGAAAGACAAGGGGAGGGGGAACCCAGAGGATGGGCAAGAGGTATATTCAGAGGGACAGAGGGAGAAAAAGGAGAGCGAGAGAAAGAATGTGTGCATAAAAATAAGTAACAGATGGGGTACGAGGGAGAGGTGGGGCCTAGCAGAAGTTAGAGAAGTCGATGTTCATGCCATCAGGTTGGAGGCTACCCAGACGGAATATAAGGTGTTGTTCCTCCAACCTGAGTGTGGCTTCATCTTGACAGTAGAGGAGGCCGTGGATAGACATGTCAGAATGGGAATGGGATGTGGAATTAAAATGTGTGGCCACTGGGAGATCCTGCTTTCACTGGCGGACAGAGCGTAGATGTTCAGCAAAGCGGTCTCCCTGTCTGTCTCGCCAATATATAAAAGGCCACATCGGGAGCACCGGACGCAGTATATCACCCCAGTCGACTCACAGGTGAAGTGTTGCCTCACCTGGAAGGACTGTTTGGGGCCCTGAATGGTGGTAAGGGAGGAAGTGTAAGGGCATGTGTAGCACTTGTTCCGCTTACACGGATAAGTGCCAGGAGGGAGATCAGTGGGGAGGGATGGGGGGGACGAATGGACAAGGGAGTTGTGTAGGGAGAGATCCCTGCGGAATGCAGAGAGAGTGGGGGAGGGAAAGATGTGCTTAGTGGTGGGATCCCGTTGGAGGTGGCGGAAGTTACGGAGAATAATATGTTGGACCCGGAGGCTGGTGGGGTGGTAGGTGAGGACCAGGGGAACCCTATTCCTAGTGGGGTGGCGGGAGGATGGAGTGAGAGCAGATGTACGTGAAATGGGGGAGATGCGTTTAAGAGCAGAAGCAGATGTACATGAAATGGGGGAGATGCATTTAAGAGCAGAAGCAGATGTACGTGAAATGGGGGAGATGCGTTTAAGAGCACGTACATCTGCTCTCACTCCATCCTCCCGCCACCCCACTAGGAATAGGGTTCCCCTGGTCCTCACCGACCACCCCACCAGCCTTCGGGTCCAACATATTATTCTCCGTAACTTCCGCCACCTCCAACGGGATCCCACCACTAAGCACATCTTTCCCTCCCCCCCCCCCGCATTCCGCAGGGATCGCTCCCTGCACAACTCCCTTGTCCATTCGTCCCCCCCATCCCTCCCCACTGATCTCCCTCCTGGCACTTATCCGTGTAAGCGGAACAAGTGCTACACATGCCCTTACACTTCCTCCCTTACCACCATTCAGGGCCCCAAACAGTCCTTCCAGGTGAGGCAACACTTCACCTGTGAGTCGACTGGGGTGATATACTGCATCCGATGTGGCCTTTTATATATTGGCGAGACCCGACGCAGACTGGGAGACCGCTTTGCTGAACATCTACGCTCTGTCCGCCAGAGAAAGCAGGATCTCCCAGTGGCCACACATTTTAATTCCACATCCCATTCCCATTCTGACATGTCTATCCATGGCCTCCTCTACTGTAAAGATGAAGCCACACTCAGGTTGGAGGAACAACACCTTATATTCTGTCTGGGTAACCTCCAACCTGATGGCATGAACATCGACTTCTCTAACTTCCGCTAGGCCCCACCTCCCCCTCGTACCCCATCTGTTACTTATTTTTATGCACACATTCTTTCTCTCACTCTCCTTTTTCTCCCTCTGTCCCTCTGAGTATACCTCTTGCCCATCCTCTGGGTTCCCCCACCCCTGTCTTTCTTCCCGG
The DNA here is from genome assembly GCF_030028105.1 of Mobula birostris. Classification (NCBI taxonomy): domain Eukaryota; kingdom Metazoa; phylum Chordata; class Chondrichthyes; order Myliobatiformes; family Myliobatidae; genus Mobula; species Mobula birostris. The sequence continues at coordinate 169,236,746 of NC_092372.1, forward strand.
ACCTCCTGTCCCATGATCCGCTCGTATCCCCTTTTGCCAATCACCTGTCCAGCTCTTGGCTCCATCCCTCCCCCTCCTGTCTTCTCCTATCATTTTGGATCTCCCCCTCCCCCTCCAACTTTCAAATCCCTTACTCACTCTTCCTTCAGTTAGTCCTGACGAAGGGTCTCGGCCTGAAACGTCGACTGCACCTCTTCCTAGAGATGCTGCCTGGCCTGCTGCGTTCACCAGCAACTTTGATGGATAGGTTCTTGATTAGTTACGGCAGCAAAGGTCACAAGGAGAAGGCTTGACAAGAATGGGGTTGAAAGGAATAAAAATCAGCCATGATGGAATGGCGGAGCAGAATCAATGGGCTGAGTGGCCTAAATCTTTCCGAATGTCTTATGTTCTTATGTGGTCTACTTCATCCTTCCCACTGTTGGGCACCAACCCCACTTTCCTTTGGTAAACTCCTTTCCCCAATCTGAATGTTCTCTCCTCTTGCCTTGCAGCTTCCCACTCATAGGTTTTTCCTTTGTCCTCCCCTTTATTCCTGTCATGTGAGCAAGCCTGTGCCCCCATTCCTTTCTCCACTCCTGTCCTTACTCCCTTCCACTCTTACTCCTATTCCCTGTCCACTCTTAACAGTGCACAGGTCTGAACAGGAACATTGCCCCACTGCTGATGTGGAACTGACCTAACACTGGGAGGATCATTTTGCAGATTCCTGATTCCACTAGTCAGCGATGTGTTTCAATATTCTTCCATATCCCATTCATAGAACTATGTTCCAAACCTGACATAACTAAACCAATAGTTAAGAGTTATTAAAAATGCAACAATGAGGAAATCTGCAGATGCTGGAAATTCAAGCAACACACACAAAAATTGCCGGTGAACGCAGCAGGCCAGGCAGCATTTATAGGAATAGGTACAGTCGACATTTTGGGCCGAGACCCTTTGTCAGGACTAACTGAAAGAAGAGATAGTAAGAGATTTGAAAGTGGGAGGGGAGGGGGAGATCCAAAATGATAGGAGAAGACAGGAGGAGGAAGGATGGCACTGAGAGCTGGAAAGTTGATTGGCAAAAGGGATAAGAGGCTGGAGAATGGAGAGGATCATGGGACGGGAGGCCTAGGGAGAAAGAAAGGGGGAGGGAGGAAAACCCAAAGGATGGGCAAGGAGTTATAGTGAGAGGGACAGAGGGAGAAAAAAGAGAAAAAAAAGGGAAAAGAATAATAATAAATAAATAAGGGATGGGGTACGAAGGGGAGGTGGGGCATTAATGAAAGTTAGAGAAGTCGATGTTCATGCTATCAGGTTGGGGGCTACCCAGACGGAATATAAGGTGTTGTTCCTCCAACCCAAGTGTGGCTTCATCTTGACAGTAGAGGAGGCCATGGATAGACATATCAGAATGGGAATGGGACGTGGAATTAAAATGTGACTGGCTTTCCAATTCTACATTGAAGTTTCACAAGACCAAACTGGAATGCATCAGATTATAAAGTCACCTCATCCTGAAAATAATAATTTCTTAGAAATAATATGCTGGTAAGTGTATTTTTATATTCAGTGCAATTCTTTGGATTCTCCTCTGAATTGTTCTGTATCTTTCCATGTTGGATCTCTGAGCAGCTTCATCTGGTATTGTAAATGAGATGGAAATTTGTGTAGACATTGAGCAATTCCCAATAAACGTTGGATCCCTGTCACATCGGTAAGTGTTGTGGCATCACCAAAACTGCTTTAACTTTGGATCTATACCAAGGTGTTGGCAGAATCAATACGATGACTAAACAGCATATAGGAAGGAAAATGAAAATCCGGCTGAGCAGTGCCACAACAACAACCCCTCAACTCAATGCCAGCAAGACCAAGGAGCTGATTATTGTCTTCAGGGGGAGGAAATCAAAGGCCCATGAACCAGTCCTTATAGAGTATCACAAGTGGAGAGGGTCAACAACTTTAGCTTCCTCAGTGTTATCATTTCAGAGGATCTGTCCTGAGCCCAGCGTGTAAATGCAAATATGAAGAAAGTGCAACAGCACATCTACTTCCTTAGTTTGTGAAGATTCAGCATGGCTTCTACAACTTCGATAAGCTTCTATAGATGTCTGATAGAGAGTTTACTGGCTGGTTGCATCACAGTCTGGTGTGGAAACATTAATGCCCTGGAATAGAAAATCCTACAAAAAGTAGAGGATGCGGCCCAGTCCATCAGGGGTAAGTCCCTCCCCACTACTGGTGAGCTCATCTACACAGAGTGCTGTCCCAGGAAAGCAGCATCCATCATCAGGGACACACAATATAGCATAGGAAAAGGTCCTTCAGCACATCATGTTGTGCCACATTGATTAAGCAAATAACATCTATTCCTTCTCCCGCAGTTGAAACATATCCATTTATTTTCATGTGCTTATGTAAGTGCTTCTTAAATGTCAGAACTGCATCTGGTAGTGCATGCCAGGCACCCACCACTTTCTGTGGGGAAAAAGTTTGCCCCACACATCTCCTTTGAACTTTACTTCCTCTCACCTTAAATGCATCTTGTCTCGTATTAGCCATTTAGGTTTTGGGAGAAAGATACTGGCTATCTACTCCATCTATACTGTATCTCCCATAATTTTATAAACTTCTATCAGCGAACTCCTCAGTCTTCACCTCTTCAGAGAAAACAATGCGAGTCTCCAGTCCTGATGAATGGTCTCATCCTGAAGTGTCAGCTGTTTATTTCCCTCCAGAGATCTTCCTGACTTACTGATATTCCACCAGCATTTTGTGTGTGTTGCTTTAGTTTGTCTAATCTCTCCTTATAGCACATGCCCTCCAATCCAGGCAGCATCCTGGTAAACCTCTCCTGCACTCTCTCCATAGCCTCTACATGCTTCCTACAATGGGATGACAAGAACTGAATGTAATATTCTGGATGTGGCAATACAACAAGATCAGAGATGGATGGGCTGGTTCTGATCCAGATAGAGAAATGAGTCATGTAAGCTGGAGAATTCATTATTGAGCTAAAAGATGGGATGTTGTTGATTTAGACTACACTGAGTTGTGTTTATTTATATTTCTACCTCTTTTGGCTATTCCGTTATTGTCACTTCAGCGATTTTATTGCACTACTTCAGATTGCACTTCAACCTTTGAAACATTTTGATGTTTTATGATTGTTACCGTGTTTATTGTTGTATTTATTATTGCTTTGTATGTATACTGCTGAATATGCGAGCTTCATGCAAGCAACACATTTTGTTGAACCTCACTGTATATGTCAATAAACTAATCTGAATCTAAGTCGGTTATGACAATGCAGATTAGATTGGAAATGGGACAATGAACTGAAGTGGCTGCAACAGGAACTTTGAGATGCCTCTGGATGTCATCCGTATTTAGTTTCTCCAATGCAGAGGAGATCACATTGTGACACTGAATGCAGTCTATTAGATTAGAAGAAGTGCAAATGAATCGCCGTTTTATTTGGACAGCCCATTTTTATTCCTAAACATGCGGAGAGAAGAAATAAAAGGTCAGGTACTGTACTGCACCTCCTGCTGTTGCATGGGCAAGTGGGAAAGGGCTGGAAGAAGAGGAGCAGCTGGCAGAGATGGAAGAGCAGATCGGGAGTTGTGAGGGGAAAAGTCACTCCAGAGCGCTAAAAGGGCAGGGGAGGTGTATGTTAGCAAAATCTTGTTGAAGGTGCTGGTGTGGAAATTAGTTAGAAGGTGAACGTTATCCTTAGTCTGTAGAGGAGGAGAGGGGATGAGTACAGAGATGTGGGAAATAGATGCAATTTCTAGCATCTGCAATTTCACTCTCTATTAGTCTTTGTGGATAAACCTTTCATTTAATAACTTAATTTGTATTTAGGATCTAAGCATAAATATGAGGGGTGATTGATAAGTTCGTGGCCTAAGGCAGAACATATAACAGTACAGCACATTACAGGCCCTTCGGCCCACAATGTTGTGCCGACCTTCAAACCCTGCCTCCCATATAACCCCTGACCTTAAATTCCTCCATATACCTGTCTAGTAGTCTCTTAAACTTCACTAGTGTATCTGCCTCCACCACTGACTCAGGCAGTGCATTCCACGCACCAACGACTCTCTGAGTAAAAAACCTTCCTCTAATATCCCCCTTGAACTTCCCACCCCTTACCTTAAAGCCATGACCTCTTGTATTGAGCAGTGGTGCCCTGGGGAAGAGGCGCTGGCTGTCCACTCTATATATTCCTCTTATTATCCTGTACACCTCTATCATGTCTCCTCTCATCCTCCTTCTGTCCAAAGAGTAAAGCCCTAACTCCCTTAATCTGTGATCATAATGCATACTCTCTAAACCAGGCAGCATCCTGGTAAATCTCCTCTGTACCCTTTCCAATTCTTCCACATCCTTCCTATAGTGACACGACCAGAACTGGACACAGTACTCCAAGTGTGGCCTAACAAGAGTTTTATAGAGCTGCATGATTACCTCGTGACTCTTAAACTCTATCCCTCGACTTATGAAAGCTAACACCCCATAAGCTTTCTTAACTACCCTATCTACCTGTGAGGCAACTTTCAGGGATCTGTGAACATGTACCCCCAGATCCCCTGCTCCTCCACACTACCAAGTACCCTGCCATTTACTTTGTACTCTGCCTTGGCGTTTGTCCTTCCAAAGTGTACCACCTCACACTTCTCCGGGTTGAACTCCATCTGCCACTTCTCAGCCCACTTCTGTATCCTATCAATGTCTCTCTGCAATCTTCGACAATCCTCTACACTACCTACAACACCACCAACCTTTGTGTCGTCTGCAAACTTGCCAACCCACCCTCTACCCCCACATCCAGGTCGTAAATAAAAATCACGAAAAGTAGAAGTCCCAGAACAGATCCTTGTGGGAAACCGCTAGTCACAATCCTCCAATCTGAATGTACTCCCTCCACCACGACCCTCTGCCTTCTGCAGGCAAGCCAATTCTGAATCCACCTGGCCAAACTTCCCTGGATCCCATGCCTTCTGACTTTCTGAATAAGCCTACCATGTGGAACCTTGTCAAATGCCTTACTAAAATCCATATAGATCACATCCACTGCACTACCCTCATCTATATGGAGGAGTCAATTTTTGGAAAACCTAGCACATTTATTTTTCAACATAGTCCCCTCCCACATTTACACACTTAGTCCAGCGGTCGCGGAGCATACGGATCCCTTCTTTGTAGAAGTGGTCCACAACGGGGTGATTGATAAGTTTGTGGCCTAAGGTAGAAGGAGATGAGTCATTAACTTCAAACTTTCTGCATTATCACTCAAAGAGTTGATCTGCACGTGCATGTAACGAGAGCGTCTTGGACCTCCAGGTGGTCCACATCAGGGGTGATTGATAAGTTCAAGGCCTTGGGTAGAAGGAGATGAGTTATACAGCTCTCGTTACATGCACATGCAGTTCAACTCTGAATGGTCATGCAGAAAGTTTGAAGTTAATAACTGATCTTCTTCTAGCTTAGGCCACAAACTTATCAATCACCCCTGCTGTGGACCACTTCTGGAGGTCCAAGCGCCGACTTCTACAAAGAAGGGATCCGTATGCTCCACGACCGCCAGACTAAGCGTGTAAATGTAGGAAAAATAAATCTGCTAAGTTTTCTAAAATTGACTTCTTCTACCTTATCTTACGAACTTGTCAATCACCCCTCGTATAATGATTCATCCTTCTTAAATACTGACACCATTAAACTGAACCAAGCAGTCAGTCTAATTGCCAGAAGGATACTATATAGTCTCATTAGACCATCTAGCGTTTCATATAGATTATCTCCTAAATCCACTGATACCCCATGAGTTTCATGTGCACTGGGTCTAATGTTTCAGTAATTCTGATTTGAACAGTCTTTGGTCTTTATTACATAATGTATACATACTAGTCAATGATGATTTATTGATCGTCTCAATGTTATTATAATTAGGATTCAAGCATGCCTTCCAGCCCAGCAGAGATTTTATGATGATCTACAAACTGAATGACCAGTTTACATTTACAGTTGTCATTGCTTAACCCAATATCATATTTATTCTCTAACAGGAAGACAAGATTCACCATGAGCTTTTGTTGTAGACATTAGAGATTCAAGCTTTGCAAACCATAAATCTTTGTTGCTTTCTGGTTGTTTTCAAAAAATATAGAAAAGTACATCTTAGGAATATAGATAGATAGATTGATGCTTTTTTGATCTCAAAGGAAATTACAGTGTCACAGTAGAATTACAAGTGCACAGATAAATAAATATTAGAGTAGAAGTAAGAAAGAATAAAAAATAAGTTACCTCAAACAGAAGGGGTCATCACTTCCCTGACTATAGGTTGACTCATTATAGAGCCTAATGGCTGAAGGTAAGAATGACCTCATATAGGGCTCTTTGGAGCAGCACAGTTCTCTTACTCTATTTGTAAAAGTGCTCCTCTTTTCAGCCAAGGTGGCATGCAGAGGATCAGAAATATTGTCCAAAATTGCCAGGATTTTCCAGGGGGTCCTTGTTCTACTACAACCTCCAGTGTGTCCAGTTTGACTTCTATAACAGAGCCAGCCTTTCTAATCAGTTTATTGAGCCTGTTGGCATCACCTTATGCCCTTTGGTCTAACACATCTGCACTGACCGTGACGTAAATTTAACTAATCCCATCCAGATGTATGTGGTCGATATCCATAAAATCCCCATCCATTCATGAATCTGTCTAAATTTCTCTTAAATATTGTTATTATATCTTCTTCTACCATTTCTGCTGGCAATATGTTCCATGCTCTGCTTTGCAAGTGACATTCCCATCTTGGGAAAAGACTGACTGTCTACCTGATCTATACCTCCCATAATTTTATACACTTCATTCAAACTTCTTCTTTGCTTCCGACACTCTGGAGAAAGCAATCCAAGTTTGTCCAACTTCTCCTTACAGCTAATGTATTCTAATCCAGGTACATCCTGATGAACCTCTTCTGCACCCACTCCAAAGCTCCACACCCAACCCATGGTATGGCCATCAGAAAAACACACAATATTCCAAATGTCATCTAACCGCAGTAACAACTTTTATACTCAATTCTTCAATTGATGAAGGTAAGCATGTTGTGTGCTTTCTTTATCACCCTATCTACTTTTGTTGACACTTTAGGAAACTAGGGAATTGTATCCAAAGATTCCATGTGACCATCTTTTGGACCAGCCAAACATAGGGGGTTTTGTCAAGTGATATGGAATTACTCAAATGGTTGCCTAACTTAGTGTCCAAAGTGTTATTCAAACCATAATGATTAACAATGATCCTGGGCTCCACATCAGTTGTCTTGGCTGCTGCATATGCTCTGTGATATTCAAAACATTATTGCTCCTTCCACACTTTATGCAAGATAGCACTGAAGAACCACGGTGACATTTTGCAGGCTATGTACAATACTTCTAAATATACCTCTTTTGAATTGCTCTCACTGCAATCTGCAGCATGTAATTTCCCTTCAAGCAATGTACTTTTAAATTCACTTCATGAACAAATTTCATGATCCGTGGACTTAACTCTCAAGCAGGCAGGTAAGGCACCTTTAAACGGACAAAAGTTCATTGCCATGGCTGGAAGTAAGGCAGGAGGGATGGGGTGAAGGACTCCAAGCCAGGCTGAAACTAAGAGGAATGGGGCAACCTCTACCCAGCATCTTTTTAGCAAATGCACATTTGCTGGAGAACAAAACTGAGGACCTGAGGGCAAGATTGCTGTATCAGAATTGGAGGGAGATAAGAGATTGCTGTATTCTATGTTTGACTGAGACATGGCTTCCTCCTAGCACACCAGATTTGGTGATCAGACCTGAAGGCTTCTCAATTCACAGGAGGGACCATACTGCTATTTTGGAAAAGGCAAAAGGTAGAGGTTTGTGTTTTGTGATAAACTCTCGGTGGTGTTCCAATATGGCAGTTTTGTCAAACACGTGTTCCCCTGACCTTGAACATATAAAGGTCAAATGCTCTCCATTCTATTTACCTAGGGAGTTCTGATCCATGATCCTCACTGGAGTTTACATACCACCAGCAGCTGACTATCATCATGCACTCGAGATACTGCATAATGCCATCTCCAAACAAGAAACAGTCCATCCTGACGCATTTCAAGTCATAGTATGGAACTTCAATTAGGTTTGTCTGAAGAAATCCTTTCCCAATTGCCATCAACATATAACCTGTCGGAACACACCAGTCCACTGGTGTACTAAGATAAGGAATGCCTACCATTACATTCCGAAACTATATTTTGGGAAATCTGATCACTTGAATGTCCTTCTCCTACCTGCATACAATAGTTGGCTAAAGAGCAAGTCTCTCTATCTCTATCTCTATCTCCCTTCATAATTGCATGAAATTCACAACATTCAGTGAGTGTTTGCAAATCTGCTCCACAGTGATCATAAGAATCATCAGCATTTTACCTTCTCCTTTCTGGTGGCTAGCAATATTGAGAAGATTTCCTTAAAATCCACATTTTCTTCTTCATTCTCTTCTTCTGCCAAGCCTGTTCAAATGGAATAAGGGTCACGTGCTCATCACTATCACGTCATGAAGAATTGCCATCTGGAACTGTTCCACTCTCTGCACCAGCTCCATTGCTACAGCATCTTTCTGCCAAACTAACTCAAATATCTTCCATTTTCCTGTCACATTTTCTTGCTAGATCTAGGTAGCTCTGCTAGTGGTAGAGCAGTGGTTTCCAAAGTTGGTGATATTACCCCCCAGGGGTGGTGGGGATTTCTCAGTAGCAAGCGGGGCAGTCGGAGTATTTCAGGCTAAATTTAAGAAATGAATTATAAACGTCTGATCTTCAGTGTTTCATAATTGATCACAATGATCATGTAAGCACCTCATCTCTTCCCAATCCACTGTTCTCTTTGACTTTGCTCGAAGCGCATTATAGTTGTTAAAAAGCAATGTGGCACTTCAGTATTTGGCATATCATGATAAATCTGGTCAGAAGAAATTGTGTTATTTCTATGCCCAGCTTGTGCGTTATTGCCATTCACTACTGTAACACAGTGTTAGTGAATACGATTCCCATACTCTAATCATGAAGTGACACAATTCTTGTGATTCAAGGTATGGCGTTCAATGAGGTAAAGTTCAGGATCTGCCCTTTCATAGGTCTTGACCACATTTGAAGGCTCCTCGAACTCCTGAAAATAATACACTCTGATAAGATTACCAAGATGCTGCCTGGCCTACTGAGTTCCTTCAGCATCTTGTGTGTGTTGCTTGGATTTCCAGCATCTGCAGATTTTCTCTTGTTCCTTATCAAGAACTTGGCTTATTTTCAGTCACTTCATGAAAACTTTCAGAAACGGAAAACACTTCAAAACATACAGTATTTGTCAGCACTTCATAACAAAACAGTGATGGTTTGCATGCTGTATACAACAGTTGTTTGGTCATTGCTAAATCTAGAAAGCAATTTTTCAAGGAGAAGGACATTCTGTTCACCAACGTTTTTGCTTGTTCAATAGACAGGGCACCATCAATGACAAAATACCACGATGGGATTATTATTTTTGTGAAAAAGTTGTGCATATCCTATTTACCATTCACAGTGTAGTTCACTGACAATATCTTGTCACAAAAATCCTATGTGATCGGCTGCACAGAACATGAAATACTGTTATGACGGCGGTAAATTAAGTCAAGTCCCATGCTCTCAACGCTCGACTATTTCCAGAGTTTTGTATTGAGAATGATGAACAGTTTGAACGCTTGCTGTTGCACACAGAAATCAGATGGCTCTGAAAAGGAAACTGCCTGAGATGCTTTTACGTGCTTTTTTGAAACCAATAAAATTCTTAGAAGATTCAATTGCTTCATTTAGTAATCAACTCAAAAATATTAGACATGACATTGCTAATCTGTCAGAATTATTCACAAAGTTTAATGAAATTAATCTTCAATTGCAAGGAAATTATGTGAATCTTATCAAAGTCAAACCAGTCATCTCCACATTCCTGTCCAAGTTAGCCCTATTTAAGTGCAACATTGGCTGTTGCGACCTTTTCCAATTTCTGAGCCTCTCTGAGTTGGAAGAGAAAGAAAGAATACCGGATGATGATCTTCAAGTATATTGTGCCCACCTGGGTGTGTTGCATAAAGACATGTTAGAGAGATTTCAGGATTTTCTTTTGATTCAGATTGCACGCTGGCTGATAAATTCATTCCGGAACACGTGTTACAAAGAATTAAAAGGAAGAATGGAGAAAGAACTGATCGCACTACAAAATAATATTGAGCTGAAGCTGAGGTTCAAAAAATCACATCAAGACTTTTGGTTGCAGAGAGAAAGCTGAGTGCAGTTGCCAACTTCTTTCAAAGCAATGAAACAGACACAGACTACTGACCATCTGGGTTTGAGACTCCTTGTAAGTGACATTCTGCCTGATGTTGAGAAGCTGATATCACTGCACCAAGTCAGTCCATCACGTTGAAAGGTAAAAAAAAGCAATGAGGTGGTGAATTGTTGGACTACTACTGTATGCTCTAAGATTGTTGATGAAAATTGTCTTTACTATAATTAAATAAAGAAGTAATTTTATTTGTAGCTTTTAATAGATTTGAATAAGTTTTGCAATTATTTCTCACTGCTTTGAATTTGCAGTTCCTATTTTTCACTATGCATCGTAAATCAAAACTATAGTTTTTATGTAATGACTGGAACGGGAGGGGGGGTTGGGTGCTGGGGATGTGGTCTGGGAGACACGTGGGCAGTAACCCAAAAAGGTTTGGAAACCACTGCTAGAGAGCATCCTGACACTATTACTCTGTAATGTTTTCAAGTAACTCCAAACAACCAACCAACTTCATTTGCTGTCTGCATTATATTGAGCACAACTAAGATTTGTTACAAGAAAGAGACAAGTAATTATTTAGAATAACATAAATAAATCACATTCATCCTAGGGATTTCAGTATTCCTGTTTCTTTGCCCCAAAGAATATTCTGAAACAATTTAAAGAAACAAGGCTACTTGTGAATACACTGAGCGTTTACTTAGGGAGTTCAGATTTATTTACAGGATTGTTGGGTGAAATCTACAGCCTCATGGGAATCTATATCCATGACACTAAGAATGCAGACCGTTGCATGTCTGTACAATGTAGCACATTCCCCAAATGCTAACCTGGAAGGAGCACAACACTTAATTTATTTACCTATTGAGATACAATGCAGAATAGACCCTTCGAGTCACAGCACCCAGCGATCTCTTGATTTAATCCGAGCCTAATCACAGGACAATTTACAATAACCAATTAACTACTAACTGGTATGTCTCTGGAATGTGGGAGGAAACCCATGTGGTCATGAGGAGAACATATGAACTCCTTACAGATAATGGAGAATGAGATGTGGTTTCCATACTAATGTTGATGGTCTGTGCTGTGTGTGTGTGTGTGTGTGTGTGTGTGTGTGTGTGTGTGTGTGTGTGTGTGTGTGTGTGTGCGTGTGTGTGTGTGTGAGATTTAATATGACTAAGAGTTCTCTCTCAGGATTTTCATCAGTCATCTGAGTTCGAGTTCAAGTTCAAGTTTAATTCTCATTCGACCATACATGAAAACTTATGAATACAGCTGTGTGAAACAGTGTTACTCTGGAGCCAAGGTGCAAAACACAATACTGACAGTCATTCACAGCACAAGGCACACATCGTATATATAAAACAGTCGTAAAATGTATTTTCTAAGTCCCTGAGTTCATGAATGTTGCAGCAGTCTGCAGTTGAACACTATACATCTTGCCTTCTGCTGAGCAAACACTGGAGGGAAGCACCATCTCCAACATGGATATCTAATGGTATCCAACTGCTTGCTTGGAGAAATGGAGCTTTCTCCTACAAACTTTCAAAAAGACTATCACTAACAGGGCCAACATGTATTGCCTTTCCCAAATTAACCTTGAGAAGATGGTGATGGGCTACTTGAATCACATCAGTCTCTCTGATGAAGACACAAAAAAGAGTGCTGTTTGGGAGGCAGTCCCAGGATTTAGACTGGCAGTATGTTTTCAAGTCAGCATGGTGCACAAGTTGCTGGTAAAGTTGAGGTGCTGTTGTTTCTATGCACCTATTGCCTTTACCTTTCTTAGTGGTAGAAGTTGCAGGTTTATGAGGTCACTATGCTGTCTGTAGACTCTGTGCTTAGTTTACACATCCTTTGTTTCTGCACCAGTGCCAGGTACTATCTCAAAACTCAGCATCTGTGTAAGGTAGTTTTTTATTAGTCAGGAGACACAAGAGATTGCAGCTGCTGGAATATGGCTCAAAAAACCAAGATGGTGGAAAAACCCAGCAAGTCAGGAAGCATCTATGGATGAACTAGACAGTTTCAGGTCGAGCCCCTTTATCTTGACTGACTCTGCTGAGTTTCCTTGTGTTTTGGTTGTTCGGGCTCCAGTGATAGAGACCTAACCCTAGGAGTGGTGGATCCTTCATCGGGGACAGGCTCTGTCTCCGGAAGCTCGGAGATCCTTCTACTTGCACTGTTGAATTTCAGAAGTTTCACGTTTCGAGGACAATATATCATTGTGAATTTAGCATTGTTTAATGGTTAGAAAGACTATCACTAGAGAGTGATTTTTGGGTTGAGAATTGGAACCAACGCACGGTTCACAATTTAAAGAATAATTTGGATTCAGGAATCTAGTGCAATCGATCTAAATTTTTTTGACAGGTGGCAGTGTAGTCTGAAGCAGGCTGCAGACAGACTTCGGAGGATGTTCATTGCCTGGGTGAATGAGCAAGTGTATGGCAGATGGGATATAATGCAGAGAAAATGTGAAGTAATCCACTCTGCTATAAAAATAGAAAGATAGGATATTCTTTAAATGGCAAGAGATTAAGAGGTGTTGTTCTGTGCAAACCTTATACATGAATCATCGAAAGTTAAAATGCATGTTCAAAAAGCAATTGGAATATGGGATTTTATTACAAGAGTACTTGAGTACAAGAATGGAGCAGCTTGCTCGGATTATATAAGGCTCTGTTGAGACTATATCTGGAATATTAAGAAAGGGTCTGGTGCTCCTGTTGAGAATGGAAATACTTGAAACTGAGGGTCAGGGTATCATTTGCAATTATGCTCAGACAAGTAAGAAATCATTAGAATGTTAAACTGATGTGAATGAGTTGCTAAATATAGCTAAAGAATCTGAGATAATTTCGTGAGAATGTTGGAGATAAATACGGTTTCAGCCTAGGATTAGCGTGAATGGGTGTTGGATGGTTTAGTGGACTGAAAGGCCTGTGCTGTATATCTTTATAACTCTAAAGCACAAACCTATGACTCTAATTCCTCCGCTTTCTGTAGAGATGGAGCAAATATGGGCTAATATTTTCAGATATGCTTATGAGGGCCCAATTTGTAAACTTTTGTCCCTAAATTACTGATTTCTAGCAGATGCCAAAAACAGTGCATAAGTACCATGTAGTATGAAGTTTGAGCCATTTTCTTCCGGCAATTGCTGTTGAACGTGGTCTGACTCACAATTAATAACAGTTGCAAAGAAGCTGGAGTTTGAGAACGGGGAGGAATTTGTTGCAGTTGTGCAGGGTGTTGGTGAGCTCTCACCCGGATTACTCCGGACAGTTTTGGTTCTCTTATGTAACAAAAGATAGAGTCAGAGTGCTACAGTGTAGAAACAGGCAAACAAGCCCTTCAGCCCATCTGGTCCGTGCTGATCTGATCTTCTGCCTCCACCTGGACCAAATCCCTCCATACCTCTCTCATCCATGTACCTATCTAAATTTCTATCCATATCTGCCACTTCCATTGGGAGCTCATCCCACTCTCTGAGTGATGAAGTTTCTCCTTAGATTCTCCTTGAATATTTTACCTTAAACCTATTACCTCTACTTCAAGGTTTACCCAACTTGGAGGGAAAGAACCTGAATACACCCCTCATAATTTTGTATATCTCTATAAGATCTCCTCTTATTCTCTTTCACTCCAGGAATAAAGTTCTAATCTATTCAACCTTTCCTTACAACACAGGTCCTCTTCTGCACTCTTCTAAGCCCATTGATATCTTTCCCATAGATAGATAACCAGAAATGAACACAGAACGGTAAATTCAGCCTCACCAGTGTGTTGTAGGAACTCAATGTAACATCCCAAATCCTGTATTCAGTGCCCTAGTTTACGAAACCAATGCACTGAAAACTTTTTTTCCTACCCCATCTACCTGTGATGGCAGTTGTGATGGATTATGGATCTGTATTCCTGGGTCCCTTTGTTCTACAGCACACCTCAGGGCCCTACCGTTCATTGTCCCTAAGTCTTACTCTGGTTTGTCCTCTCAAAGTACAACACTTGTCTGCATTAAATGCAATCTGCAATTTTTCATCCCATTTTGCTGGAAGGTCATGCTGCAAATTTTGATAGTCTTCCTTGCTGTCCACTACATCCCCAGCTTTGGTGTCATCTACAAATCTGCTGAATCCAGTTTACAACATTATCATCTAAGTAAATGATAAACAAGAAGGACCCAGCGCAGTTTCCTAGTCACTGGCCACCAGTCAGAGAGGCAACCATCTATTAGTATTCACTGGCTTCTCCTAGTAAGCCAATGTCCGATCCAATGGATTAGTTAATCCTGAATGCCAGGCAACTTGACATTTAGTCTTCCACGCAGGACCTTGTCAAAGGCCTGCTGAAATTCATATAGACAACGTCCACCACCTTTTTTTCAACAACCTTCTTGGTAACCCCATTGAAAACCTCTCTAAGATTGTGTAGGCATAACCAGCCCACGCACAAAACCATTTTGACTATCCCTAATCAGGCCCTGTCCACCCAAATACTTACATATGCTGTCCCTTAGAATACCTTCTAATAATTTCCTGCAAATGATGTCAAGCTCGCAAGCTTATAATTTCTTGGCTTATTCTTAGAACCTCTCTTGAAAAATGGAACACCATGAACTTCCAGTCTTCCAGCACCTCACCCGTGACTAAGAGAATTTTAAATATCTCTGCAATATTATAACATTGCAGGCGGTACAAAGGAGATTTAACTGGTTTGTATCTTGCTCTAGATTTCTAGCACCTGCAAAATCTCTTGTGCTTAACTGGCTAATTCCTGAGATGAGATGGTTGCTCTACTAAGAAATACTAAATAGTTTGGGCTTATAATGAAGGGTGAAGTAATTTAACATATATAAGATTCTAGGGGGGTACTCAAGGGTAGATGCTGCGATGTTTTCACTGAAGGGAGATTCTCGAACAAGGGTCGTAATTAGATAAGAGGCTGGTCATTTAAAATTGAGGTACATAGAAATGTCTTCTCTCAAAGGGTGGTGAATCTCTGGATTTCTTTGCCCCAGCAAGTGGTTGGAGCTGGATCATTAAAAATATTAAAAATGAAGCTGAATAAATATTTAATAGATGTAGGAATAGGGGATTATGGAGAAATGAAATGGAAGAGGAGCTGAGCGTATGATTACATTAAATGGTGCAGCGTGTCCAAAGACTTACTTCTGTTTCTGGTGCTCTTGTGACACAAGAGTACTAGAAACAGGAAATTTTGTTATTAAAGTAATAATAACAAAATATTTAATAACAAAAATTTGATCATATTTCTATCTCTATTTTCACTTTAATAACTGTTGTAGATAGATAGATAGATAGATAGATACTTTATTGATCCCAAAGGAAATTACAGTGTCACAGTAGCATTACAAGTGCACAAATATATAAATATTAGAAGGGAAGTGGAAAGAATATAAAATAAGTTACCTCAAACAGTCTAACAGGATGGGGTCATCAATTCCCCGGCTAAAGGTCGACTCATTATAGAGCCTAATGACTGAGGATAAGAATGACCTCATATAGTGCTCTTCACAGTAGCACAGTTGTCCTAGTCTATTACTAAAAGTGCTCCTCTGTTTAGCCAAGGTGGCATATAGAGGGTGAGAAACATTGTCCAGAATTGCCAGGATTTTCAATAGGGTTCTTTATTCTACTACAGCCTCCAGTGTGTCCAGTTTGACTTCTATAACAGAGTCAGCCTTTCTAATCAATTTATTGAGCCTGTTGGAACCACACATTTTGATGCTGTTGCTCCAGTACAACACGCCACAGAAGATTGTACTGGCAACAACTGACTGATAGAACATGCGAAGGAGAGGCCTGCATACTCCAAAGGACCTCAGTCTCCTCAGAGAGTAGAGGTGAGTCTGGCCCTTCTTGTACACAGCCTCTGTGTTGGTGCTCCACTCAGCTGTCATCTGGTTGCACCCCCAAGGTACTCATAGGTCCTCACCACATCCACGTCCTCACCATCAATAATAACAGGGAGCAGAGCAGGCTGAGTCTTCCTGAAGTCCATCCCCATCTCCTTTATCATACTGATGTTGACCTGCAGATGATTCAGCTCTCTTCATTTGACAAAGTCCTCCACCAGGACCCTGTATTCATCCTCCTGTCTTCCCCTTATACACCCAACTATTGTTGAGTCATCAGAGGATTTCTGCAGATGACATGACTTAGTGTTGTATCTAAAGTTCGAGGAATACAGGATAAACAGGAAGGGAGCCAAAACAGTCCCCTGTGAGGCCCCAGAGCTGCTTATAGCCATGTCTGACGCACAGCTCTGCAGCCACACAAACTATCGTTTGTCTGTCAGGTAGTCCATTACTCAGGATACAATGGAAGTGTTAACCTGCAGAGTATTCTAAGAAGCCTATGGCCAGCTCACTGGTGTTAGTTTGGAATGTTGCTGTATGAGGAAGTGGCACAATAAAGATCAGTTCGAATTAAATAGAATATGATTCACGTGGTAGACTGTTGAGAATGTCAGGGGATGGGGTAAGTATATTAACACAAGAGACTGCAGGTGCTGGAATCTGGAGCAACACATCAAATCTGGAAGAGCTCAGCAGGTCAGGCGGCATCTTAGGAAGGAAAAGGAAGTTGGTAATTTGGTTGAAGCCATTCATCTGGACCAAAAGATAGAAAAGAGGTAGTCAGTATAAAGAGATGGAGGAGGGTTGGGGAGTAAGAACTGGCAGGAGATAGAGATAGGTGGATCCAGGAGGGATACATAAACGTGGAGGAGGGAGAATGATGTCAGGAGCTGTGAGGAGATAGACAGAACAGTAACAAGCCCTTCCATTGGCCTAGACGGTCCTGTTACTGAGCGGTATCTCTAAGTAAAGAAAGCTAAATTGACTTCCTATATTAAACCCATGCTTTTTCCAAATGTGAGTAAATTTAGACCCAAAGAATCTTCTCCAATAATTTTGTGACTATTGATTCACTGGCCTATATAACTCCTTGGTTTATTCTTATTTCAATTTTTAAATAAAGAAACAACAATGTTTTTTCTTTAGTCTCCCACAACCTTAGCTCAAGGCTAAAATAGATAAAAAATATCTCTGTCAAGGCCCCAAGAATCTGTTCCCTGGCCTCCCTAAGTATCTGTGATAAATTTCATTTAATTGCCCTGCAATTAATTAATTATATTGCATTATATATATTGTACGATTTTTAATGTAAATAGTTGATGGTTGGCATAGGATTTTTTAAAGGAGAAGCATGGTATATTTGACTCCAGCTTAAAGAACTGGGTGTACCATGTGGACTGACTTTTGATAGACTGGTGTACCAGGCACTGCTCTTCATTGAGAATCAACTGCCTTCTATGGAAGATGATTTGCTGAAAGCTCATTCTCTGTTATTTTCTTCAGTTAGCAATTGCATAAAAAAAAATCAACAGATATTACTGATTACCAACAATTCAATACAGAAAAGTTGTAGACAATGTCTGTTAGCCTTGTGGTCCTGATTTATACTTGTTAAAACCCACACAATAGAACAGAAATAATAATGACTGCCCTACTCATTCTCCCAGTCGATCAGGAGAGTCTTTGGGGAGCAAACAGTTTGTGCTGTGGGGGAAATCTAAATAGTAAAATAAGAATCCAAGGGAATTATGGGAACTTGGTACCATGCCCAATCATTTGTTGCTATGGAGAAGGTAAATTCCCATAAGGCATAGCATTGGTTGAGTATGATCTGTTGAATAATAAAATAATCCTATTGCACCATTAGTACACCTGCATGTATCATTTAGAAAATTGATGAAATAAGTAGTGTCAAGGCTCCTATTACACGTTTGTGAAAGTAAGTGTTTGAACCTGCCTTTGTGAATATAACATCTTCTTAGTTCAGTATTTCACTTAACTCTTTCCTTCCCACAAATTTCCACTTTTTTTTGTGTTCAGTTAGAGTTGATTGAATGTAAAAGGCTGCTTCAGGGAACTTGGTAATGCACTTAACCAATTATTTAACACAAAATATGAAATTCATATAACAATAGGTTTAAGACTTGGATAAAAATTACACATACTTAATCAGTGAACTAAACAGAGTAATTTTAACCTTGAAAGATTATGAGTAAGAATGTTATTTACATAGTTGAATAATGTGATTTTTGATCCTATTCTGTGAGACTTTGTTGAATAAGATAATCTCAGAGTTTTTACCTCTTATTTCTCCTCCATGGACTCGTAGTAATAGGTCAGGAGGTGCCTGATGGGACAAGCATATAGGTAGTTTGTGAAGTAATGCAATTTTTCATTGTTTACCAAGAGCTTCTATATAATCCCAATATACACACTACTGTATTGAGGTTCTTAATACTATCTTGAATGCTCCATCGCCATTCTGAACAGTCATAGGTTAGAAATTTCAAAGACTAAGTGGGTTATTTTTGTTATTTTCAAGAAGGTTTTGAGCATATCCTTTAATCGTTTCTTCCTGCTGCCTGGAAATCTTTTGACTGGACCCAGCTGTGAGTACGTGCTTACCAGTGACATGGCCTATCCACAGTGGAGTGTCACCTGAGTTTCAATGCTGGGATATGGTATTGGGAAATGATGCTGGCTTTAGCTGCTTGTCCTTGAATTTAGAAGTTTTGTGGAAACAGCATTTGGTAAGATCTTTGCAATGTGTTGTGGTACCTGCAGTAGCTAGTTCAGGTTTCACAAGCACATCAAAGGTCAGAGTTCACTGCTGACATTCAGACTGTGAATGTTATGACATGTCTAAAGTCTTGACCTTCAAATACTCTTTTCCTCAATCAGCTGACAGCTTTGTGTGCATATCGAATATAATTAAGAATTTATCACTAATATCTGCTTTTGCTCAGAGATGGGATCCTCAATCTTTTATGCCATGGACCCCTACCATTAACCGAGGGATCAGCAGACCCCAGGTGGGGGATCCCTGGCTCAGAGTAACTCCAAAAAAAGGGAGAAGTTGTCCATGTTTTTCAGAGTCATGCTGTAAAACCTTTATTGTTGGAGACCATCATGGTGAAGTGGGGTCAGGGTGATGGAGGACCTTTGTCTTGTAGATTTTGAATGTTAGGAACATTCTCATATGTGTTCAAGTGAGTGAATCACCGGTGACTTGGAGTGCTGTCTATAAGTACGTGCAAACGTAAATATTGCAAACTACAGTTCAGCTATTGCGGTCTGGGTGATCTTGGTCCTGGAGTGCAGTCTCCATACTTGATGACTTGCCATGAATCTAATGATCAGCTCCACAACTATGGGAAATTTGTTGGAGGTAAGGATTGCAGGAATAAAAACTAATAAATTATTGAGGCAATAACACTGCTTATTTGATGCCAGCCTTCAATGAGAATAGCTCTGTTGAAGACCTAATGGTTGATATCATGGTTTGCATACCATCCTGATGAAATTGTAAAATGGAGATAAATTTCTATGGTCTAACTTGAAAAAGTGTGCTCATTAGTTGACAGAATCAAAGGCTTTTATGAGATCTTCAAAGGTCATGTTGTAGCTCCCTACATTTCTCTTGGAATTATTGCATGGTAAATATTACGTCCACTGTTCCTCCATATCAATAGAACTACACAGTGGTTCTATTAAGCAGATGCTAGAAGAAACAGTTGTAGAGGACCTGGACAATTGCTTTCAGTGCAGCAGACAACAGGAAAACCTTTCTAGAAATACCTTAGTTGTGGTGGCTCCTTTCTTTAAGGTGGTCCTGATATTGGCATGCACTGAGGTCTCCTGATGTCAACCTCAGATGCAGATGGTGAGGTTGTTAATTCGTCATCGAAGCTCCTTACTGCCAAGTTTTAGAACGACGACAGGGATAGCGTCTACTCTTGAATCATGTCCTTTGTAGTAGATAAATTGGCTTTTCAGCTTTTGTTGGTCAAGTACAATTAAGTAGACTACAGTTAAGTTAAAAAAGGATGCACATATCAAGCAGTTGACTAGGTCTTTGAAAAATTCCTTCCATTGGGCATCGACTGCCTTCGTACTTAGTAAGTTCATCACACTCTCAGTGGGATGGCGTCTTGCCTACAGATTCACAGAGTCACAGAATCATACAGTACACAAGCAGGTTCTTCGACTCATTATATCCTTGCTACCTGTTGTGCCTATCTACATTAACTTCATTTATCCTCACTAGGTCTGTAGCCTCCTGTGCCAAAGCAACTCAAGAACTGGTTTAGATGTTTCTTAATTGTTGTAGGAGTATCTGCCTCTAACATCTCCTCAGGAGTACATTCCAGACTCAAATTATGTAGAACAGGTTCCCCTCCTTCTCCTCTAAAGCTTTTACTTGTCATCTTAATTTTCTGCTCTCATGTATGAGATGCCCTCACTATGGGAACAAGACAGTTACTGTCTACTCTATCTACCCCACTTATAATTTTATGATGGGAACAGATAGGGTAAATAATAAAACAGTTATTAGGTCACATTTTGGTCTCCTGTTCTCCAGGTCAAACAAACCATGTTTATCTCATCTCTCCTTAAAATCATCACCTCCAATCTAGGCAATATCCTGGTGAATCTCCTCCGTACTGTCTGCAGCACAATCACTTTGTTCCTAAAGTGTGTCAGTCAGAACTACAGTACACAAAGTATTCCACATGTGCTAATGTAGTGTTTATATGCTGTGTCCCAGCTCTTATATTCTTTGCCATGGTCAATGAAGGCAAGCATCCCATTTGGCCCCTTCACCACTGTGACCATCTGTGCTGCCCCTTTCAGCGATCCATTGACTTGTACACGAAGTCCCTCTGTTCATCAGTAGAGCCCTACTATTTTCTGTATACGTCCTAACCTTGTTTGCTCTCCCAAAATGTATCACTTGATACATTTTTCAGGATTAAATTTGATTTGCCATTGCTCTGTCCAACTTTTCAACTGATCTATGTCATGCTATAACCCTAGACAACCTCTTCACTTTATCTATTACACAGGCAGACATCATCAGCAGACTTAAAGTACTGTGCAAAAATCTTAGGAACTTATCTACTTATATATATCTAGGGTGCCTAAGATTTTTGTACAGTACATTACTGTAGTCATTTTATGTATTGCACTGAACTGCTGCTACCAAAAAAACAAATTTTATGACATATGTGAGTGATTATAAACTGAGAGTGGGAAGGGCACAGGGAGAGGTGAATCATGGGTTGGGAAAAGCAGAAGGGAGAGGGGAGGGAGTGGAAGCACAGGAGAGAAATTCTGTAAAGATCAATAATTCAATTGTTTGGAATCAAATGACCTTGCCTGGTGTCTCAGGGCTGGGTGTGTCTGTACCTATGCCAACCCCTGCCCTGGCACTCCTTTCCTGCCAACTATCCAACACCCCTCCTGTGACCCCTTACCCTCATCATTTCTAACATCCTTTGCTCCCACCAGATTTACAAATTCACTCTCTACTCCACGTTAATGAATACAGTACTGTGCAAAAGTCTTAGGCACCCGAGCTATATCGTATCCACCAGAGGGATGAGTGGAAGACCCACTGGCCAGTACAAATATATGGTGATGCCTTTTGGACTTTCCAACAGTCCAGTCACTTCCGAATGAGAACCTCGAGACATGCCACACATGTATGTGCTCATCTACCTCGATGACATTTTCAACTTCTCCAATAACTCCCAAGATTTTGTCTACCATGTCCATTCAGTCCATCAGTGTCTCCCCAAATACCAGCTGTCCTGCAAGTTAGAGAATTGTCAGTTCCACACCACAGTCATTTAATTCCTAGATTACATCCTTTCACCCCAAGGCATAACCATGGACCCAGAGGAAGTGTGCACTGTCATTGAATGGTCCTGACCATGCTTCCTCAAGTAGCTCTCGTGTCTCTAGGGCTTCTCCATCTTCTACTGTCATTTCATCAGAAACTATAGCCAAATCGCTGCTCCTCTCACCTCCTTTACTAACACCTACCTCACGGATAACCTGGTCTGCTGCCCGAACCATACTTTCATGGAGTTCAAGAAACACTTCACCATTACTTCCATTCTCCGCCATCCAAACCCCTCCAGATCTTTAGTGATAGAGGTGGACACATCTGACATGAGTGCTGGGGTCCTCCCCTTCCAGTGAGAACGAGATAGAAAGAAACATAACAATGACTGACAAGCAACTAATGTGTAACAAAGACAAATCATGCAAATAATTTTTTAAAAATGTAAATAAATATAACTAGGAATATGAGTTATTGAGTCTGCAGTTTGTGAAGTCAGTTCACTGTTGAGCTGAGTGAAGTTATCCATGTTGTTTCAGGAGCCTGATGGTTGTAAGGTCATAACTGTCCCTGACTCTGGTGCTGTGAGACCTAAGGCTCCTTACTTTTTCCTTCTTCTCGTGCAAATTCAACTCTGCACAGTGCTACTATGGAGTAGGAAAAAGGAATGGGCCATAGAGGAATGGAGACACTGTCTGTTGGGAGACACTGAGCCCCTCCTGATCTGGACTGACCACCAGAACCTCATATCCATACAACAGACTCACCACCTCAGGCTCGCTGGGCCCTCTTCGTCGAGCAATTCAACTTCACCATCGACTACTGACCCAGTTCCGAGAACACTAAGGTGGACACCTCTCATGACAGACTCACCTGGGTAATATGTAGATCGACACTTAGCCCATGGATCCTTCCTACCATATTCTCACCCCGATCTTCGAGGACCTTGAGAAGAAGATCTGACTGGCCCTTCAGCACAAACCTGCCTTAGCCTGACGCAGCTGACTACCGCATGTATGTGCCAGCAGTAGTGCACTCTGAAGCCCTCCAGTGGACCCACACTTCACCCCTCTCCGGCCATCCCACCCCATGTCAGTCGCTGGATTTTCTGTAACACCGGGCTGGTAGCCCACCATGATTGCAAATACATGTTAGTTTGTTGCTGCTTGCCCTCAGTGTGCCCAGTCCAATTCCTCCAACCAGGGCTCTCTGGGGTCCTGTAGACCCTCCACCAGGCCCCTTTACACCTGTGGTCCCAGATTACCATGGGTTTCATCATTGGTTTGGCATCTTCCACTGGGACCACTGCCATCATGACAGTGGTGGACAGGTTCTCTAAGGCAGCCCATTTCATTGCCCTTCTCAAACTTCATCAGCCATTGACAGGACAGCGCTGGTGCTTCAAAATGTAACTCACCTCCACGGCTTTCCTCAGGACATTGTGTCAGACTGGGGGCCACAATTTGTCTCCCACTTCTGGTGAACCTTGTGCTCCCTCCTACACATCTCAGAGAATTTGTCCTTTAACTATCATCCGCAGCCAGCGGCCAGTCCAAGAGAGCCAATCAACAAGTGGAGAAGTTTCTACGATCCATCATTAAGGATTCTCAGCATCTGGAACATGCCCTCTTCTCATTACTACCATCAGTAAAGAAGTATGGGGGCCTAAAGAGCAGCATTCAATGTTTTAGAAACAGTTTTTTTCCCCTCTGCTTTCAGATTTGAATAGTCCATGAACCCATGAATACTTCCTTGCTATTCTTCATTTGCATTAAGGTACTTATCTATTTATTTATTTATATGCACAGCAGTAAAGCACTTTACAATGCCAGCGATTGTGGTTCAATTCCCACCGTTGTCTGTCAGGAATTTGTAGATCTTTCCCTTTCCTTTGGGTGCTCAGATTTCCTCCCACATTTCCAAATCATATGTGCTGACCTTTTGCATCACAACCTGGTACTCCAGCTGCAGTGCTGTCGACAAAAAAGCCTTGCAGAGGGTGGTTAGGGGAGCAGAGAAGGTTATTGGGGTCTCCCTACCTTCTGTCCAAGACCTCTTCCAGAGTCGATGCCTCCAGAAGACACAGTACATCATTAAAGACCCCTCACACCCTCTCCATGAACTGTTTGTTCTTCTGTCATCAGGCAAACGTTACAGGAGCATCAAAACTAAAACCACAAGGCTACTAAACAGCTTCCTCCCACAGGCAGTCAGACTGCTAAATAGCTGCTCTACCTGACTCTGCTTTGGACACTTTTAACTTGCACTGGACACTTATAACTGATTTTAATTGACATATGGCTGTTGTGTTTTACTATTTATTGTTATGTTTATTATTTAGTGTTGCGTTTGTTATGTTATGATTGCACTGCCCCTGAGAAACACTGTCTCATTCTACCCTGCAGAGCTGATGTACGGTTAGAATGACAAAGTTTTTTGAATCTTGAATCTTAGTAAGGGTTAGCAGGTAGGGGACCTGAGAAGCATAGCCGACACTTGCAGGCTGCTGCCAGCACATCTATGGACAGTGTTGATCATTAATACAAAAGATGCATTTCTTTGTGTTTCAATGTACATGTAATAAATAAAGCTAATAAAGGTAATCTTTTATCAAGCCCGCAGATAAGGGAGGGGCTGTAGTAGTCTGGTGTACTGACCTCTACCTTGCCAAGGCCCAGCACCAACTCTCAGAAATCTCTTGAACAAGATCCCACTAAGGAACACCAGGCCATTGTCTCTCACACCATCACCAACCTTATTGACTCTGGGGATCTCCTCCACTGCCACCAACCTCATAGTTCCCTCACCCCACACCTCCCGTTTCGACCTCCCACCCAAAATCCACAAACCTGCTTGTCCAGGGAGACTCATTGTTTCAGCTTGTTCCTGCCCCACTGAGTTCATTGTGACATACCTCAATTCTGTTTCATCCTCCCTGGTTCAGACCCTTCCTACCTACATCCGTGACACCTCACATGCTCTTGATCTTTTCAAGGATTTCAGGTTCCCTGACCCCCCCACCCCATCATCTTATTTTTACTATGGATGTCTAGTCCCTGTAGACCTCTATCCCCCACCAGGAAGGTCTCCATTTCTTTCTGGACACCAGACCCACCCAACCAGTACCCCTTCATCATCACTCTCCTCAACCTAGCGAAACTTGTCCTCACTCTAAATAATTTCTTACTTGGCTCCTCCCATTTCCTTTAAACAAAAGGGGTAGCCATGGGCACTTGCATGGGTCCCAACTTTGCCAGCCTGTTTGTCGGCTGCATGGAGCAGACTATGTTCCAAGTCTACACTGGTGACCGTCCTGCACTTTCCTACGCTACATTGATGACTGCATTCGTGCTGCTTCCAGCATCCGTGCTGATCTCGCCGATTTCATTCACTTTGCCCCCAACTTCCACTCGGCCCTCAAATCCACCTGGTGCATTTCCGACACTTCCCTTCCCTTTCTCAATCTCACTGCCTCTGTCTCTGTCTCTAGAGACAGCTTATCTACTGATGTCTATTATAGATCCATGGACTCTCATGGCTAACTGGACTATATCTCATCCCACCCTGCTACCTGTAAAGCACTATGCCCTTCTCTCAATTCCTCCATCTCCACTGCATCTGCTCTCAGGATGAGGCTTTTCATTCCAGAACGGAGATGTCCTCCTTTATCAAAGAAAGGGGCTTCCCTTTCTCCACCATCAACACGCCCTCAACTGTATCTCTTCCATTTCACGCGCGTCTGCTCTTAACCCATCCTCCCACCACCCTACTAGGGATAAGGTTCCTCTTGTCCTCACCTACCACTTCACCAGTTTCCGCGCCCAGCACATAATTCTCCAAAACTTCCGCCACCTCCAACTGGATCCCATGAACAAACATATCTTTCTCCCCCCCCCACTTTCTGCTTTCCACAGGGATCACTCCCTATGGGACTCCCTTGTCCATTCGTCCTTCCCCACTGATCTCCCAACTGGCACTTATCCTTGCAAGCGGAACAAGTCCTACACCTACCTCTACACCACCTCCCTCACTACCATTTA
The DNA here is from genome assembly GCF_030028105.1 of Mobula birostris. Lineage (NCBI taxonomy): Eukaryota > Metazoa > Chordata > Chondrichthyes > Myliobatiformes > Myliobatidae > Mobula > Mobula birostris. The sequence goes on from NC_092372.1 coordinate 169,262,861, forward strand.
GGGCCCCAAACAGTCCTTCCAGCTGAGGCAATATTTCATCTGTGAGTCTGTTGGGGTCATACACTGTGTTAGGTGCCCCTGGTGTGGCCTCCCATATATCGGTGAGATCCACGTAGACTGGGAGACCACTTCACTGAGCATCTACGCTCTGTCCACCAGAACAAGCAGCATCTCCCAGTGGCCACCCATTTTAATTCCACTTCCCATTACTATTCCGGTATGTCCATCCATGGCCTCCACCACTGTCGTGATCAGGCCACACTTAGGTTGGAGGAACAACACCTTATATTTTGATTGGGTAGCCTCCTACTTGATTTCTCAATCTTCCAGTAATGCCTCCCCCCTTCACCATTTCCCGTCCCCTTTTCCCTCTCTTGTTATCCCCTTGCCCGCCTGTCACCTCCCTCTGGTGCTCCTCCCCCCATTTTTCTTTCTCTCATGGCCTTCTGTCTCTTTCACCAATTAACTTCCCACCTCTGTACTTCATCCCTCCCCCTCCGAGTTTCACCTGTCACCTGGTGTTTCTCTCTCCTCCGCCCACCTTTTAAATCTACTCCTCAGCTTTTTTTCTCCAGTCCAGCGGAAGGGTTTTGGCCAAAATGTCAACCATACTTTTTTCCTTGGATGCTGCCTGGCTGCTGAGATCCTCCAGCATTTTGTGTATGTTGCTCGGATTTCCAGCATCTGCAGATTTTCTCTTGTTTATAATCTTTTACTTATTTTTATATTGTAACTTAAGGCAAATTTTAATGCCTTGCACTGTACTGCTGCGAAGAGTTTCAAATTTCATGAAATATTGCAGCTGCATGAAACACTGGTTAGACAACACTTCGAATATCATGTTCAGTTTGTTCTCCTTATTATAGGAAGGATGTGGAAGCTTTAGAGAGGGTGTAGAGGATGCTGCATGGATTAGAAAGCATACCGTATGATTCTCTTTGGACCGAAGGTTGATGAGAGGTGACTTGATAGAGGGGTATAAGATGTTAAGAAGGATAGATTGAATGGAGTGCCAGAGAATTTACCCCAGGTCAGAAATAGCTAACAAGAGAGGGCTTACTTTTAAGATGATTGGAGGAAAATATAGGGGAGATGTTAGAGGTAACTTATTTACACAGAAAGGGGTAAATGTGTGGAACACACTGCCAGCCGTGACATTAGGGGCATTTAAGAGACTCTTAGATAGGCACGTAGATAAAAATAAAATTGAAGGACTATGTGGGAGGGAAGTGTTAGATTAAAGTTTGGCACAACGTCATGGACTGAAGGACCGGTGCTGTACAGTTAGTTCTATGTTCTGCAGGTCAGTGATAATAAACCTGATTCTGATTCTGATGCACCATTCAGGATATGTAGCCTCTGACCTGCGTTTGTAGCTGTGCTGTTTCTGGTCAGTGCTGAGGACGGTATTCCCTTTGATTGTTTGAAGGATCCAGGGTTAGTTTCTCTCTTGCTGGCGATGGTCAGCAATTACGTAGTGGAAATGTTACTTGCCTCTATCAGGCCAGAAGACTATTTTTCCTCTTGGACATTTGCCTTATGTGGCTATAGTGCTGTTTTATTTTCCTTTGAGGAAAGTTAGAGTTTAATTCAGGAACACTAAATTCGCAGTTAATTAGCTCATTGATCTTTTCGACAATTCCATCAGTCAGATTTTTCTTGGTAGAGAAGCCAAGAAAGTCAATTGTGCCGGATTTAGGCCAGCCCATAAACTATGGACACTCTGTAGCTTCTTTCAGTTGGAGTCAACAGGTTACTTGTGATGTTCTGGTTGAGCCTTGTGATCTGTGTGCATTCAATTGCTTTGACGTTAATTTTCTTACAGTGATACTCTTGTCAGTGATGATGCTTCAGGAATGGTCACCCTTGTTTTGTCTTGGTCAGACAATGATAAAAGTATAAGAGGAACTTGTGCTTGGTCTGGGGCTATCACCAGTTCTGTGTATGTCACTGAGATGAAACAGTGTGCTGCTTAATTGTTTTCTCAAGTTTACAATGGCCAACTTATGTAAAACCCTACATATGAACAAGCATTTAGGAGACTGGCGGGATGCATTTGTCTACTTTTATGGGGCTCCGTACATTTCTTGTTGTGTAGAAACTCAGTTTATGGTTGTAATCTGACTTGCGAATTGATTGGGTTACAAACATTTCTCAGGAATGAGCACTATCATAGCCTCAGGAGGATCTGTACTTCGGAAGCTCGCCACCTCCTAGCTTCCCTGTATGTCCAATTCATTCCTAACCGCAAACATATCACTAGTCAATTATTAGCTCAGTCCTGCAGTCCTTACCCAACAGCACTTTGAGAATATCTCTGCCAGAAGGACTGCATTGATTCAAGAAGGTAGCTCACTTCTCTGGGACAATTAGGGAGATACATCTCCTGAAAATAAATGGAAGGGTCACAACCATATTCCAAACATTTTATCAAGAGAAGTACTCCATTTGAGTATAGCCTTCTTTCCTCTTTCATATCAAATTGTCTTGCTTTATGGTTGCACTCTTCCCACTGTGACATTTTTGAGAACTTTGTGTATCCCTAGACCCAAATTGGTCCCAGTGGTTATAAGCAAATTTGTAAGATGATCTGAGCTGATCAAATATTGATGGAGGTACGGTCCTGGGCACAGATTATACCTGCAGTATGCTGAATGCAAAGTCATGTTGTTTATCAACATACTAATGGTTGTGTTGCTCACCACACATGTTCTCTAACTGTAATATTACTTTACCATTAATATTTAAAGGGAGTTCCAACTACTTGTAGTTTATTGGGATTTGATTTCTCTTGGCTGATGGCTCAATCCTACAAGGGATTGGTGCTTTCCATAGTTGCTTCAATTTGTGAAAGACTAATGGGAGTGTTGTGGCAGGTGCAAAAGATTTCTGCTGACTTCAGGGCATTTCGTAAATCAGTTGCTCCCGTGAGTGCACAGGTTAGACGTTCCCGCTGGAATAGAGAATGATGCAGAATGAGCAGAGACCATGCAGACCTAAGCAGGTTGCTGCACAAAGACGTGTGTGTGCTTTCAGTAGAAGGCTAAACATTGATTATGGTACCTGGACATTACGAAGGAGTCCAGCATTTCTCAGCAGAATGGCTGTGAAAATGGTATTGGTCTTCCAAATGTAGCACAAGTGTACTGCCATGGAGGTATATCTCTTCTCACCAGCAACATGGGGAGCAACTGAGGGAAGAAGGATGTGTGGTGGAGAATCTATTGACTGGCTGCATCATGGTCTGGTATGGAAATACCAATGCCCTTGAACAGAATATTCTACAAAAGGTAGTGGATACAGCCCAGTCCATCACGGGTAAAACCCTCCTCACCATCGAGCTCATCTGCACGGAGAGCTGTTGCAGGAAAGCAGCATCTTCCAGCAAGAGCCCTCAGCACCCAGGCCATGCTCTCTTTTCACTGCAGTCATTGCGAAGACAGCACAAGAGCCTCAGGACCCACGCCACCAGATTCAAGGACATTAATTATTCCTCAAACATTAGGATCCTGAACCACTCAACATCACTCATCCCATCACTGAACTGTTCCCACAGCCTATGGACTCACTTTCAAGGACTCTTCATCTCACGCCATCAATATTTATTGCTTAGTTTGTTTACTCTTGTACTCGCACAGTTTGTTGTCTTCTGCACATTGTTTATTTGGCCGTCCTGTTGGATGTGGTCTTTCATTGGTTCTATTGTGTGTCTTGGAATTACTGTGTATGCCTGCAAGAAAATGAATCTCAGGGTTGTATATAGTGATAACTTATAATAAACTTACTCAGAACTTTGAAGGAAGAAGAAAGGTTTTCCTTCAGTGCAATAACAAGCATACATTATTTAATGACTGGATCTGTTTATAAATAATTTTCAAGTGACATACTCAGCAGCAGACTTCCAGGAATATTAATATATATTTCTAGAAATATTCTGAGCTTGATAAGATACTGAATGATAATCAATTGAAATGCAAGGGAACAAAGGGATGTTGAATCATAAGATTCTTTTGACTGAGGAATTTGCCGGAGTCTAGAAAATGCATCTACCTTAAAAACTTTCTCATATAGCTGTTGATCCACTGCATGTACTTTCCACAAATTCTTGTTTAATTTCATGATTCCCTGCCATTGGAATGCTACTACTGCTGAGGACCAATATGAAGTTTCCTCCACTTTTTACAATACACTCAGCATTTTTACCCAGGTCATGTTGTATTCTCCTGTAAATGCAATGGAATAAATACTTATCTTATCAGTTAGTATGTGCAAGTGGAAGAGTCAAAGAGTAATAGAGCATCTGGACCAGGCCAAGAACAGCATCCACCCTGCTGTTCCCAGTTGCCCATGTTCGGCCCATATCCTTTCAAAACATTCCCTCCTATCCAAATGCCTCTTTAATGTTGCAATTGTACCTGCCTCAACCTTCCCATGGCAGCTCATTCTGGCTACTCACTGAGTAAGGAAGTTATCTCTTAAGTCTTTGACAGATCTCCCCCCTCTTATCTTGTATATGTGTCCTCTACTTCGGGACTCCCCAGCCTGGGGAAAGAAATAAAGCATGACAATCCACCTTATCCATACCTTCCATGATTTTATAAACTTCTGTGAGATCACTTCTCATACGCTTATGCTCTAGGGAATGAAGATCCAGCGTGGCCAAATTCTCCCTCTAAATTAGGTCCTCCAGTCCAGGCAGCATCCTCATAAACTTCTCCTGTATCCTCTCCAACTTGACAATGTCTTTCATATAACAGAGTGACCAAAACTGTACACAATACACCAAGTGTGATCTCAGCAAAGACTTGTATGAGTACAAAATTATGTCCCAGTTTCTAAACTCATTGCCCTGACCGATGTAGACCAGAAGGCTGAACGCCTTCCTCGCCACATGATCTACTTGCACGGCTGTTTTCAGCGAACTGTGCCCTTGAAATCTCAGGTCCCTCTGTTCCACAGCACTCAGCTGTCCCCTGCCATTCACTGCATATATCTTACCTTGGTTTGAATGTCCAAATGTATCACCACACTCTTATCTGAGTTGAAGCCCATTTGTTATTTCTTAGTCCATATCATTATCTGATCAAGATCTTTTTGTAACTCACTGTAACCTGTTTCACTATCAACAAGACCCCCTAATTTAGTATTATCAGTAAACTTGGTAATTGTGCCATGTACAGTCACATCCAAATCATACTCATAAATAGTGCATGACAGAGATCCCAATACTGACTCCTGAGGTATCCCACTAGTCACCGACCTCCAGTCAGAGAATTTACTTTCAACTGTCACCCATTGTTTCCTATCATCAAGCCAATTCTGAATCTTCCTTGCTATTTCCCCTGAATTCCATGCAACCAAATTTTTCAGATCACCTACAATGTGGGACCTTGTCAACAACCTTATTAAAGTCCATATAAATATCATCCACTCCCTTACCTTTATATATCCTCTTAGTTATCTCTTCAAAAAACTCCAAAAGTTTCATCAGACATGACAACCAATGCACAATACCATGCTAATTGTTATTAATTGGGCCCTGACTATTCAAGGGATGGTAGGTCTTGTCCCTAGGAAATCCCTCCAGTAACTTCCTTACAACTGAACTCAGGTTCAATGGTGTGTAATTCTCTCGCCTGCTTTTGCTACCCTTCTTGATCAATGGGACCATTACTCTGGAACTTTACCGGTGACCGATGAAGCAAATATTTCTAAAAGGGCCTCTGAAATTTCTTTACTAGCATTCCATAAGGTCTGGGGTGCACTTGGTTAGACTCTGGGGATTTTCTCACTTTTTGCAATTCAGCTGCTAGTACATCTTTCCATGCAATATGCATATGATCCAAGACCTCACTATTTATTATCCTCATTGCTTTGTCAGCCATGATATTCTCCTTAGCTAACAATGATGAGAAATAAGCATTAAAATTCACAACTATCTTCTGCATCTCCACATATAGGTGGCCCTGATGGTCTTTCAGACGACCTAGTTACTCCCTACTCACCATTTCACTGTTAATATAACGAAAGGATTTCTTGGGATTATCTTTAACCCTGTCTGCCAAATCCATCTCATAGCCTCTTTTTGCCCTCTTAAATTCCCTCTTAAACCTGGTATTAAATTTTTCTATATTTATCAAGGAATTTGTTTGAGCCAGATTTCTCTGAACTTTGTATGTCTGCTCTTCATCCTAGTAGGAACACTGATGCCCCTGGATTTTTGCTGTGACCCTTACAGAAGCCTCTCACTTGCCAACTGTTCCTTTGCCTTTTAATAGCATTGCATAGTTCATCTCGGCCAGGCACTGCCTAAAAACTGATAGAACTATGGTCACAAGACCCAAAGTGCTTTCCAACTGCCACATCAGATACTTGGCCTGTCTTGTTCCCCAAGAGGAGGTCCAGTACTTCCCCTTCCCAAATAGGCTCTTCTATATATTGTGTGAAGAAACTGTCTAGAACACAGCTTTTCAAATTCTGCCACAAATTCCAAACCCTTTTCTCTCTAGGTGCCCCAGTCGATACTAGGACGATTGAAATCTCCCAGTAGCTCTACTCTACTATTCTCACAGCTATGTGCAATTTCTCAACACACCTGCTCCTCAAGTTCCTGTTGTTAATGTATTTGATTCAAGAACTCCTTCTTTTTTCTTTCCTTCTTCTTCACCTATCTTCCCCGTCTCCTGGTTTCATCTCTCAATTGCCCCCATCTTCTTATTTTTCCCCCTTCCTTGTCCTGTCCTGATGAAGGGACGTTGGCGAAAACATTGACTCTTCATTCCAGTGATGCTGCCTTACTCACTGAGTTCCTCCAGTGCTTTGTGTTGGTTTCTCTGGATTTTCAGAATGTACAGAATCCCTTGTGTTTATAATTCAAGAACTTGGTCAGTCTTCCGAAAGCTATCATTTTTCTCCATGTTTGACCAGCCAGAGTCTGGAGCCTAAATTTTCAGTTTGTAAATATAATTCATTTGGTCGTTTTAACAATGCATCAGAATCGCCAATATATTTTCAGATTTTTTGTTATTTTCTCCACCTTTGGCCAACTGTCTGTTTAACCTCTTTTGCTTTTCAATATGTTTAGTCAAAGAATGGCAATTCAACCCTTGATATTTATTATGCAGTTGCTGTATTAATAGATTTTGATCCAAGTATCCTACAAAATGATCTGGCAACAATGCCTTAAGCTTCTTTTAACATTTGTGCATTCAGTGCTCTACAAAATGTGTCAAATGTATGGATCTAAAGTCATATATATCAGTACTACAGTGAAGTAAAGGGAATTGCGGAGGCATGAGAAAGGAGCTGGGCCAGAATTGATTGGAAAAGAACACTGGCAGAGAGGATAGCAGAGCAGCAATGGCTGGAATTTCTGAAAGCAGTTTGGAAGGCACAGGATATATACATCCCAAAGAGAAAGAAGTATTCTAGAGGCAGGATGACACAACTGTGGCTAACAAGAGAAGTCAAAGCCAACATAAAAGGAGAAGATGGCAGCGTGATGCAGTGCGCGCGGCCGCTCCAAAATGATATTGTATTTGTAAGTAGGATGCCGTGCACAATCCTGATTTGATGGAAACAGATGTGAGAAGCACGGAGGAACATCTGGAGAAACTTCCGAAATGCCCGCTTTGCTGCCGCTGCTACTGTGTGATCGAGAATCTCCGGAGGGAAGGCCCCAAATCCTCAGCTTTGCCTATGGCCTGTTGCCGGGGCCGGGGTCGAAGCACTTGGCAGAGATGGTGCTCGGTGCTCGGTATCGGAGGGCTGGTCGGAGGCTCGAAGTTTTCGGACGGACTCAAGAGTTGGCTGTGGTCGGGTTCTTCCAGGGTGCTGCCTTGGCAAGTTTGCGGTGCTGGAAGCTCATGGCAGGAAGAGAGTTTCTCTTCCTTCTCCGTCTGCGTGAGATGATGGGACTTTCGAGAGACTATGAGACTTTTTTTTACTGTGCCCATGGTCTGTTCTTATCAAATTACGGTATTGTTTTGCACTGTTGTAACTATATGTTATAATTATGTGATCTTCGTCAGTTTTTCAGTCTTGTTTGTCTTGTGTTTCTGTGATATCATTCTAGAGGAACGTTGTATCATTTCTTAATGCACACATTACTAAATGACAATAAAGGAGGACTACGTGTCCTCATAATCTAAAAAAAAAGTCAAAGACTGGGTGCACAATTGAACAAAATTAGTGAAAAGTTAGAGGATTGGGAAGCTTTCAAATACCAACAGAAGGCAACAAAAAAAGTCATGAAGGTAAAGATGTAATATGAAAGTAAGCTAACTAATAATATAAAGGAGGAAAACAAACGTCTCTTCAAATACATGAAGTACAAAAGAGAGGTGAGAGTGGGTATCGGACCGCTGGAAAACAATGCTGGAGAGGTGGTAATGGGGGACAAGAAAATGGTGGATGAACTGAATAAGTATTTTAGACCATAAGACTATGGGACACAGGAGCAGAAATAGGCCATTCATCCCATCAAAGCTGCTTCGCCATTCCATCACAGCTGATCCTGTATCCCTCTCAACCCCATACACCTGCCTTCTCACCATATCCTTTGCTGCCCTGACCGATCAGGAAACTATCAACTTCCACCTTAAATATACCCATGGATTTTACCTCCACTGCAGTCTCTCTGGCTAAAAAAAATTCCTTACCTCTGTTGTAATAGGTCACCCCTCAATTTTGAGGCTGTGCACTTGAGTTTTGGATACACCACCATAGGTAACATCCTCTCCACATCCTCCCTATCTAATCCTTCCAACAATCGGAAGGTTTCAATGAGATCCTCCCGCATTCTTCTAAATTCCAGTGAGTACAGGCCCAAAGCTGCCAATTGCTCCTCATATGTTAAATCCTTCATTCCTGGAATCATCCTTGTGAACCTCCTCCAATGACAACACATCCATTCTCAGATAAGGGGCTCAGAACTATTGACGATAGTCCAAGTGTGGCCTGACTAGTGTCTTATAAAGGCTCGGCATTATCTTCTTGCATTTATATGTTGGTACCAATAATATTGGTAGAAAAGAGTAGGAGGTCCTGAAGAGAGAATTCAGGGAGTTGGGTAGGAAGCTGAAAAGCAGGACCTCCAGGGTAGTAATCGCAGGATTTCTGCCTGTGCCATGTGGTAACGAGTGCAAGAATAGCATGATCAGGTATATTAATGTGTGGCCAAGAGACTGGTGTAAGGGGCAGGGCTTCAGGTTTCTGGATCACTGGGGCCTCTTCTGGGAGAGGTACGACCTGTACAAAAAGAACGAGTTACACCTGAACCCAAAGTGGTCCAATATCCCATCAGACAGGTTTAATAGAGCTGTTAGGGAGGGTTTAAACTAATTTGGCAGGAGGATGGGAACCGGTGTGACAGGGCTGAGGAAGGAGCAAATAGAAATAAATCAAAGATAGCGTGCAACAGAGATAATAGAAAGGATTGGCAGGAGGTGAGGCATAATCACAGCCAGTGGGATGAATTACAGGGCAATAAAGGCATGGTGCAGTTAAAACAGAAAACAACAAATACTGGACTGAAAGTGTTATATTTGAATGCATGCAGCAGAAGAAATAAAATGGACGATCTTGAAATTCAGCTACAGATTGGCAAATTATGGCCATCTCTGAAACTTGGCTAAAGGATGGCTGCCATTGGGAGCTGGTCGTCCAAGGATATACCGTGTAACAGAAAAACAGGCTAGTAGGCAGAGGGGGTGGTGAGGCTCTGTGTATAAGAAATAATATTAAATCATTAGAAACGGATGACATAGGATCGGAAGGTATGGAGTCTCTATGGGTTGAGTTAAGAAATAGCAAGGGTAAATAGACCCTAATCACAGTTGTATACAGGCCTCCAAACAGAAGCTGAGATGTGGATTACAAATTACAGCAGGAGATGGAAAAGGCATGTCAGAAGGGTAACGTCATGATAATCGTAGGGGATTTTAACATGAAAGTGGATTGGAAAAACCAGGCCAGTACTGGACCTCAAAATGGAGGATTTGTAGAATGTCTAAGGGATGGCTTTTTAGAACAGCTTGTTATTGAGCCCACTAGGGGATCAGCTGTGCTGAATTGAGTGTCGTGCAATGATCCGGAGGTGATAAGATAGCTTAAGGTCAAGGAACCTTAACCTTAACCTTAGGGAACCATGATCACAATATGATCGAGTTCACATTGAAGTGTGAGGAGAAACTAAATTCCAATGTGTTGGTATTTCAGTGGAATAAAGGAAATTACAGTGGCATGAGAGGGGAATTGGCCAAGGTTCACTGAAAAGGGACACTGGTAGGAAGAACAGCTGAGCAGCAATGACTGGAGTTTCTGCGAAAAATGAGGGCAGTGCAAGACAGATATTCCAAATAAGAAGAAATTTTCCAATGGAAGAAGGACACTACTGTGGCTGACAAGTGAAGTCAGAGCCAAAGTAAAAGCAAAAGAGAGGGCATACAAGGAAGCCAAACCTAATGGGAAGATAGAGGATTGGGAAGCTTTTAAAAATTTGCAGATAAAAGCTAAGAAGGTCATTAGGAAGGAAAAGATGAATTATGAGAGGAAGCTGGCGACTAATATCAAAGAAAATACTAAAAGATTTTTTTAAGTTTATAAAGGGTAAAAAAGAATTGAGGGTAGATATAGGACTGATAGAAAATGATGCTGGAGATATTGCAATGAGAGACGCAGAGATGGCAGAGGAACTGAATGCGTATTTTGCATCAGTCTTCACAGTGGAAGACATCTGCAGTATACTGGACATTCAAGAGTGTCAGGGAAGTGAAGCTTGTGCAGTGAAAATTACGACTGAGAAGGTGCTCAGGAAGATTAATGGTCTAAGGGTGGATAAATCTCCTGGACCTGATAGAATGCACCCTTGGGTTCTGAAGGAACTAACTGGAGAGATTGTGGAGGCAATAACAATGATCTTTCAAGAATCGATAGATTCTGGCATCTTACCAGATGACTGGAAAATTGCAAATGTTACTCCACTATTTAAGAAGGGAGAGAGGCAGCAGAAAGGAAGCTATAGACCTGTTAGTCTGACATCAGTGGTTGGGAAGTTGTTGGAATCGAATTGTTAGGGATGAGATTACGGAGTACCTGGAGGCACATGACAAGATAGGCCCAAGCCAGCATGGTTTCCTGAAACGAAAATCTTGCCTGACTAACCTACTGCAATTTTTTGAGGACATTACAAGCAGGGTTGTCAAAGGAGATGCAGTAGATGGGGTGAACTTGGATTTTCAGAAGGCCTTTGACAAGGTGCTGCACATGAGGCTGCTTAACAAGATAAGATCCCATGGAATTACAGGGAAGTTACTAGTGTGGATGGAGCTTTGGCTGATCGGCAGAAAACAGAGAGTGGGAATAAAGGGATCCTATTCTGGCTGGCTGCCGGTTACCAGTGGAGTTCCACAGGGGTTGGTGTTGGGACTGCTGCTTTTTACAATGTATGTCAGTGATTTGGAATATGGGATTAATGGATTTGTGGCTAAATTTGCTGATGATACAAAAATAGATGGAGGAATGTGTAGTGTTGAGGAAACAGGGAGCTTGCAGAGAAACTTAGATAGTTATGGGGAATGGGCAAAGAAGTGGCAAATGAAATACAATGTTGGAAAGTGTATGGTCATACACTTTGGTGGAAGAAATAAATGGGCAGACTATTATTTAAATGGGGAGAGAATCCAAAATGCAGAGATTCAAAGGAATTTGGGAGTCCTTGTGCAGGATACCCTAAAGGTTAACCTCCAGGTGGTGCAGAAGGTGAGTGCAATATTGGCCTTCATTTCTAGTGGTATAGAATATAAGAGTAGAGATATGATGTTGAGACTATTAGGCACTCATGAGACCACACGTGGAGTATTGTGTGCAGTTTTGGGCTCCATATTTTTGAAAGGATATACTGACATTGGAGAGGGTTCAGAGAAGATTCACGAGAATGATTCCAGGAATGAAAGGATTACCGTATGAGGAACCTCTGGCAGCTCTTGGGCTGTATTCCCAGCAGTTCAGGAAAATGAAGGAGGATCTCATTGAAGCATTCTTAATGTTAAAAGGCCTGAACAGATTAGATATGGCAAAGTTATTTCCCATGGTAGGGGAATCTAGGACAAACGGGCATGACTTCAGGATTGAAAGACATACATTTAGAACAGAGATGCAGAGAAATTACTTGTCTAGCCTACTTGTAATTTCCTCAAAAAATTGTAATAGGTTTGTCAGGCAGGATTTTCCTTTAAGAAATCCATGCTGAGTTCTGCCTATCTTGTCATATGCCTCCAGGTACTCTGTAACCTCATCCTTGACAATTTACTCCAACAACTTCCCAACCACCGATGTCAAGCTAATAGGTCTATAATTTCCTTTTTGCTTCCTTACCCCCTTCTTAAATAGCGGAGTGACATTCGCAATCTTCCAGTCCTCCTGAACCATGCCAGAATCTATCGACTTTTGAAAGATCATCGCTAGTGCCTCTGCAATCTCCACAGCTACTTCCTTCAGAACACGCGGGTGCATTCCATCTGGTCCGGAAGATTTATCTACCTTTAGACTATTCGGCTTTCTGAGTACTTTCTCTGTCGTAATTGTGACTGCGCACACTTCTCTTCCCTGCCACCCTTGAGTGTCCGGCATACTGCTGATGTCTTCCTCAGTGAAGACTGATGCAAAATACTCGTTCAGTTCCTCTGCCATCTCCTTATCTCCCATTACAATTTCTCCAGCATCATTTTCTATCGGCCCTGTATCTACTCTCACCTGTCTTTTACTCTTTATATACTTGAAAAAGCTTTTAGTATCCTCTTTGATATTATTTGCTAGCTTCCTTTCATAGTTAATCTTTTCCCTCTTAATGACCTTCTTAGTTTCCTTTTGTAAGGTTTTAAAAACTTCCCAATCCTCTGTCTTCCCACTAATTTTTGCTTCCTTGTATGCCCTCTCCTTTGCTTTAACTTTGGCTTTGACTTCTCTTGTCAACCACAGTTGCATCATTTTTCCATTTGAAAATTTCTTCTTTTTTGGAATATACCTGTCTTGCACCTTCCTCACTTCTCGCATAAACTCCAGCCACTGCTGCTCTGCCGTCTTTCCTGCCAGTGTCCCTTTCCAGTCAACTTTGGCCAGTTCCTCTCTCATGCCACTGTAATTTCCTTTACTCCACTGAAATACCGACACATCAGATTTCGGCTTCTCTTTTTCAAATTTCACAGTGAACTCAATCATGTTATGATCACTGTCTCCTAAGGGTTCCTTCACCTCAATCTCTTATCCACCTTAAGATCTTTCAATTTGCTTCACACTTTTTCCTTTGTAATAGCAATGGCATTTAATGACACTCACAGACTTCTGGCACACTGCTAGTGTCTTTTGCAGTGAAGAGTGATGCAAAGTACCCATTAGGTTCATCTGTTCATTGGTCATGATCTTTATATAACTGAAAAAACTTTTAGTATCCTGCTTTAGACTATTGGGTAGTTTGCCCCCATATTTCATCTTTTACCTTCTTATAGCTTTTTTAGTTACCTTTTGTTGGATTTTAAAAACTTCCAAATCATCCAACTTCCCACTCACTTTTGCTACCTTATGTGCCATTTCCTTGGCTTTTATGCAGTTTTCTACTTCCCTTGTCAGCCACATTTACCTACCCCTGCCATTTGAGAACTTCTTCCTCTGTGGAACATATCTATCCAGTGCCTTGTGAACTATTCCCAGAAACTTTAGCTGTTTCTGCTCTGCTATCATCCTTACCAGTATCCTCCTCCAATCGACCTGGCAAAGCTCCTCTGTCATGCCTCTGTAATTCTCTTTATTCCATTGCAATACTGATACATGTGAGTTATGCTTCTCCCTCTCAATTTGCAGTATGAATTCAATCATATTATGATCACTGCCTCCTAAGGGTTTCTTTACATTAAGCTCCCTAATAAGATCTGAGTTATTACACAACACCCAATCTAAGGTAGCCATTCCCCAAGTAGGCTCAAGCACAAGATGCCCTACAAAGCCATCTCATAGGCATTTAACAAATTCCCTCACCTGCGATCCAACACCAACCTGATTTTCCTAATCCCTAAGCATATTGAAGTCAGCCTTTACAATTGTGTCATTAGCCTTATTAAACGCCTTTTCCAGCTCCCTTTGCAATCTCAATCCCACATCTTGGCTACTATTTGGAGGCTGATATACGATTCCCATAATAGTGTTTTTTTTTACCCTTGCAATTTCTTAACTCCACCCACAAAAATACAACGTTCTCTGACCCTATGTCACCTCTTCTAAAGGCGTAATTCCATCTCTTACCAACAAAGCTACACACCGCCTATGCCTTCCTGCCTGTCCTTTTGATACAAAGTATATTCTTTGGTATTAAACTCCCAACTATGGCCTTCTTTCAGCCACAAATCAGTGATGCCCACAACATACTGACCAAACCTACTCGCGCCATGAGTTTGCCCACCTTATTCTGCGCCATGAGTTTGTCTACCTTATTCTGAATACTATGCGCATTCAAATACAGCCCCTTCAGTCCTGCATTCTTTGCCTTTTTGAATTTTGCCTCTGTGGTACAACTTAACACTTTGCTCTGTCTGCATGGGTACCCAATCATTGGTTTGTCCTTCCTTACATTCATGTTATACCCATCATCTACTTGTAAACCTGCTAACTCATCCTCAGCGCTATCATACTGGTCCCCCTGCCATATTCTTGTGTAGGATTCCTTAAAGGTTAATTTGCAGGTTGAGTCTGTGATGAGGAAGGCAGGAAGACTGGAATATAAAGGCAAGGATGTAATGTTGAGACTTTATAAAGCACAGGTGAGGCCTCTTAGAGTATTGTAAGCAGTTTTGGGCCCCTTATCTCAGAAAGGATGTGCTGAAAATGGAGAGGCTTCAAAGAAGGCTCACGAAAATGATTCCAGGTTTGACTGGCTTGTGATATGAAAAGCATTTGATGACTCTGGGCCTGTATTCACTGGAATTCAGAAGAATGAGGGGTGACCTCATTGAAACCAATCAAATGGTGAAAGGCCTTGATACGATGGGTATGGAAAGGATGTTTCTTATGGTGGGTGAGTCTAAGACCAGAGGACACAGCCTTAGAATAGAGGGGTTTCCTTTTAGAAGGGAGATGAGTAGGAATTTCTTGAGCCTGAGGGTGGTGAATCTGTGGAATTTGTTGCCACAGTCAGGTGTGGAGGTCAAGTCTTTATGTATATTTAAGGCAAAGGTTGATAGATTCTTGATTGGTCAGGGCATGGGGTGAAGCAGGAGATTGGCGCTGAAAAGAAAAATGGATCAGCCATGATGAAATGGCAGGGCAGAATCGATAGGCCAAGTGGCTCCTATGGTCTTCTGGTTCTTTCATGGAAACTCCAGAAGTTCATAAAGGCCACACTTCTCATTTGCATCTCCCCTATTGACAAGAGGACATCTACGACAACTTTGTTGATGAACCTGCACTGAGTGCTGCCTAATCACATACAGACACACACAAACAAACACACACACACCCATGCATGCATGCAAGCACTTGCAGGAGATTTTCCTTATTAAGGTCCCAGGATAAAACACAATCCCTTTTCAATGGTATTAAACACGTCGAAATGAGTTAATGAGACCCCATATAGAACATACATCATGTCTATTCAGGCATCTTTAAGCTTTACTCCATAAATATTTATGACCTTGGGTGCAATGCAGAGACTTTGTTGAGCCCTACAATACCAGAAAGACATCTATTATATTCTCTGACTTGTTCTAAAATTACCTCATTGGACCTTGCGCAGCAGTAATCCCTATTCTTGGCTGATGGAAATTTTGTGGAGCTGGGAGGGGGAGGAGAGTGGGAAAATATTGTAAATACTGTAATAATAATGGCTAATTGCTTTGTGAGAATGTGTTCCCTTGATCAATTCATTTGTTGCCATAGAGAAAGTAAATTCCCATGATATCCAGAATCAACCAAATAATAAGATAATCCCATTGGGCCAATAGCACACCTGGACCTGCACTTAGAGCAGTCAGAGATGTAGTGAGGGCTGCAGGGGTATAAGGGCGAACGGATGGGTGAAGGTGATGTTAAATTTCCCACTGGATAATACGCACCTGCTTTTGTTAATGTAGTTAAATTGCAGGAAAATGATGGAGTGTGAGGATGTGACAAAAATAATGTTATGGAAAGGCTAAGGATTTCATTTATTATTGTGCTGTGGATATTAAATTCAAAAAGCACAATAAGTAAGGTGAACTCCTCGGCACGTATTCCAAATCAATTGTATAGGAAGTACTGTGCTTTATACAGTATATTGGTGTCAGTACAAAATTCAGTCATGATTACTCAGTAACTGTGATCAATGGGAACCAGTTCGAGAATGGGTTTAGAATGCAGGGCTTTTCAAAGTCTCGACTTCCTAACTGGAAGACCACAATCTGTGTGGATTGGTGATAACATATCCTCCTCGCCGAAAATCAACACTGGTGCACCTCGGGTGTGTGCTTAACCCACTGCTCTACTCTCTATATACACATGACTGTGTGGCTAGGCATTGCTCAAAATAGCATCTATGAATTTTCTGATGATGCGTCCATTGTTGGGAGAATTTCAGATGGTGACGAGGGGGCGTACAGGAGTGAGATATGCCAACTAGTGGGTGGTACTGCAGCAACAACCTGGCACTCAACATCAGTAAGATGAAAGAGCTGATTGTGGACTTCAGAAAGGGTAATATGAAGGAACACATACCAATCCTCATAGAGGGATCAGAAATGGAGAGAGTGAACAGTTTCAAGTTTTGGGTGTCAAGATCTCTGAGGATCTAACCTGGTCCCAACATATCAATGTAGCTATAAAGAAGGCAAGACGCCGGCTATACTTCATTAGGAGTTTGAAGAGCTTTGGCATGTCAACAAATACACTCAAGAACTTCTATAGTTGTACCGTGGAGAGCATTCTGACAGGCTGTACCACTCTCTGGTATGGGTGGAGGGGTGGGGTGCTACTGCACAGGACTAAAAGAAGCTACAGAAGGTTGTAAATCTAGACAGCTCTATCTTGGGTACTAGCCTACAAAGCACCCAGGACATCTTCAGGGAGTGGTGTCTCAGAAAGGCAGCATCCATTATTAAGGTCCTCCAGCACCCAGGGCATGCCCTTTTCTCACTGTTACCATCAGGCAGGAGGTACAGAAGCCTGAAGGCACATACTCAGCGATTCAGGAACAGCTTCTTCTCCTCTGCCATCTGATTCCTAACTGGACAACACTACCTCACTTTTTTTTTAAATAAACAGTATTTCTGTTTTTTGCACTTTCAAAAAAAGCTATTCAATATGCGTATACTGTAATTGATTTACTTGTTCATTTATTATTACTATTATTATTTTTATCTTATTTATTATTTTTTTCTCTGCTAGATTATGTATTGCATTGAACTGCTGCTGCTAAGTTAACAAATTTCACGTCACATACCGGTGATAAAAATCTGACAAACTTCTATTGCTGTGTGGTGGAGAATATATTGACTGGTTGCATCACTGCCTGGTATGGAAACGCCAATGCCCTTGAAAGGGAAAACTCTTCATCTCATGTTCCTGATATTTATTGCTTATTTACTCATTATTATTTTTTGTGGTTGCAGAGCTTGTTGTCTTTTGCACATTGGTTGTTTGTCCTGTTGGGTGCAGTCTTTAATTGATGCTATTGTGGTTCTTTGATTTACCGTGTATGTGCACAAGAACATGAATGCCAGGTTTGGATATGGTGACATATGTGTATTTTGATAATAAATTTACATTGAACTTTGAACTTTGAGTTATACAAAATTATGAGAGATATAGATAAGGTAAATGCAAGCAGGCTTTTTCCATTGAGTTTGCGTAAGACTAGAGGTCATAGATTAAGGGCAAAAGGAGAGATATTTAAGTAGAACCTTGGGGGGAATGTCTTCCCACACAGGGTGATAAGAGGGTGAAACAAATTGCCATCAGAAGTGATGGCTGCAGGCTTGATCTCAACATTTAAGGGAGGTTGGGATAAGTACATGAATGGGAGGTGTATGGTGGGCTATGGACCAGGTGCGGGTCAATGGGGCTAGGCACAATAATAATTTGGCTCCGACTAGATGGGCCAAGGGTCCTGTTTCAGTACTGTATTGCTCTATGACTCTATAAAGGAAGTTTAATAGCTCTGGTTCATCTGATATAGCACCCCCAGGATAGGATGGGCTGGACAGAGAAGCAGTGGGAAGTAGAATGGAATGTATTGCGAATATTCATATGGCAGGTGATCATTTGCCTGAAGCAATGTTTGCTTGAGCCAGATTTAGAGATGGGCTGTTAAGACAGATCCTTGTAGAATACCAAATATTACATGGGGATTGTAGTTATCATGGAAGAAAAGTCATTGCTTGACATGTGAGTGAGTGAGGGCCTCCATTGGTCAGAGTTTACCATGGACATTGTGTCCTAGCTGTTTAGATACGGAAGTCTGGGCAGTACGATGTAGAGAGCAAGCTCTTGTCCATGCAGCAAGCTCCACCACTCCATGCAACTGATGAACCCAAAGGAACAACAGAGGTTGTTCCTTTGAACCAAACATACAGTTTGGTACAAACCTCAGGGTTTACTCCCAACGCCTACCCCATGAGTGGGTATAGCTGCAAGGCAGTGGAGGTTTGAGATCAGAATTTTCCTTCTCCTAGATGAGCTGCAAACCATGGCTGATGAGGCAAAGCTGCCCGAAGTGACTGGTTTTAAGACACCAGTAACTTGCCTTTGCCCGTTCTCCTATCAGTAGAAATGGTCCAGCCGGGCTTAGTAGCTGAGACACACATGAAGGCCAGGAGCTGCCTTTGGTTATCAGAGGCTATATGAGGTGTACAGTTGGAAGCATTTAGGTAGAGGGAGCTTGTGTCTATTACCACCCCCAGCTATAACAACCTTACTATTCCCCACAAAACTCCTCACTATTCTGTTGAATATCTTGCAACAAGATTAAGTGAGTTTAAGCATAAACATTTATGAATCCCTCAATAACTTGGACAAGGTAATACTTGGAACTATGTACTTCCACAACCTGTTATCCCATTTCATCATCTCTGACTTGTCCAAGAGACTCAGCAAGTGTCATGTTGTCTTAACTTTTTTCTTTCCATGCTTTGTGACCTCTCCTCTGTTGAGTTGCCTTTCTTGAAACTTTCTTTGGCAGTTTTGCTGGATACAGTCTGTAGTGGAATGAATTTTCTATCTACAGCTCTAAAGGAAATCCATAAATTCAGTCTTCAAAGTCAATTTTATCTGCCTTCCAGGATTCAATTTTATAGTGTCTCTTCTACTGCACTATTGGTCTTTCAAATTCTTCATACGAGTTTTTCCTGATAGGGAGATTTGGAATGATGTTGTATCCTATTTGACTTTGCATATTATTCAGTCTGATATGGCTAAATCATGGGCTTTGGTCTGAGACCAATATGTCCTGCGCCATTTTTATGTCATTTCACTCAACAGCTGTTACAAAACAATGTATTTCACATAATATGTGACAGTGATAATAAACCTGATTCTGATTCTGATTCTAATTCAATTTGGTATAAAAATGGATTTGAGAGCATCTGATAATGGAGCTTCGCACACATTCCCAAACCTTCTCAAATAACTGTACACCTGTACCTGGAGGTTGTCCAGGCATCTTTATGGACTCACTGAAGCGGGAGGTCACGGTGTCAAAAGTAGTGTCGCATTGGACGGAGGAAACAGATGAGGTCCTCTGTGACTGCTTTAGGTCCTCGGTGGACTAGTTAGTATTCAAGGACTCGGCAGCTAACCTCGATGAGCATGCCTCAGCTGTCACGGACTTTATTTGGAAATGCACGGAGGACTGTGTGTCTCGCAAGACAATATGAGTATTCCCTAACCGGAAACCCTGGATGAATTATGAGGTCAAGTCCCTTTTAAAGGCTAGAGCTGCGGCTTTTAGGTCCAGAGATATCAGTCGCTACATGGAATCCAGGCGTGAACTCCGGAAAGCCATTAAGGGTGCCAAGAGGCAATATCGAGCCAAATTGGAAGCCCAGGCTAACCAAAGGGATGCCAGTTGAATATGGCAGGGTCTAAATGAGATCACTGGATGCAAAGAAAGGGCTGGGAATATCAGTAACTGTGGCACTTCTCTTCCTGATGAACTTAATGTATTCTACGCAAGATTCGAACAGAAGAGGAGCGTCCCGCTCCCTCCGGATAAACCGGACCTGGTGGCATCGAGATTCATCATCACCGAGGAGGACGTTAGAAGGTCCTTCCTGAAGATAAATTCAAGGAAGGTGACAGGCCCAGATGGCGTCCCAGGACGGGTTCTCCGGGCCTGTGCAAGCGAGCTAGCTGGAGTGTTTGCTGACATCTTCAACTGCTCCTTGCTTCAATTTAAGATCCCCTCGTGTTTTAAGAAGGCAACGATAATCCCAGTGCCGAAGAAGAGCAAGGTGGCATGCCTGAATGACTATTGACCTGTGGCCCTGACATCAATTGCTATGAAGTGCTTTGAGAGATTGGTTATGGCACACCTCAACCTCAGCCTACCGGTCAACCTCGACGCTTTGCAATTCGCCTACTGGAGCAACAGGACAACGGCAGATGCCATCTCTCTGGCCCTATGTTCCTCCTTAGAACACCTGGAGAATAAAGACGCATACATAAGGCTCCTTTTCATTGACTACAGCTCTGCCTTTAATACCATCATTCCAAATAAACTGATTCCTAAGCTCCGGAACCTGGGCCTTAGCACTCAGATCTGCAGCTGGATCTTCAACTTCCTCACAGACAGGACCCAGGCTGTAAAAATAGGGGGCAAGCTCTCCTCTACAATCACTCTGAGCACCGGTGCCCCACAAGGCTGTGTACTCAGCCCCCTGCTGTACTCACTGTAAACCCATGATTGTGTAGCCAAGTTTCCATCAAACTCAATATATAAGTTTGCTGATGACACAACAATTGTAGGCCATATCTCAGGTAATAATGAGTTTGAGTACAGAGAGGAAACTAAGAACCTGGTGGCATGGTGCAAAGACAACAACCTATCCCTCAATGTCAGCAAGACGAAGGAATTGGTTGTTGACTTCAGAAGGAGTAGCGGACTGCACGACCCAATTTACATCGGTGGTGCGCAAGTGGAACAGGTCAAAGGCTTTAAGTTCCTCAGGGTCAATATCACAAATGACCTGACTTGGTCCAACCAAGCAGAGTTCACTGCCAAGAAGGACCACCAGCGCCTTTACTTCCTGAGAAAACTAAAGAAATTTGGCCTGTCCCCAAAACCCTCACTAATTTTTATAGAAGCACCGTAGAAAGCATTCTTCTAGGGTGCATCACAACCTGGTATGGAAGTTGTCCTGTCCAAGACCAAAAGAAGCTGCAGAAAATCGTGAAAACAGCCCAGCACATCACACAAACCAACCTTCCATCCTTGGACTCACTTTACACCGCACGCTGCCAGAGCAGTGCTGCAAGGATAATCAAGGACACGACCCATCCAGCCAACACACTTTTCGTCCCTCTTCCCTCTGGGAGAAGGCTCAGGAGCTTGAAGACTCATATGGCCAGATTTGGGAACAGCTTCTTTCCAACTGTGATAAGACTGCTGAACGGATCCTGACCCGGATCTGGGCCGTACCCTCCAAATATCCGGACCTGCATCTCGATTTTTTTTAACTACCTTACTTTCCATTTTTCTATTTTCTATTTATGATTTATAATTTAAATTTTTAATATTTACTAATTTTACTATTTTTAATATCTTTAATATTTAATATTTGTAATCCAGGGAGTGGGAAACGCAGAATCAAATATCGCTGTGATGATTGTACATTCTAGTATCAATTGTTTGGTGACAATAAAGTATAAAGTGTAAATGGACTCCTGGCTGAATTTCATTGTTGAAATGGTGCTTTCCGTAACTTCCATAACTGCAATGCATAGTCTTTGGGTATCATTTGATTCAACCCTGATTCTATCTAGAATGGACTGGCTTTTTGTTCTCATTGAAACATATGTATGAATGAAATCACTCAAGACATTCTCACACACTAACATCAACATTGGCCGCTCTGCATAAACTTCGCTATCACCATCCTTAATGCAATAGTATTGTGTAGACATATCTCTGATCATAATTAAGGTTTCAGCAACTGCTTTGTTGTTAATATTGCTACACTGGTTATTAATTTTTACCTTAATTTAAAATAAATGCATTTCTCAATACTTGTTATCAGCAAACATAAATGTTAAGAATTCAGTCTTTCGATTTCTAATCTAATCAGTCCTTATCTTTATGTCTGTTTTGTTATCAATACTTATCTTTATGTTGTCAATACTTCCTTTGTTCTGACATAAAGGGGCTTAACCCAATAAATCAACTGTCCATCTCCGTGCTGCCAGACCCAGCACTTTGTCCTTATTTTGTCTTGCTCTGCTGGGTCTAAGATTCAAAGATTCAAAGATTCAAAGATTCAAAAAACTTCATTGTCATTCTAACCGTACATCAGCCCTGCAGGGCAGAATGAGAGCGTTTCCCAGGAGCAGTGCAATCATAACATAACAAACGCAACACTAAATAATAAACATGACAATAAATAGTAAAACACAACAGCCACGTGTCAGTTAAAATCAAGTTATAAGTGTCCAGTGCAAGTTAAAAGTGTCCAAAGCAGAGTCAGGTAGAGCAACTATTTAGCAGTCTGACGGCCGGTGGAAGGAAGCTGTTTAATAGCCTTGTGGTTTTAGTTTTGATGCTCCTGTAATGTTTCCCTGATGGCAGAAGAACAAACAGTTCATGGAGAGGGTGTGAGGGGTCTTTAATGATGTTATCCTTCACAATGAGATTATGTGTCCTTACATACATGACGTTCCTAAACTGACTGAAGTTCTGTTGGTGATCTCTATTTTTTATAAAAGTCTCACTTGCATGGCGAGTCACTTGGTCATAGTATTGGCGTTTTTACCTCTTTCCTTCTGCCCAGTTACAACATTAACTAATGTAATGTAACAATGCTAATGTATATGCATGCTTACGTGTTAGATCATATAGTGATGCTAGAAAGTTTGTGAACCCTGTAGAATTTTCTCTATTTCTGCATAAATATCACCTAAAATGTGATCAGGTCGTCACGTCAGTCCTAAAACTAGCTAAAGAGAACCCAATTAAATAAATAACACAAAAACATTATACCTGTTAATTTATTTATTGAGAACAATGATCCAATATTACATGTATGTGTTGAAAAAAGTAGGTGAACCTCTGGGGTAATTCATTCTACAAAAGCTATTTGGAGTCAGGTGTTCCATTCAATGAGGTGAGATTGGAGATGTGGGTTGTAGAGGTGCCCTGCCCTATACAAAAGACACACAAAGTCAGATTACTGACAGAGCCTGCTCTTCTCAAGAAAGATCTGTTTATGTACACCATGCCTTGATCAAAACAACTTTCAGATGTTCTTAGAAGAAAAATTGTAGAGATGCATCAAAATGGAAAAGACTACAAAAGCATTTCTAAAGACCTGAGTGTTCTTCGGTCCACAGTACGAGAAATTGTCTACAAATGGAGGAATCTCAGTACTGTTGCTACTCTCCCTGGGAGTGGGCATCCTTCAAAGATCACACCAAAAACACAACGTGCAATGATGAAGGAGGTGAAAAAGAACCCAAGGGGAACAGCAAAAGACCAGCAGGAATCTCTAGAACTTACTAAAGTCTCTGTTCATGTGTCCACTATAAGAAAAACACTGAACAAGAATGGTATTCATGGAAGGACACCATGGAGAAAGCAACTGTACACAAAAAAAAAACACATTGCTGCACGTCTCAAATTTGCAAAAGACCAACTGGATGTTCTACAATGCTTCTGGGGCAATTCTGTGGACAGATGAGACAGAAGTTGAACATTTTGACAGAAACGTACATTGCTATGTTTGGATGGAAAAAAAAGTACTGCACACCAACACTAGAACTTCATCCCAACTGTGAAGCATGGTGGAAGGAGCATCATGGTTTTGGGCTGCTTTGCTGCCTCAGGGCCTGAACAGCTTGCCATCATTGAGAGAACAATGAATTCAAAATTGTATAAACATATTTTACAGGAGAATGTCAGGGAAGCAGTCTGTCACCTGAAGCTTAATAGAGGTTGAATAATGCAACAAGACAATGATCCAAAATACAAGAGTAAATCAGCAACAGAATGGTTTAAAAAGAAAGTTTGTGTTTTGGAATAGCTGAATCCTGAACGTAATCATATAGAAATGTTGTGGAAGGACCTGAAGCAAGCAGTACCTGCAAGGAAGCCCACCAACATCTCAGATACAAAGCAGTTTTGTAAGGAGGAGTGGCCTAAATTCCTCCAAGCCAATGTGCAGGACTGATCAACGGTTACTGGAAACGTTTGGTTAAAGTTATTGCTGTAAAGGGAGGTCACAACAGTTACTGAAAGCAAAGGTTCACGTACTTTTTCCAACAAACACATGCAATATTGGACCATTTTTCTCAATAAATAATGTGTTATTTATTTAATTTGGTTCTCTTGATCTAGTCTTAGCACTGATATGACAAGCGGATCACATTTTAGTTCATATTTATGCGGAACTAGAGAAAATTCTACAGGGTTCACAAACTTTCTAGCACCACTATATGTATTCAATAGTTTAGATTGAACCTACTTATCTGTGAAACCACACAGGAACTTGTCTTTCAGTGGCTGCTTCAGAAAGGTGGCAACGTAACAGTGTCATGGCACGTACTTCAACTTCACTTTATAATTTTTAAACATCTCATCTGATTTTGGCTCCAAATTTGGAGCTTTCAACAATTCATTGAAGGCGTTGGATTGAGTTGATTCTGTAATCACTTGCTGACCTCATCATATGAAACATTTATCACTTTACATGGTGCTGGGGGATTTTCTAAATCAGTATGCAAATCTATCTCTATAGACTTCATTTTGGGAGGTACAGTCCAATTATCTTGCTCACATCCTGATCCTCTTCCTTTGACAATAACTTACAATCAATATAAACACGTACCCCTTACTTTTGCCACTCCTCATGCAACAGAGTCTTTTGACAAGCAATAGCAGAAGAATAACAGAAAAGTACAAACAACGATGAGTTGTGACACGCATTCTGCGGGGTTTCTGCTGAAGAAGTTAAGCAGTGAAAGTATTATTTCCACGTGCCAATAACCCACACTATCTCTACTTGTTTTGCAGAATACCTTTTCCCTTCCTGCTGCCAAAGGTTGTGTTCCCTGGAGTGACCCCTTCAGAGGACGGAATTTGTCACCGTGTAATCTCCCTGGAATTGTTGCGATGTTCCTAATGTAGGTAGTGTAGCAAGCCTCTGCAAAGTTTAGTTATTTTAACTTTCAAAATGGACCACATGTTACCTCACATGAGCTGGTCATGAAGGGAACAGAGAAACAAGGGAGACTGTTGATGCTAGAAAGCTGGAAGAGCACACAAAATACCAGAGGAACTCAGCAGATCAGGCAGCATCTATGGAGGAAAATGGACAATGGATATTTCAGGGCAGGACAGGCCTGAAGATGCCTCCGATTCTTGTGAAGCTATGTGTTTGCATTGTGTTCTTTTCAAGGACAGTAGAATATTCAAAAAAGGTAGTAGGGGTAGTCCAGGTAATTATAGGCCAGTGAGCATTACGTCTGTGGTGGGAAAGCTGTTGGAAAAGATTCTTAGAGATAGGATCTATGGGCATTTAGAGAACAATGGTCTGATTAAGGACTGACAGCATGGCTTTGTGAAGGGCAGATCGTGTCTAACAAGCCTGATAGAGTTCTTTGAGGAGGTGACCAGGCATATAGATGAGAGTAGTGCAGTGGATGTGATCTACGTGGATTTTAGTAAGGCATTTGACAAGGTTCCACACAGTAGGCTTATTCAGAAAGTGAGAAGGCATGGGATCCAGGGAAGTTTGGCCAAGTGGATTTAGAATTGGCTTGCCTGCAGAAGGCAGAGGGCCGTGGTGGAGGGAGTACATTCGGATTGGAGGGTTGTGACTAGTGGTGTCCCACAAGGATTTGTTCTGGGACCTCTACTTTTCCTGATTTTTATTAACGACCTGGATGTGGGGGTAGAAGGGTGGGTTGGCAAGTTTGCAGACGACACAAAGGTTGGTGGTGTTGTAGATAGTGTAGAGGATTGTCGAAGATTGCAAAAAGACATTGATAGGTTACAGAAGTGGGCTGAGAACTGGCAGGTGGAGTTCAACCTGGAGAAGTGTGAGGTGGTACACTTTGGAAGGACACACTCTGAGGCAGAGTACAAAGCAAATGGTAGGATACTTGGTAGTGCAGAGGACCAGAGGGATCTGGGGGTACATGTCCACAGATCCCTGAAAGTTGCCTCACAGGTAGATAGGGTAGTTAAGAAAGCTTATGGGGTGTTAGCTTTCATAAGTCGAGGGATACAGTTTAAGAGCTGCGATATAATGATGCAGCTCTATAAAACTCTTGTTAGGCCACACTTGGGGTACTTGTGTCCAGTTCTGGTTGCCTCACTATAGGAAGGATGTGGAAGCATTGGAAAGGGTACAGAGGAGATTTACCAGGATGTTGCCTGGTTTAGAGAGTATGGACTATGTTCAGAGATTAAGGGAGCTAGGGCTTTACTTTTTGGAGAGAAGGAGGATGAGAGGAGACATGATAGAGGTGTACAAGATATTAAGAGGAATAGATAGAGTGGACAACCAGTGCCTCTTCCCCAGGGCACCACTGCTCAATACAAGAGGACATGGCTTTAAGGTTAGGGGTGGGAAGTTCAAGGGGGATATTAGAGGAAGGTTTTTTACTCAGAGAGTGGTTGGTGCTTGGAATGCACTGCCTGAGTCAGTGGTGGAGGCAGATACACTAGTGAAGTTTAAGAGACTACTAGACAGGTATATGGAGGAATTTAAGGTGGGGGGTTATATGGGAGGCAGGGTTTGAGGGTCGGCACAACATTGTGGGCTGAAGGGCCTGTAATGTGCTGTACTATTCTATGTTCTATGTTCTAACATATAGGGGAGTAAAATATGGTCCACTCTCTTTTATAGGAAGTGCCAGTGACATTTATACAATCAAACAGAGAACTATTAGGGATTGCAGACATTCCTAGCTGCATCTTGTCATATCCTGAAGTATAAGAAATAATGATCACATGCCCTTAACAAGAGGACAAAAAAGATCTTTGGCTAGATTAAGTGGCAGATTTTGGAGACAATGAACTCACTAAAATGCAAATATCTCACCTGCTGTTCTTGCTAAATTTCAGCTGGGAGAATTACTCAATGAGTATCTTCAGAGAACCCAACTCCCTCTGCTCCTTCTCCCTTTCCTAGAAGTATATCCTTCTGCTCCTGACCTTTCGTCAACCTTATGGTCTACACCAAAGGAGATGTTTACCAAGGCAGCTGCATCTGGGAACTGGTTTGTACATGGACCTTCTGCATGAGTCATAGAGTCCTACAACATGGAAACAAGCTCTTTGGCCCACGGTCCATGCCATCCGAGGTACCCATTTAAGCTAGTTGTGCTTGCCCATGTTTGATTCATATTCCTCCAGACTTTTCCTATCCATTTTCTTGTCCAGGCACCTTTTGAATGTTGTTAATATATCTGCCTGAACTACTTCCTCTGGCTGCTGATTCAATTTTCTGACCACTCTCTGGGTGAAAAAGTTGCCCTTAGGTTCCTATCAAATCTTCTCACTCTCACCTTAATCCTATGCCCTCTAGTTCTTGATTCTCTAACCCTGGGAAAATGACTGTGTGTATTCACCCTACCTATGCCCCTCATGATTTCATATACCTCAATAAGATCACCTTTCATTCCCCTGTAGTCCAATATAATAAAATCCCAATATAATCCCAAATTACCTAACCTCTCTTTATTACTCTCATTCAAGTCCTTGTAAAATCTTTGTGAATCTCCTCTGCACTCTTTCCAGCTTAATGGTGCCCTTCAAGTTCAAGTTTAATTGTCAGTCAACCATGCGTGAATACCCATGAATACAGTCAAACAAGACAGCCTTAATCCGCGACCAAGCTGCAAAGCACAGTACCGACAGTCAGGCACAGCTCAACCACATATTGCACATGTCAGATAGCTGTATAAGAAACCAGAAAAATACAGTCATGCAAAAAGAGACCATGTTCCTGAGTGAATGAATGTTGCAGCAATCTGCAGTCACACACAATACACCTGCTGAGTGAACACTCGGAGGCTGCACTGACTCCAGCACGGATTCCACGCCACGTGGTCTCCCACTAAATAAATCACCAATAAATCAATGAATTTGGTTTGCAGAATTCCACGCCACCAAGGTCCAAAAAGGTCTTCGGATCACAATGAAACTGCCTAAGATGATCACTCACAGTTAGACTGGACGCCTCCTTTGCACATTGATGCCTCTCTGTCTCAGGCAGCACGATGGTCTGCACCAAGTCCAGCTCCTTCAGTTTCTCCACCAACAATTAATCCACTGATGGGGTCGACCTGCAGTACTTTAAGTTATTAATTTCCAGCAGGGTCTTGCAATCATTAAAAAAATGTTTAAAAAGGACATTAACACCTTTGGTTCACCCCTTAGAAGCTGCAGTATCCAAGCACCTCTCCATCTCACTGGAAGTAAGATAGCAGGCTGATCAACTCTGAACACAATATTCCAAATGCAGCCTTACCAACACCTTACTACTTAAGAAACCACCAAACCTTTGAGAATGGTATTAACAGCATGAAGAATTAATCAGCAGAATTCCTTTGCATTGCACAAGGTTAGGAGCGATACTAAAAACTGAAAACTCTACCCTGAACCCTGGTGGGCATTAATATTAACACTCTCACTAATATAGCAGGATTTTCATCAAAATGAACATGTGAACACCTGACGCCATTTTGAAACCAATGCAGCACATCAACCCAAAAAGTCGTGCTTTATGTTGTCATTTTATGGCCTCTGTTTCTGAAATGGAAAAGGTCACATTTTACCAGCAATGACATTTCTATCTACAACTGGCATAAACATGCAACTGTCTTATTGCATTTATTTACATTTATAATAACTCAGAAGCATGAATTATTGTGCTTGGAAGCCAGACTATAATTAAAATGATCTTCTTTTGGCACTGCTGTATTGAGGTGACAGTTAATTTGCAAAATGCCAAGGTAAACTGACAACAGTATGTTTTGTTTTGCTGACACTCCACTCGTATACGTAGCAATGGAAGCTGCAAACTCTCTTCGTTGATCTATAGTACTGGAGTGGGATGGCACCTGTATCATATTTATGGTACTCTGAAGCTGTATCATGGCCACTTGTTAAAAATTGGTACAGAATGGGTTCCTTCATTTCCCAGGTCTGTGCCAAGGCTTTGATGGAGGACTTGGATTGAGTAGACATGTGCGCAACTTTCATATGCAATATCACATCACCATACACTATATGTAGGCACTCAAGACCACTTGCATATGCCACCATGGCTTCATATGACCCTGATCAGTGGGGGGGGGGGGGCTAAGCAGAAGCTACACCCTGCCCAAATATGACCTGCATGCCAGAGGAGGGAAAGAGCACCTTACACCTCTTCTGGTAGAAATGTATCTCCACCCCGCCACCACTTTCCATAGTAGGACTATCAAAAACAAGAGGATATAAGTTGAAGTTGAGAAGGAGTTTTGAAGACGATCTGAGGGGTAATTATTTCCACAAAAAGTGATTGAATCTGGAACACTTTGCCAGAGAAGAGTACAGGCACTACATTTAAGTGACATTTAAACTAAAACTTAAGTCGGTGAAGGGTGGAAGATTGTGCAAGCAACTAGAATTAGTGTAGATGAGCAAAGGGTTCAGCATGGACCTGAGGTGCCAAAAGTCTCTTTTCTGTGCTGTACAACTTTATGACTCTGATCATCAAACTTAACCTTTCCCCTCACATCTAGCCATACGTACATGTTGGTACAAGCTCGTTCTTTCCAGTATGGAGTCAGTGGGAGACTCAATTTGAACTCCTGAACCTCAAATACCATGCAGTAATTGTAGGGCATTGCCCTGTCTTCCACTGTAGTACAACCTTAAGCTTCGCAATGTCTGAAATAGAACAGGGAATGCCCGAAATATTTAACTGGCTGAAAGAGAAACAGAACATTTCACCGTTTCAGACCTTTGACCTGGACTAGCAAAAGTAAATTGCAAACTACAAATCCAGTACATTGATGACACATCCTCCCAAGCTGCTTCCTGTAGGATTCTGCTACCATTCTAACAACAGTATAGGAATACTTTGAAAGTCATCTTAAAATCATCATGGGGAGCCACAGTAGTGAAGCAGTTGGCATAAGGCTTTACAGCACCAGCACAATTCTCACTGCTGTCTGTAAGGAGCTTGTATGTTCTCCCTGTGACAGCCTGGGTTTCCTCCCACATTCTATAGACGTCTGCGTTAGTTGGTTATTTGGTCACATGGACATAATTGGGCAGCTCAGGCTTGTTGGTAACAGAAGGGCTTGTTACTATGCTGTATCTCTAAACAGAAAAAGATAAAATAAAATAAAGATGAAGAAAAATGGGGAACAAGTTGGTGGAAGACAGGGCAGTTTAAATAGCTAAAGGAGTGAAAAGAGGATGGGGAGAGGATTTGTAGAAGGCGTTAAGGAAGTGTACACAGGAAAAACAACTTGAAACTCGGGATCACGTTTGCAGATTGAATGCTGTGCTCTGCAAAGACATTACCCAAATGGTGCTTGCTTTCTTCAGTGAAGAGGCAAGCACACCTTGAACAGAAAATAGAACATAGACTGGTACAGCACAGGAACAGGCCTTTCGGCCCAAAATGTTGTGCTGAACCAATTAAATTAATCATCTGTGGGGAAGATCGCTCTGAATTTCCAGGTGGGAAGGGAAGGAAAGCTGAGTCTGACAGTGCAGGGTGTCATGAATTATGGAGAATGATTGTGGAAGCTGGTGGGGTGAGAGGAAAAGACAAGAGAAATCCTATCCTGGTTCCAGAGAAGGAGAGAAGAATGGAATGGGCAGTGCTGAGATCCTTGTCTGATACAGTGGGTGGAAACCCAAGATGAAGGAGAAAGGAAGTACTAGATGAAAACGTCATCAGATCAGACTGAGGGAATGGTAGGAGAAGATTATAGGAGTCATCTTGGGGGATGTGTAATCAATGTACCTGTGGCACACACAGATTTGTAATGTGTCTAGGTCCTGCAGTGGAAGGCCAGGTTAATGCCATCTCGGCCTTAGATACCGATGGCCTGAGGGCTTGCAAGGTATCACTGGAGTCCAGTAATGTATTTTCCAACAGATTATTAAAATCACTGTGGCATTGCCTCAGAGCTGTGGTAGTGGTATTGGCTTTATGTATAATTAATCTGCTGTCCACGTTCAGATTGAGCGTAGCACTGCTCCTGCCTTTGGTATTGTCTATGAGCCAATTTACTCATCCTGTGCTGTCTGATACAGAGCTCTTTCAGCCTTGAGCTACAGGAGGTAATCCTGTAAGGCCAAGTGGCCTTGTCCTTTGAGAGCCGACAGCTTTCAATGACCTAGTCTGCATGATTTGGGCAAATGCTAAGGTAAGACAGCAGCAAGAAAGTGCACATGGGTGAGTAGTACACTTGTAGGGCATTTGCCAGTTCATGGAATGAGCCCAATATGTAAACATTCACAGCCACAGTAGCCTTGACAGCCGCTGTCAAGTGACTGTCACCCTGCTGATAGCAGAATCATAGCTGGAGCAGCTGAGGACTGGTAACTGGGGCCTGACATTCCACATTACCAGTCTTAACGAAGGTTCAGCAGAATTGCCCTATCCTGGTTGGATATAGGTGGCAGGCGGGAAGCATCTCCCACTCATCCTCTTCCCTCTTCTAACAAATTGTGAAGTTCTGTGGGTCTGTGCATTCCTCTCTTTGTGCTGCACTCCGAAGGCCAATACTCTCCAACCTTGCAGCCATATCTGGCAGTAATCAGATTGCAATGAAACGTAAATCTAGTCAAAGACCTGGGACACTAGACCCATTCTATCCTGGTAATCATAAAGAGCTTGAGAAAGTGTCAAACTCTTGTATAATTGTTTGTACAAGTCAATCAATAACTAATCAGAAAATAGTTACTGATTAAAATACTTATTGGCTTGAAGCCCAAGAGGAGTTTATTTGTCATACATGCCAGGAAAGCACTAGATCCTTTTTCAATCAGAAAATAGTTGGTGATTCCTTTAAGTTTCACTGGTAGGAATAGGTGGTATTCCATCTGTTGAATGAGTGTCATCTGTTCATGGTGAAGGGAAGGTACTAGTTGAGACATGGAACTTCAAACTGGCAGTGTTAGCAGCAAATCAGCTTTGCATTGTGATGCTGATTTGTACTTCATGCACTGATATCTTCATCAATATGGCAGCTGTTGCTATTTGCACATAATAAATACTCCAACATCAGTTGCCTTACCAGATTTTTTTACAATGGCAGAAGGGTGGTGCAGCTAGTAGACCAGGCACGAGGCTCAATTCTGACCTCTGAGGCTGTCTGCTTGGAGTGCTGCCTTAGTTCTCTCGTGACTTATTTTCCTCTGAGTGCACTAGTTTTCTCCAGATCCCAAAGGAGAGCAGGTTGATAGGTTAATTGGCCACTATAAAATGTCACTACTGCATGTGAGTGGGAGAATCTGATGGGACTGAGGGGAGATTCAGACGTATATAAATAGGTGTTTGATGGTCAGATCAGACCTGATAGGTTGAAGAGCCCATTTCTATGCTGTACAGTTTTGAGATATATATGATTCCATCAAAAGACCAGATTTTTGTGGTAAATATTTGTTAAATAACGATTTTATTTCCCTAAAATTACATCTTGCAGATTTATCCTGTACTTGAGCAAGCCAAGATCCTCATATACAGTTTGGCTGGCTGAGTTAAAAAGAACACACTTAATTTATCTAACTATAAATAATTTGCTGCTTTAGCTTTCTTAGATCTGTCTGAAATCATTACAAGTGTTTTTAGCTAAACTGTTTGTATGCATATTCTATTGCCAGAGAGAAAAATTGAGGCAATGTTTTCAAATCATGAACTTAGAAGTGCCCCAGTTATCTCATCATAGTAACAAGCATATTATTAGTTCATATACAGTTGTGTATTTTTTTTACATGACACCCATATTACACTCTATAGAAACATAACAAACTGAGTTCACTTAAGGGAGTCAGTATTACTTCGAGACATTCATATCCAGGTAAGTGTTCTGGGCTATAGTTCTCACTACATAAAGGCACAATATATTCTTACCATCTGTAATTCTGTTATACATAAATCCAATCCATCAGTGCCAAACGTATGACTCTCAGCAAGCTTTACACTGCCACAAGACAAATCATTTCATTGGGAAAAATGCACATTTTCATGTAGAAGTTTTTATTGGATTTAAGTCAATCCTATTTTGCCACACTGTTTTCAACTTGAAATGAAAAATTGTATTCAACATGTTTGTGTATCATATTCTGTTATATGGAATGTAGGTCAGCTTCCTGCACCATGGTAGATAAGGCGCGATGTACAAGTGCTGTATGTACTTACAAGCTAATATCAGTCATAATGGACCTAGACAGATCTACTGCAGCTTTTTGGCTCAGAAAATGCTTCTTGCCATTAGCATTTAATAAAAGCTTTGTAATGCAGGCCTATCAGCATCGATTCACAGCAAGCTTGGCTTGTACAGGTTGTTATCTACTCCGTACAGAGGTGTTCTTGTATTGCACGTGGATTTACAGATTTCTTGAGCAGGAAATGGAGCGAAGAAGAAAGGAAAAATTATCTGGTATTGAACCAACTGTACTGGCTGCAATACTTGTACTTCTGTTATGCAATTGTGCACTTGCCCTGCAGGTGAGTTTCATGAAGGATATATTTTAGCTAAATACTCATTTGACAATGTGCTCCACAAGCAAACTATTTTTCTGAAGTAAGCGGGAAGTCTTAACCAAACAAAGCTAAATAGGAGCACATTGCAGTAAGTTAATACACATGGCTAATTCAGGAAGAATTGTAATGAAAGAAAATGATGATAATATTTAGGCTAAGGTACGTAATACTTAGGCATTGGGCCTAAGGCCTAAAGACCTTAAGGCCCACACCATTGATTTGGAGATTGGTGTTTGAATCCCATAGCAACAGCTGTGGAATTTAAATACCGGTAATTAAGTCATTCTAGAATAAAAAGCCTGTCTCAGTAATGGTAACCAGGGAAAAAACCAGATTGTTGTAAAAACTCATCTGGTTCACTTATGCCTTTTAGGGAAGTATGCTTGCTGTCCTTATCTGGTTGGCCTGTAAATGACTCCAGACTCAACAATGTGATTGTCTCTTATCTTGTTCCTTAACTCAGGGACAGTTAAGGTTGACAATAATTTCTGACCTTGCCAGGGATGTCCAAATTCCATGAATGATTAAAATATATAATTGGTATACTAAATGACTATGTTTCATTTAAATACCTTGTTCCATTAAAATATTATTAAAACAGCAAGGAGCTAATGAACCTGAATGGAACTGAATCCTTCCTCAGATTTTTAATAATGAGTTAACCTTCCGCAGATGTTAACTCATCAAATGCACCAAGCCTTTATCCTCACAGTAGTACAGGTTTTGTACTTTATTTGAATCCATTCATGCCACTGTTTCATTGGCAGGTCGTGACTGCTGATGTTCTGTCTAAAGCTTCAAAAACATATAGAAATTCAATAAGATATCAAGGCACAGTTAGACACAATAAGGCAGTACAATGCTTATACTACCACTTTTAAGAATTATGATTTTAAGGAACTTGTAGTAGTCATAGTCATAGTCATACTTTATTGATCCGGGGGGAATTTGGTTTTCGTTACAGTTGCACCATAAATAATAAATAGTAATAGAACCATAAATAGTTAAATAGTAATATGTAAATTATGCCAGTAAATTATGAAATAAGTCCAGGACCAGCCTATTGGCTCAGGGTGGCTGACCCTCCAAGGGAGGAGTTGTAAAGTTTGATGGCCACAGGCAGGAATGACTTCCTATGACGCTCTGTGTTGCAGCTCATCTAAATACTGGAGTTTTTATCTTCTTTAAGAAGTAGTACTACATTAATTTTATGAAGGTAGAGGAAGAGATTCCATTTCCTTTTCTTGCTCTGAATTCAAATGCCAATACAATGGGTGAAACAGATTCGAACTCGAAATTGCTTGGGAAAGCTCTTATTCGTTCAAACAAGCATTTATTTGCATGTTTTAAAAGATCACGAAAGTCAACATTTTTTAAGAAACTGAATGGTTCATTTCAAATGAATGGAAATAAAAATCAACCCCTGTAATTTTATCTGCATTTTGAATGTTTCGCAATGGAAGATACAATGCAGAGAATCTACTTCCTTTCTCTACCTCTGCTGTATTATGAGTTTCAAATAAACCTAATAATAATAGTTCCCCTCATCTCACCTTTTATCCTACCAGCCTCTGCATTCCCCATATCATCCTGATCACTTCAAAACTTCCGGTCAAGATGGCGCCTGCGTACAATACTCCTTTAGTGGACAGCTTCTGGATAGATCATGAAACCATATACCTCACTTTTTTAATGTCATTTATGTTTGTTTTTCATCTTGAATTTGATTTTAGAACTGTTGGAGTCTGATTTGTAGTTTGGAGATCATTTAGGTGTATCAGTGCTCTGCAATCTCCAAGAGGATTGCAGGAGGCAGAGACAGCATGTCTGAACCTAGTGGTGAGAAGACTGCGGGACAGGGCACAAGCCAATGTTCAACTGCACTTTGCCGGTTAAAGCTTCCACTGTTCGCTGAATAAAGCCATGAGGGAGATGAAACATCAAGGTGAATACAGAAGGTGAGCGCTGGCTGCCTGCCTTTTGATCACTGGTGGGGTCGCTCTACTATGGAGAGAGGAGACTGCCTTTTGATCACAGGTGGGGTCGCTCTGCTATGGAGAGAGGAGACTGCCTTTTGATCTCTAGTGGGATGGCTCTGCTATGGGGAGAGAAAGGCCTGCCACTTGCCTCGGAGAATGTTACACAGGTTTTCTGTGTTTTGGATATGGACTTGGATGACAGACTTTTCTTTGGTCTTATAGTTCTTTATATTCTGTGTATTTCACCCAATCTTTGTCATTTTTTTGTGTGCAGGGGAGGGGGATTTGGGGGGGGTCGATGTGCCTGTTCCATTTTTGTTCATATTTTTGTGCGGGGGGGGAGGGATTTGGGGATTGATGATTGTGCTGGAGCCCTTTAATTTTCTTTCTTGGTTTTGTGGCTATCTGTAGAAGAATTTCAGAGTTGTATACTTCAACCTTTGATCCTTTGAAATTCTGTAGCTGAAATGAGATGCCACCAAAAGGAACAGCCCCTCCTCCCTACCTCTTTCTGCCTTAGTCAGGGAGCAGTCTCTCCATGACATCCTGGATAGCTTATCTCTTCCCATCCAACCCTCCCTGACCCCTGTTCCCTGGTCCCTTCCCCTGCAACTGCAGGAGGTGTAACATTTGTTCTAGAGTAGACTGAAACATTGGGTAGAATGGTCTGTGTTCAAAGACTCTGCAGCTAGCTTAAATGAATATGTTACCATCATACAAAATGAAACTGAGAGCTTTGCTGACAATGATGCATCCCTTCCCAGTGACCTCAATGCATTCTCTGCACATTTTGAGCAGAAGGGGATTTGAATGTTTCCACCTATCCTATCAAACTCCAATGCACCTGAAGACTCGGTTACCTTTGTGGTTGTGAGATCAGTGTTTTGGAGGGATTACCTGCAGAAGGCACTGGTCCTGAACTTAAATCCTATGCAGGTCAGTTGATGGGATAGTCACAGATATTTTTAACTCTGCTTCAATCCAAGATTCCCCCCTGCTTTAAGAACACCATAATCATCCTGGCATTTAAGAAGAACAAAGTAATGTGCTATAATCAGTACCCCTCAATGGCTATGACATTCACCATCATGAGGTGCTTCAAGAGGTGAGTCATGGCACACATTAACTCCATCCTCCCAAACAATCTTGACCCACTGCTGTTGACCTGTCATTGATATAGGTCTAGCAGCCATGATCTTCTCTGGAGCTTGATAGTAAAGACACCTCTGTTAGATAGATAGATAGATAGATAGCCATACTTTATTGATCCTGAGGGAAATTGGATTTTGTTACAGCTGCACCAACCAAGAATAGAGCATAAATATAGCAATACAAAAACCACAAACAATCAAACAACAATATGCAAACTATGCCAGATGGAAATAAGTCCAGGACCAGCCTATTGGCTCAGGTTGTCTGACCCTCCACAGGAGGAGCTGCGAAGTTCAATGGCCACAGGCAGGAACAACCTCCCATGACGCCCAGTGTTGCATCTCGGTTAGACTATTGTTAGTTGACTACAGCTTCACCTTCAATACTATAATTCAAACCACGTGGCCAGATTCTGCGCTAACTCCATCTACAATTTTGTAGCTCAGTGACACGGTTTCATAGCAACATTTCCCTCAGTGTCAGCAAAATAAAGGAGTTGGGCATCAATAGTGCTGGGGTCAAGAGGGTTCAGAGCTTCAACTTCCTGGGAGTGAACATCACTGACAGCCTATGCTGGCCAAATACATAGATGCATAGCTTAGAAAGCTCACTAGTACCTTCAATGCTTCAGGAGGGTAAAGAAATTTGTCAAGTCCCCTTTGACCCTCATCAATTTTTATTGATGCACCATAGAAAGCATCCTATCCGAATGCAACACAGCTCGGTATAGCAACTGCTGTCCCCACAACTGCAAGACACTGCAGAGGGTTGTAGACACAGCTCAGCACATCACAGAAAGCAGCCTCCCCTTCACAGACTCTAGCCTCGGTAAAACAGTCCGCATAATCAAAGATACCACCCCCCGAACATTCTCTCTTCTCCCCCGTATTATCAGGCAGAAGATACAAAAGCTTAAAGGCATGTACCACCAGGCTCAAGGACAATTTCTACCACACTGTTAGAAAACTATTGATTTGGAGATGGGTGTTTGAATCCCACTTCAACAGATCCCTAGTACAATTAATACAAACTCTTGACCTCAAAATCTACCTTGTTAGGACGTTGCTTCTTATTACCTGCACTGCTCTTTCACTGTAACTGTAACATTTCATTCTGCACTCTTATTATTTTACCTCATTGCACACCGGTAGTAAATTGATCTGTATGAAGAGTATGCAAAACAAGTTTTTCAGCATACCTTGATACATGTGACAATAATAAACCTGTTTACCAATTTACCTACATCACCATCATCCGGGGAACTAAACTGCTTTAAAGGTGAGGTAAATATTCACATTCACTTCCTCCTTCATCTGCTGCATTTGGTGTTCCTGATGAGGCTTCTTCTACATCAGCAAGACCGGTTGCAGATTTGGTTTCTGATTTGCAGAACACCTACACTCTGCCTGCGGTGGCCATCCTGAGCTCCTAGTTGCATGCCACTTCAACTTCCCTTCCCATTCCCGCACCAACCTGTCCATTCTTGTCCTGCCGAGATGAGGACCAATAAAAACTGGAGGAACAATGCCTCATATTCCACCTGAGTAGAATAAACACTGAATTTTTCAATTCCATGTGAACATTATTTTCTGGGTTTCCCTCATCTCTCTTGCTCCTTCAGATCCACCTCTTGTCCTTACAATTTAATCTCCTTTCCCATACTCCTTCTCTTTAAACCATCACCCACCTTTGGCACCATCCTTGTTCCATCCACCTATTACACACACATTTTATTCACTGGAATCTCCCCTCCTTCACCTGATTCCATCACCTTACGTCTCCTCTAATAGTCCCCATTATCAATACTCACAAAATGCAGGAGGGAAGAACTTGGCGAGCCAAGCAGCATCTATGGGAAAGAGTAAACAGTTAACGTTTCAGGCAGGGACCGTTCTTCAGTCCTGAAGAAGGCTGGAAAATGTTGAGTTCCTCCAGCATTTTGTGTGTGTTGCTTTAGATTTCCAGCATCTGCAGATTTTCTTGTGTTTGTGGTCTGCATTATTACCTCATTTTCTTATCAGAGTCTAGCACTGATAGTCCTTTGTGTTCCCGTTTATCACCCTCCAGCAGCTGTCTCCAACCTTCACCCTGCTCTCCCCCACCTAGTACCATTTACATCTATTGTTTGGCCTGTCTCCATCTATCATCCACCTGACTATGTCTGCCTGTCATTCTTCACTCACGTCCTTGGTCCATTCCTACTGGAATCATCTACTGGTTCCAGTCTCAAAACTCCTCCTCTCCTCTTTACACTGACTACCTTCACCCTCCACTCTCTGCCCTAATGCAGAGTTTCAACCTGAAATGTTGATAATTCCTTTCCTGCTTCACTTGCTGTTTGACCCACTGACTTCCTCCCGCAGATTGTTTGCTGTTCCAGCACCTGCTGTCTCTTGAGTACCCTGAACTCAGTCTCTGCTACATTGACAACTGCATTGGCGGTGCTTCCTACATCCAAACTGAGCTCACCAATTTCATCGGTGCTGCTATCAGCTCCCACCTCACCCTCAAATTCACTTGCTCTGTCTCCAACACGTCTCTCGCTTTTCTTGATCTCTCTGTCTCCACCTGATTTTTTTTGTAGCGTGTTGCACCGGACAGTCATTCTTGTCTGGTGTGTGGTGTCAGGATTGGTCTCCTTTCCGATTAACCGGGTCATGGTATGAACGTTCCTGACTTGACCCTTTTTTTTTATGAGGCCGAGTGGCTAGCTGGACGCTCAACCCGGCACGGATGGAAGGAGTGCTCGGGGGGGGGGGGGGGTGGCCCGACTTGGATTTGAACTTGGGAGCCTTCGCTTCGGAGTCCGGCGCTGATGCCATTGCGCCACCAGCCGGCCCTCCACCTGATAATCCACTGACATCTTCGAGAAATCCACTGAGTCATACAGTTACGTCTACTTCACCACTACCCACACTGTCAGTTACGAGGGTTCAATTCCCTCCTCTCTATTCCTCTGTTTCTACCACATCTGTTCTTGTGATGAGACAATCTTTCGAGTTGCCCTCTTTTTTTCAGAAAATGAGACTCCCTCTCCTTACTGCTGTTGGTGCAGCCATCACCCACATCTCGTCTAGTTTTCCATTGGTCTGCCAGCTATCATCAATTTCCACCAAGACCCCCCCCCAGACGTAACAAGAATAGAGTTCCCCTTGTCCTTACCTATAACCACAAGAGCCAACACACAGAGCATAGACATTGTAGAACACTACAGCACAGAAACAGGCCATTCTGAACTATTATTCTGCCTAGTCTCATAAACCTCCACTCGGATCATAGTCCTCCATATCCCTCCCATTCATGTATTTATCCAAATTTCTCTTATATGTTGAGATCGAACCGGTATCCACCATTTCTGCTGACAGCTTGTTCCACTCTCTCACCACCCCCTGAGTGAAGAAGTTCAAATTCAAGTTTATTGTCTTTCAGCCATTCTCATGTATACAGCTTTTTCTATTGAGGTTGGCTGAGACTAGAACTAGAGGTCATGGGTTAAGGGTGAAAGGAGAAATGTTTAAGGAGAACATGGTGGCAATTGCTCGAAGCACTTCATTATTACTGAGGTCAATGCAACAGGACAGGAGTCACTGAGGCAGGATATGGCTGGCTTCTTGGGCATTGAGATGATGAGGATGGGCTTGAAGACCGCAGGGACAGTGGCCTCATCCAGGGAGATGTTGATTTTTTACTGCACGGTGGTTTCGTAGTGATCTCCTCTATATTGGTAAGACCTGACGCAGATTGTAGGCACCCTTCTCCGCCAGAAGATGCAAATAGTGGGATTGCTTCATTGAGCACCTTCCCTCTGTCTACCTCAACAACCAGGATGATTTGGCGGCCAGCCACTTTACTTCCACTTCCCCTTCCCACATCAACATGTCTGTCCACAGCCTCCTCTACAGCCAAGTTGAGGCTAAATGCAAATTAGATGAAAGGCAACACATATTCCACCTTAGTATTCTCCAACTTAACAGCATGACCATCAATTTTTCTAGCTTCCAGTAATCGCTCGCCTCTATCCCTTTCTCCCCAACAGCCACCACGCTCTCTTTCCCCTCCCCTTCCCCTTTCAATCTGCCAATTATATTCTCCCCCTCCTCACCACCTTTATTCATAGTCCGTCGTCCTTCCCTATTAAATTTAATCTTCTTCAGCTCTTTGTCACTTCAGCCTAACACCTTTCAGCTCCTTACATCAGTCCCGGTCTGCTTCTTCCTAACCTGCCTATCAGTCCCCTCATCTGGATTCACCATTCACCTGCTAGCTCTTGCTTCACCCCTTCCTCCAACTCCAGTTTTTAAAAAAAATTCTGTGCATCTCCCCTCTCTCTTTACAGTCCTGATATAAGATCTGGAACTGAAACATTGACTGTTCATTTCTCTTCACCATTGCTGATGTCCCACTGTATAATGTGAGTTGCTCCAATGAAAATTCAGTTTCATTCAAAGTTCAAAGTAAATTTATTACCAAATAAATATGTCACCATATACATCCCTGAGATTCATTTTCTTGTGGGCATACACAGTAATTCTAAGAAACAGAATAGAATCAATGAAAGACCGCACACAACAGCACTGACAAACAACCAGTGTGAAAAGGACAACAGACTGTGCAAATAAGAAAGAATAAAAACAAACAGACAAACAAATAAATAAATAAACAGTAAATATCAAGAACATAAGAAGAATAGTCCTTGAAAGTGAGCCCATAATTTGTGGGAACATTTCAGTGATGGGACAAGTGAAGTTGATTGAAGTTATCCTCTCTGCTTCAAGAGCCTCTTGGTTGAAGAGTATTAATCGTTCCTGAACCTGGTGGTGAGGGTCCTGAGGCTCCTGTACCTTCTTCTTAATGGCAACTGAGAAGGGATCATGGCTTGGATAGTGAGAGTCCTTGATGATAGATGCTGCTTTCTTGCAACAGGGCTCTGTATAAATGTACTCAGATGTACTCACGGCTTTACCCATGATGGACTAGGCTGTATCCACTACTTTTTGTAGGATTTTCTGTTCAAGGACATTAATGTTTCAAGAGCTGTGATGCAACCAGTCAGTATACTCACCACCACACATCTATAGAAATCTGTCGAAGTTTTAGATGTCATGCTGAATCTTCGCAAATTACTGCCATGCCTTCTTCAAGGTAATTGCTCTTATGTGCTGGGCCCAGGACAGATCCTCTGAAATGATAACACAGAGGAATTTAAAGTTGCTGACCCTCACCAACTTTGATCCCCTGATGAGGATTGGATCATAGATCTCCAGTTTCCTCCTCCTGAAATCAATAATCAGCTCCTCGGACTTGCTGACATTGAGTGAGAGGTTGTTGTTGTGGCACCACTCAGCCAGATTTTCTTTTCTTTTCAATTCTTTTTATTGTTGTATTATACAAAAGAAATAACACGAGTACATCGAAGTAACAACACTTACAATGTCTCTAAGAAAAAAAACATTATTTTAAAGATTGAAAAAAAATTATGTGGTATTAAAAAAACCCTACTAAGCAGAAAAAGTGGGGGAAAAACCCCATTAGGTGTACAACCCCGGAGCCATGCGTCATACAAAAAGCTTCAATCTCCCTCCTATATGCTGATTTGTCACCACTTTTGATTCAGCTAAGGGCAGTGGTGTCATCAACAGACTTAAATATAGTATTGGAGCCTCACAGTTTTATGTATAAAGTGAGTACAGCAGGGGGCTAAACACACAGCCTTGTGGTATACCCGTGCTGATAGAGATCGGGGTCTGCAAGTGAGGAAAACAAGGATCCAATTGCATAAGAAGACATTGAGGCCAAGGTCTTGAGGTTTACTGATTAGTTTTGAGGGTACGATAATATTGAATGCATCTTTGCTATCCAGATGTTCTAGGACTGGGTGAAGAGCCAATGAAATGGGGTCTGCTGTGGACCCATTGTGCTGGTAGGCAAACTGAAATGGATCTAAGTCACTTTTCAGGGAGGAGTTGATACATTTCATCACCAACCTCTCAAAACACTTTATCACTGAAGTCAGGCTAACTAGTCTATGATTTTCTTTTTTTCTGCCTCCCTCCCTTCTTGAAGAGCGGTGTGACATTTG
This sequence comes from Mobula birostris, assembly GCF_030028105.1. Lineage (NCBI taxonomy): Eukaryota > Metazoa > Chordata > Chondrichthyes > Myliobatiformes > Myliobatidae > Mobula > Mobula birostris. The sequence goes on from NC_092372.1 coordinate 169,306,018, forward strand.
CAATTTTGCAATCCTCTGGAACCATTCCAGAATCTAATGATTACTAATGCCTTCACAATCTCTTCAGCCACCTCTTTCATAACCCTGGGGTGTAGTCCATCTGGTCCAGGTGACTTTTGTACCTTCAGACCTTTCAGTTTCCCAAGCATCTTCACCCCTAGTAACAGCAGCTTCACTCACTTCTCCCCCCTGACACTGTTGAACTTCCGGCACACTGCTAGTGTCTTTCACAGTGAGGAATGATGCAAAATACTTATTTAGTTCATGTGTCATTTCCTGTCCCCCTTTACTACTTCTCCAGCATTATTTTCTAGTGGTTCAATATGTACTTTTTCTCTTTATATATCTGAAAAACTTCTGATATCCTCTTTAATATTGTCAGCAAGCTTACCTTCATATTTAATCATTCCTTCCCCCCTCATGGCATTTTTTGTTGCCTTCTATTGCATTTTAAAAGTTTCCCAATTCTCTAACTTCAAACGAATTTTTACTCTCGTTGGTAGGCAGCAGTATCACTGAAGCCTGCTTGAAGTCAGGCTGCTGAAGCGAGTGGTTAATGATAGACAATAGACAATAGACAATAGGTGCAGGCGTAGGCCATTCAGCCCTTCGAGCCAGCACCACCATTCACTGTGATCATGGCTGATCATCCACAATCAATGCCCTTTTCCTGCCTTCTCCCCATATCCCTTCACTCCGCTATCTTTAAGAGCTCTATCTAACTTTTTTTTGAAAGAATCCAGAGAATTGGCCTCTACTGCCTTCTGAGGCAGAGCATTCCACAGAACCACAACCCTCTGTGTGAAAAAGTTTTTCCTCAACGCCGCTCTAAATTTTCTACCCCTTATTCTTAAACTGTGGCCTCTGGTTCTGGACTCCCCCAACATCGGGAACATGTTTCCTGCCTCTAGTGTGTCCAATCCCTTAAAAATCTTATATGTTTCAATCAGATCCCCTCTCATCCTTCTAAATTCCAGTGTATACAACCGCAGTCACTCCAATCTTTCAACATATGACAGTCCTGCCATCCGGGGAATTAACCTCGTGAACCTACGGTGCACTCTCTCAATAGCTAGAATGTCCTTCCTCAAATTTGGAGACCAAAACTGTACACAATATTCCAGGTGTGTGGTCTCACCGGGGATGAGATATTGGAGAACACTGGACAGTTGACGAGCGCAGGTCTGTAGTGCTCGGCCAGCCACCCCATCTGGGCTAAATATTTCCATGGGTTCACCCTGCTGATGGATACTCTCATGTCAGCAACGTCACTTGGTTTCACTCTGTAAGAGGTAATAGCATTCAAGCCCTGCCACAGTTGTCGGGCATCCCCCAGTCACTCATGTTTGGTCCAGAATTGCTACTTCACATGTGAGGTGGCTTTCCAGAGATCGTACCTGGACCTCGAGTATCTTACTTGGTAGCCAGACCTGAATGCCATTGATCTGGCCCACAGCAGATTACAGATCTCATCGACCATCCAGGGCTTCGGGTTGGAGATGATTCTGATTGATTTTGTGGGGACACACTCGTCTACAACTGTCTTAATAAAGCCTTTGACAATCATGGTGTATTCATTTAGTTCCTCTGATGAGGCCCTGACACAGTCCAGTCCGCTGACTCAGAGCAATCCCGTAATTGCTCCTCGGCCTCCCATAACCACCTCTTTGCTGGCCTTATCTCTGGAGCCTTGCTCTTTAGCCTCTGCCTGTATGCAGGTAGGAGAACAACAGTCAAGTGACCAGGTTTCCCAAGCTGTGGTTTAGGCATAGAACGATAGGCATTCTATGGTGTAATAACAACAGGGTCGTCGTGGTGGGAGATTTTAATTTCCAAAATATTAATTGGCATCTCCCTAGAGCAAAGGGTTTAGATGGGGTGGAGTTTGTTAGGTGTGTTCAGGAAGGTTTCCTGACACACTATGTCGATAAGCCTACAAGAGGAGAGGCTGTACTTGATCTGGTATTGGAAAATGAACCTGTTCAGGTGTCAGATCTCTCAGTGGGAGAGCATTTTGGAGACAGTGATCACAATTCTATCTCCTTTACCATAGCATTGGAGAGGGACAGGAACAGACAAGTTAGAAAAGTGTTTAACTGGAGTAAGGGGAAATATGAAGCTATCAGGCAGGAGCTTGGAAGCATAAGTTGGGAACAGATGTTCTCGGGAAATGTACGGAAGAAATGCGGCAAATGTTCAGGGGATATTTGAGTGGCATTCTGCATAGGCACATTCCAATGGAAAAAGGAAAGGATGGTAAGGTACAGGCACCATGGTGTACAAAGGATGCTGTAAATCTCGTCAAGAAAAGAAAAGCTTATGAAGCGTTCAAAAACTAGGTAATGATAGAGATCTAGAAGATTATAATACTAGCAGGAAGGACCTTAAGAATGAAATTAGGAGAGCCGGAGGGGGCCATGAGAAGTCCTTGGTGAGCAGGATTAAGGAAAACCCCAAGGCATTCAACAAGTATGTGAAGAACAAGAGGATAAGACATGAGAGAATAGGACCAATCGAGTGTGACAGTGGAAAAAAAGAATGTATGGAACCGGAGGAGATAGAAGAGGTACTTAATGCATACTTTGCTTCAGCATTCACTACGAAAAAGGATCTTGGTGATTGTAGGGATGACTTACAGTGGATTGAAAAACTTGAGCATATAGATATTAAGAAAGAGCATGTGCTGGAGCTTTTGGAAAGCATCGAGTTGGATAAGTCACTGGGACCAGGCGAGATGTACTCCAGGTTACTGTGGGAGGCAAGGGAGGAGATTGCTGAGCCTCTGGCAATGATATTTGCATCATCAATGGGGACGGGAGAGGTTCTGGAGGACTGGAGAGTTGCAGATGCTGTTTCCTTATTGAAGAAAAGAAGTAGATATAGCTCAGGAAATTATAGACCAGTGAGTCTTACATCAGTGGTTGGTAAGATGATGGAGAAGATCCTGAGAAGCAGGATTTATGAACATATGGAGAGACATAATATGATTAGGAAAAGTTAGCATGCCTTTGTCAAAGGCAGGTTGTGCCTTACGAGCCTAATTGAATTTTTTGAGGATGGGACTAAACATGTTGATGAAGATAGAACAGTAGGATTTCAGCATGGCATTTGATAAGGTACCCAATGAAAGGCTTATTGAGAAAATAAGGAGGCATGGGATCCATTGGGACCTTGCTTTTTGGATCCAGAACTGGCTTGCCCACAGAAGGCAAAGAGTAGTTGTAGATGGGTCATGTCCTGCATGGAGGTCGGTGACCAGTGGTGTGCCTCAGGGATCTGTCCTGGGACCCTTACTCTTCGTGATCTTTAAAAATGACCTGGATGAGGAATTGGAGGGATGGGTTAGTAAATTTGTTGTTGACACAAAGGTTGGGGGTGTTATGGATAGTGTGGAGGGCTGTCAGAGGTTTCAGTGGGACATCGATAGGATGCAAAACAGGGCTGAGAAGTGGCAGATAGCGTTCAACCCAGATCAGCGTGAGGTGGTTCATTTTGGTAGGTCAAATATGATGGCAGAATATAGTATTAATGGTAAGACTCCTGGCAGTGTGGAGGATCAGAGGGATCTTGGGGTCGGAGTCCATAGGACTTCCAAAACTGCTGCGCAGGTTGGCTCTGTGGTTAAGAAGGCATATGATGCATTGGCTTTCATCAATTGTGGGATTGAGTTTAAGCGCCTTGAGGTAATGTTAGAGCTATATAGGAGCCTGGTCAGACCCCACTTGGACTACTGTATTCAGTTCTGGTCACCTTGCTACAGGAAGGAACTTTAGAAAGGGTGCAGAGGAGATTTACAAGGATGTTGCCTGGATCGGGGAGCATGCCATTTGAGAATAGGTTGACTAAACTTGACCTTTTCTCCTTGGAGCGGCGGAGGATGAGAGGTGACCTGATAGAGGTGTATGAGTTGATGAAAGGCACTGGATAGTCAGAGGCCTTTTCTCAGGATTGAAATGGCTAACACGAGAGAGCACAGTTTTAAGTTGCTTGGATGTAGGTACAGAGGAGATGTCCGGGGTAAGTTTTTTACGCAGAGTGGTGAGTGCGTGGAATAGGCTGCCGGCGACGGTGGTGGAGACGGATACGATAGGGTCTTTTAAGAGATTGGTACATGTAGCTTAGCAAAATAGAGGGTTATGGGTAACCCTAGGTAATTTCTAAAGGAAGCACATGTTTGGCACAGCATTGTGGGCTGAAGGGCCTGTATTGTGCTGTAGGTTTTCTATGTTTCTATGTTTCTATTCCTAACCGTAGTATAGCAGTGGTCTAACATGTTGGGATCCCAGGTACTGCAGATTATATGCTGGTAATAATTGGGCAAAGTTTACTTCAAACAAGTCTGACTGAAGTCCCTGACTATGAGGTGAAATGCGTTGGGCATGCTGCTTCTTGTTTGGTGATGGCAGCATCCAATATCTTGAGAGCTTGGTTAACATCGGCTTTTGGCTGTATGTAAACTGTGGTCCGGATCACAGAGGAGACCTCTCTTCGTAAGTAAAACAGTCGCATTTAGTCATTAGATGTTCCATGTCAGGGGACAAGATTGCATCCAGTCTAAAACCGCTGTATCCAAGGTAACAGAGAGCTTATCAGGAAACACAGAACTCCAGTTTTTGCCTTCTCTGAGTCAGCAGTTTGGTCCATCCTGTGTATCGAGAAGCCCTCAGGTCTCATCACCAAATCCTCCGAATTCATTGCTAAGTTAGTTGAGGGTATTGTTTTAAGTTGCCCAGAATGCTTCCAGAAATTGTCGCAGGCTTTATTTCAATACTGAAGTGAACCTATTCCAGTCTCCAGCTTGTTCTCAAAGAGAATTCCAGAGGCTGCTGAAATAAGAGCCTAAGAGCATACACTCAGTGACTACTTTTCTAGTTACACCATACACCTGCTTGTTGCTGAAAATCAGTTAATCATGTGGCAGCAACTCAATGCATAAAAGCATGCAGACATGGTCAGGAGATTCAGTTATTTTCAGAGCAAACAACAGAATGGGGAAGAAATGTTATCTAAGTGACAGACTTGGACCGTGGAACGATCGAGTGGAATGGAAGATTGTCGCACGAGTGGTTTAAGTATCTCAGAAACTGCTGATCTCCTGGGATTTTCACACATAACAAACTCTAGAGTTTACAGAAGATGGTGTGAAAATCAAAAAACATCCAGTGAGTAGTAGTTGTGTGGGTGAAAATGCCTTGTTAATGACAAAGGTTGGAAGAGAGTGGCCAAACTGCTTCAAGCTGACTGGAAGGTGACAGTAACTCAAATAACCCCACATTACTACAGTGGTGTGCAGAAGAGCATCCCCGAATCCACAACATATTGAACCTGGAAGCGGATGGCTTATGGCAGTAAAAGACCACGAACATACAGGAGGTACATAATGAAGTGACCATTGAGTGTATAGGAGTGTAGTCTGTGGGGCATCAGAATTTTAAGCAGAGGTGCTTCAAAGCTGATGTGTCATAAACAAAAGAGCTGGTTCATAGAATTCCTTCACGATAGGAAACCTGTCGATCTTACCCTGTGCGGCCAACATGTGACTCCAGACCCACAGGAGTCTCCTTGACCTATGATGCCCTTTAAAGTAGTCTATCAGGCCCTTCAGGTTAGCAGCAAGTGGGGATGGAACATAAATCCTGGTGACACCACATCCTGTGAATGAATAATTTACTGAACAGATATACTTTGTCTTGTTGATGGTGCATGTTGACTTGTGTGCTTAATATGTTTTTCCCTCAGCCGTCTGTAAGGAGTTCATAGATTCTTTCCATGACCATGTGGATTTTTTTCCGGAATCTCCAGTTTCCTCCCACATTCTAAAGACGTACAGGTTGGGGTTAATAAGTTGTGGCCGTGTTTTGTTGCTGGAAGCATGGTGACACTCGCCAGCTGCTCCTGGCACATCCCCTGACTGTGTGGGTCATTGACGCCAGTGATGCATTTGAATATATGTCTTGATCTACATGTGAGAAATAAAGCTAATGCTTGTTCTTTAGGTATTAATCCATGGCCAGTGTTTTATGTTCATGCATTAAACTGGTAATCATAGAGATACCAATAGCTGATGATAGTTGATATATTTGTGTCACAGCTGGTATTTGATATGACCATGCAACACTAGTTAATGTCACCTATTCCACATTTACCTTATTGATAAATGTGTTGGCACCCGGGCTGTCACATTTAATCCCTTCCACGTCACTCACCATTCTGACTTGGAAACATATCACAGTTCCTTCATTGTCGCTGGGTCAAAATCACGGAATTTCCTCCCTAACAGCACTGTGGGTGTACCTACACCTCAGCAGCTGCAGCGGTTCAAGAAGGCAGCTCATCACCATCTTCTTCAGGGCAACTAGGGATAGGCAATAAATGCTGGCTTAGTTGGCGACCCCCCCAACCCATCTTGTAAATGAATAAATAAAAAAAATCTGTGAGCCTAAGATGAGTTCTACATAATTCCTCTCAAAAATCAAATCCTAGTGGACTGAAGTTTGTCTTTTAAAGTGCAAAGGAAAAAGAAATAGTAATAAGTTAAACATTACTCCACTGAAGACATGAATTCTTTGTGGTCAATGCTATTTTACTTTCAAAGTACAGTATCTTGTCCACAGGAGATTGACTTAGACAGTTCAATAATTAGATAGTTCAGACAATATAATTGCTTTGGAGCACAAATCCACAATCATATGTCCCAGGCCCAAAATGTACCGATAAATAACCGAATTCTTTGTTATGCTGCTAAAAGTGCATCGAAACTAATTACATTTTATCAGTGATGCAAAACAATGTCTCCTTGTATGAAAAACATTTCTATTCAGATAAAACCACTGCAAAAATATTGTACAGATGGGAAGGGAAATTCCTTTTGTCTGGTACTATGGTTTAAACATCCATGCAATTTATTTAGTGATGAATTCAGAAGCTCCATGAAAACATTGATTCTGAATCTATAAAAGATCCAATACATCTGCGTTAGTACAATCACCAGTTGTTTTCAAACGTTTACTAAAAACTGTTTGATTATACACTTTCTTTTCTCAGATTGTGAAACCAAAGAAATCAAAGAAGCTATGATTCTAAATATAATAAAATGTAGTTTTAAACACCACTAAAGCTTCAAAACATTAATTGCAGCTCTGTGGAGAGCAGCTACACTTAAGGAGAGATTTTGTGTATTATCATTCCAGGGCTTCAGATCATGTCAGCTTTTTGTCTGCACGAATCTCTGTTGTTATTTAGTCTGACTGTTTGTGGTGACAATGTGATAAACAAATTTTATTCTCAATTGTGATTTATTAATTGTTTGAAATGCCAAAATTTTAACATAGCCATTGTTCCAAGTTAGGTGGGTGGGTAGATTGTGAGTTGGTCCACACCTGCAAGTCTTCTCCAAACTCTTGTAGTAATAGCAACTGAATTATTTTCATTATCAATCTGTCATTTATATATGTCAAAACATGTACAGTTAGGCATGTTTAATATCTGCACCCACTTCCTGGAGACATCACAGAAGACAAAGATATAATTGATACAGAGGGAGTCATACAGTTATAAACAAAACCAATACAGAAAATGGTCCTACAGCCCAACTCATTCATGCCAACCAAGGCGCCCTTCTAAACTAGTCCACTTTGCTCACGTTTGGCTGAGATTCTTGGTAATGTGTCTTATCCACAGACCTATCCAAGTGTCTTTTAAGTGTTGTTACTGTACCTGCCTCAACAACGTCCTCAGTCAGCTTGTTCTATAAACACATCATGCTCTGTGTGAAGAAGTTGCCAGCCTTTTAAGTCTTTCCCCTTGCACCTTAAACCAAGGTTCTCAATTTTTAATTTCCTTTCCCCAGGTATAAAAGACTGTGTACATTTGCCCTACCTATACCACTCATGATCTTAAATACCTTTCTATAAGGTCATCGCTTGGGCTGCTACAGTATATTTCAAGGAATAAACCTGCCCATTTTTTCTCTATACCTCAAGCATTTGAATCCTAGCAACATTCTTGTCAATATTGTTTGTGCAACGATGTGTAACTTCAACAGATGGATTGTTGGAATATTAGCACTGTCATATAAGAGGGACTGAAGTTACTAAAAAATGAGAAGGGATACCATTGAAACATATTTTCATTTGGCAGGGCAAGTCGGATAAGATGTTTCCACTGTATGTGAGGACCTAGAACTGGGGTCACAGTTTATCATTTATTTAAGGGGAAATTTTAAGAGGGTGGTGAATTTATGAATCTTCTTCTCTGGTAGCTAGTGGAGGCAGGATCGCTTAAGTAGGAAATATTGTATGTAGTATGTTTTAATATTAAAAAGTATCAATGAGATTGTGAAGAGAACAGGAATATGATTTTGTTAGAGTCATGATCAGACATGATCATATTGAACAGCAAAACAGTTCTATCTACTATTGTATGCTAAAAAGCCACAAACTCTGGATTCCTCATTATCAGCCATGCAGAAATCACAAATATGGTCATTATATGCTCTCAGAGATCTAAGGACATCTGCCACCATTGAGGCTGGTTCTGGCTTTTGGTTTCTTTGTGTGGTCAAAGACTCAAATTTCTACAGATGCAAAGTGGAGAGCATTCTGACTGGTTGCATCACCCCTGGTATGGGGGCACCAGTGTGCATCACCCCCTGGTATGGGAGCTCCAGTGTTCATCACCCCCCGGTATGGGGGATCCGGTGTTCATCACCCCCTGGTATGGGGGCTCCAATGTGCATTGCCCCCTGGTATGGGGGCTCCAGTGAGCATCACCCCCTGGTATGGGGGCTCCAATGTGCATTGCCTCCCTGGTATGGGGGCTCCAGTGCGCATCACCCCTGGTACGGGGGCTCCAGTGTGCATCACCCCCTGGTATGGGGGCTCCAATGTGCATCACCCCTTGGTATGGGGGATCCGGTGTTCATCACCCCCTGGTATGGGGGCTCCAATGTGCATTGCCCCCTGGTATGGGGGCTCCAGTGAGCATCACCCCCTGGTATGGGGGCTCCAGTGTGCATCACCCCCTGGTATGGGGGCTCCAGTGTGCATCACCCCCTGGTACGGGGGCTCCAGTGCGCATCACCCCCTGGTATGGGGGCTCCAATATGCATCACCCCCTGGTATGGGGGATCCGGTGTTCATCACCCCCTGGTATGGGGGCTCCAATGTGCATTGCCCCCTGGTATGGGGGCTCCAGTGCGCATCACCCCCTGGTATGGGGGCCCCAGTGTGCATCACCCCTGGTATGGGGGCTCCAACATGCATCGCCCCCTGGTATGGGGGCCCCAGTGTGCATCACCCCTGGTATGGGGGCTCCAACATGCATCGCCCCCTGGTATGGGAGCCCCAGTGTGCATCACCCCCTGGTATGGGGGATCCGGTGTGCATCACCCCCTGGTATGGGGGATCCGGTGTGCATCACCCCTGGTATGGGGGCTCCATTGTTCATCACCCCCTGGTATGGGGGCTCCAACATGCATCGCCCCCTGGTATGGGGGCTCCAGTGTGCATCACCCCCTGGTATGGGGGATCCGGTGTGCATCACCCCCTGGTATGGGGGCTCCAACATGCATCGCCCCCTGGTATGGGGGATCCGGTGTGCATCACCCCCTGGTGTGGGGGCTCCAACATGCATCGCCCCCTGGTATGGGGGATCCGGTGTGCATCACCCCCTAGTGTGGGGGCTCCAACGTGCGGGCCACAGACGATTGTCGACTCAGCCAGCTCCATCACAGGCAAAACTCTCCCAACAAGTGAGGACATTTTCAAAATGCAGTTCCTCAAGAATGTAGCATCCATCACTGATGACCCTCACCATCTGAGAATTGCCCTCATCTCATTACCACCAGCGGGGAGGAGGACAGGAGCATAAAGATCCACACTCCACAATTTAGCTTCTTCCCCTCAACCATCATGTTTCTGAATTATCCATGAAACCATTACTAGTAGAGCTATTCTTTTGCACTATATTTCTTTATTTATTTTTATAACTTCAAGTAATTTTATTGTCTTGCACTGTATTTTATATATATGTCAGTAATATAAACCAGATTCTGATTCTGATTCTGATCCTATCAGTCTATGAAATTTCAAACTTAAGGAAATGAGATTGTGACTAATTAGAAGAAGAAATCTCCATTTGTAATGAGATATAGAAAGAGAAATAGAATGTGAACAAAAGAAATTTGGTTAAGAAAGAGCAAAAATGTAGAAAGAAAAATAAACTTAAAAAGTTTCTCATTAAAATCTCCATCAAAACCCTAGAATTGCAATAAGTTAACACACTGCATACTGCTCAAATGAAACTGAGATGGGGACAGTACAAGACAATTGTTCGTAGCTTGTTCTTGTTGTACCTGGTGTGCATGTCTGGCAATTTCATGCTGACCATTGTCTTGCAATGATGAGTCAGCCAACAAGATGTTGTTTCCACAAAACTAATGGCAGAGCATCGCAGTCATGCAGCTATAGGGTAATGCAGGTCCTGCAGCTCAACATGTCCATGTCAACCAAGGTGTCCATCTAAGCTAGTGCCATTTGCCACTGTATGACTGATATCCCTCTAAATCTTTCTTAACATGCCCTTATCCAAATGTCTTTTAAATGTTGTTATTGTACTTTTCTGGCAGCTCATTCCACGTTGTATTTGAACCACCCTCTGTGTGGATAAGTTGCTCTTCTGATTCTTTCAAACATTTCACTTTTCAGCTTAAACCTACGCCCTCTAGATTTTGGGTCCCATTCCCAGGGGAAATGACTGTGTGTATTTACCCAATGTATATGCCCTTCATTTTGTACACTTTTATAAAATCACCCCTCAATTGCCTGCATTCCAAGGAACAAAGTCCTAGCTTAGTCAGCCTCTCCCTATAACTCTGGCCCTCAGATGCTGGCAACATTCTCATAAAGCTGTTTTGTATTCTCTTCAGCTTAGTGACATCTTTCTGAAAACAGGAGAGTTACTTCTGAAACAGGTTTCTTGCCCATTTGTTCCTCACTTCAAGTTGTGTACTTAGCACGAAGGCCCGAGCAAGCACAATTAACCACAGCAATGCTGTTCTAACACATTTTCCCCTCTGCAACATCTCAGCCTAGATTTTACATTCATTGTGTAATGGAGTGATGAGGAAGTCCAACAACTTTTCGGGTCTTCTGGCCACAATTCAGAGCTTATTCCCCTCAGCCCAGTCTCCAGCCGAAAATCTGTCAGCCTTTTTGGATTGGCTAGCTTATTTTATTCAACTGGGAAGAGGTTTGGAGTTCCCTTCTACCCAGCTAAGCACTGATTCTGACACACCTAAATCACACCAATAAATTCCTCAGCCCAATATTGTAGCATAGATTTTGTGCTAAACATGTCCATTGACACCATTTGGAAGCCATACAACTCCTTACAAAGCCACATTGAAATTTATTTCCTTCTTATATGCATTCATAGTCATACAAAACCAACCAGACTCTTTAGCCCACCGTGTCCAAGTTAACCATCAATTACAGTTCTTTCATGGATTCTAATGCCTGACTAGTGGACAATGAATGTAAAGGAATGAGCATTTGGGAGAGCGGCGTGATAGGTCGGATTTGCCGCAAGGATCTTCTGCATGCATTTCCACATTTATTAAAATGTAAAGGAAAAACTGTTCAGTCAATTCAGTTGCACAGTGGGAGACTTTAAAATAAGCATTGACACAATGTTGTGGTTTGTTCTTCGGCTGGTGCTTTAGCTGGCACTGCCAGCCATGGGTAAAGTGCCCCCAGCATCGTAATGATTTTTACCTGAGGAGGTAGTCATTCAGCAGCAGAATCACTGCTTCTCCCACTTAATAATTCGATGAATTAGATCTGCAGCCAGCAAGGAACTTGAGAATGAATAATCCTCACATCAAGAGAATGGTGACCGACCTTGCCAAATTCCCAAGGATTCATGTAATTATTATGAGTTGGAATTCTTTAATGGCATTTATGTATAATTAATTTGTAATTTATTCATGATCTGATATAATATTTCAATGACTTTCGTTAAGATACTGGATGATAGCCAGTATATTAAACTAACAAACAAAAAACATATCAAAATAAACACCTACAGAGAATTTCTATTGTGTAGTTATTCCACAGAGGCATTCAGACTTCTGGAAGATTGTGACTGAACATTGCTGCAACATATAAGGAACAGATAGTCACCCCTTAAAGTGTTGAGCAATGAATACAAGACAAACCACATACATTACAAGTATAATTTCCACTGGACCACAGTACTATTCCAAATTATGTTTTGTAGGAAGTTCCAGGATTTTGACCTAGCGATGAAAATATGGTGACATATCAATGTTTAGATAAGTGACTTTAATATACCTCTTGCCCATCCTCTGGGTCCCCCCCCCCTTGTCTTTCTTCCCGGACCTCCTGTCCCATGATCGTCTCGTATCCCCTTTTGCCAATCACCTGTCCAGCTCTTGGCTCTATCTCTCCCCCTCCTGTCTTCTCCTATCATTTTGGATCTCCCCCTCCCCCTCCAACTTTCAAATCCCTTACTCACTCTTCCTTCAGTTAGTCCTGACGAAGGGTCTCGGCCTGAAACATCAACTGTACCTCTTCCTAGAGATGCTGCCTGGCCTGCTGCGTTCACCAGCAACTTTGATGTGTGTTGCTGTCAGTAAGGAGCTTGTATGTTCTCCCCGTGATTGCATGGGTTCCCTCTCACACTCCAAAGATGTACTGGTTAGTAAGTTAATTGTCATTATAAATGGCCCTGTGCTAGGATGGGGTTAAAGAGGTGGGTGACACAGCTCATTGGGCAGGAAGGTCCTGTCCTGTGTTGCACTTCTAAATAAAAATAAAAAAAAATGTCTGACCTAGTCTGGTGTTCACGCAATTTACATGGAAGAAACAATGAAATCAACAGCCAATAGTGACCTCAGCATTACCCACACTATCATGCCTCCTCTCTTCCCTCAAACCCAAGATGTTGGGAGGAATCAATAGACAATAGGCGCAGGAGTAGGCCATTCAGCCCTTTGAGCCAGCACCACCATTCACTGTGATCATCCACAATCAGTACCCTTTTCCTGCCTTCTCCCCATATCCCTCCACTCCGGTATCTTTAAGAGCTCTATCTAACTCTTTTTTGAAAGAATCCAGAGGATTGGCCTCCACTGCCTTCTGAGGCAGAGCATTCCACAGAACCACAACCCTCTGTGTGAAAAAGTTTTTCCTCAACTCCGTTCTAAATTGCCTACCCCTTATTCTTAAACTGTGGCCTCTGGTTCTGGACTCCCCCAACATCGGGAACATGTTTCCTGCCTCTAGCGTGTCCAATCCCTTAAAAATCTTATATGTTTCAATCAGATCCCCTCTCATCCTTCTAAATTCCAGTGTATGCAACCCCAGTCGCTCCAATCTTTCAACATATGACAGTCCCACCATCCCAGGAATTAACCTCGTGAACCTACGCTGCACTCCCTCAATAGCAAGAATGTCCTTCCTCAAATTTGGAGACCAAAACTGTACACAATATTCCAGGTGTGGTCTCACCAGGGCCCTGTACAACTGCAGAAGGACCTCTTTGCTCCTATACTCCTATACTGGCCTTGTTATGAAGGCCAGCATGCCATTAGCTTTCTTCACTGCCTGCTGTACCTACATGCTTACTTTCAGTGACTGATGGACAAGGACACCTAGATCTCATTGTACTTCCCCTTTTCCTAACTTGACACCATTCAGATAGTAATCTGCCTTCCTGTTCTTGCCACCAAAGTGGATAACTGCACATTTATCCACATTAAACTGCATCTGCCATGCATCTGCCCACTCAACCAACCTATCCAAGTCACCCTGCATTCTCATATCATCCTCCTCACATTTCACACTGCCACCCAGCTTTGTATCATCTGCAAATTTGCTAATGTTACTTCTAATCCCTTCATCTAAATCATTAATATATATTGTAAATAGCTGCGGTCCCAGCACCGAGCCTTGTGGTACCCCACTAGCCACTGCCTGCCATTCTGAAAAGGACCCAGTAATCCCTACTCCTTGTTTCCTGTCTGCCAACCAATTTTCTATCCATGTCAGTACCCTACCCCCAATACCATTTGCTCTAATTTTGCACACTAACCTCCTATGTGGGACCTTATCAAAGGCTTTCTGAAAGTTCAGGTATCAGCAAATGCCTGTGAATATACAAAGATGGCAGTTCAATATCTTCTTATTGAAGATGATTATTTCTTGACATAGACAGTATTAAGCATTTGTCATCCAAGATCTGGATATGAAGAACAATGTGTAGTGCAGATACACTCAGAGAAGCAAGCTTAAAATACAATGAAGAAAAGTATTTAATTCAGTAGATGATGCGGTTGGTAAACATCGGTTAAGTTTGTTTTGTTAAGCATCATACCAAGCATATTACCAAGTATCACTACTATTTTTTAAAATCGGTTTATTGCTGACTTCCAGAGACCTAACTGTGAAAAGTATTTGGTATTTAGCAACACATATAAAAGTTGCTGGTGAACGCAGCGGGCCAGGCAGCATCCTGATGAAGGATCTCGGCCCGAAACGTCGACTGCACCTCTTCCTAGAGATGCTGCCTGGCCTGCTGCATTCACCAGCAGGTTTTATGTGTGTTGTTTGAAATTCCAGCATCTGCAGATTTCCTCGTGTTTGCGATATTTAGCAGCTATGTCTGTGAATATATAAAACTTGACATCCAAATATAATGTGGCCACAGCTAATATCTTAAATAATTTTATAAGCCTGTAATGGATAAATATACACCAGCAGTAAAATTTACAGGTCAGATTTCAAGGGAGATGGACCAAACTATTTATGAAAACATCATGTATCTTCTTAAAAACTATTTATGTTTCATCATTTGACTATCATAATTCCAATTTCACATTGTGACTCATTAAATACAGTACATCAAAAAAGACACGATAATTGTAAAAAACCCACAAAAGGTTTCTTAAAAATCTTTTTGAAAGGATTAAGTTCCTTCATTTTAATAATGGTGCAATAATTGCTGTGAACTATGCACTAATTGAATATTATGCCAGCAATATTAGGTTAACTGATGAACCATCAACCACACTAATATGAGAATGAAAAATACAATTTCAAAATTTGGATTTCATTTTCTCTGCTCCATGTACTTTATTCCCTTCAAGGGACTGATCATCACTTTCGATAAAAGGTACAACAAGACTCAGTGATGGATTCCTTTTGCTGGAAGTGTAGCCACAATGGACATGGTAAGGAATTATGCTGATAATTCCTCAGGGAAAATGGATTCACAAAGTTATAATTGACAAGTTTACTTTTATTTGACAGACCTTATTTTGGGATGCATAACAAATTGGAAAAATATTTGAAATTCTACCAAATATAGTTTGCTTATTCTATCCATTGTGAAAGGGGTGCTTTTCTGATCTGATTACATAAGAAGACTGTATTCGGACCCCCGATACTCTACTAAGAGAACAACAGCACAATGTTGGTTTTGTGACATCAATGAATTTCTGTAACATTAACAGCAACACACACAAAATGCTGGAGGAACTCAGGTCTTGGCCCAAAATGTTGACTGTTTATACTTTTTCACAGATACTGCTTGATGTGCTGAGTTCCTCCGGCATTTTGTGTGTGTTGCTTGGATTTCTAGCATCTGCAGATTTTCTTGTCATTAAACTAGAATGCTGAAAAAATACTAAACAAGAAATACCAGAGGCACTGATGATTACTTTAAGACAATTGTTGGGAATGGTTAAGTTCCTGAAAAGTGTGAAGATTTGAGGTATGTGTTAGGACATCCATTATTGACTAGGCAGAAATTTCAACAGTGGTTTATCGTTGCCTTCTGTTGCCGCAGTGCTCATCTAACTAGAGCATTTGACCTCTACTGGTGTTCCCAGTTGGGAATCATACACTAGATGTCGCCCAACCTTTGCTGTTGTTGTACAAATGCAATCCTCCACCGAAGCTTGGAATCCATCTCCCAGCTGCTGGAGACTTCGGTGATTTTAAGTGACACCACCACCATTGGTCTGGTTATTTTTCTGGCGCCAAACACTTGCCATAGACGGAGATCCTTCAGCAAGACAGGTTGCACCCAGACCTAAGTCCTACGTGAAGGCGGAGTTGTCTTGGGTGGTAGAAGCTATATAATCACTATTGGCATTTCCTGATATTTAGTTAGGACCCAACCACCCCATACACACCAAAAAAAACAAATGTATGGTAATATCAAAACGGCAGGATACTCCCAACTGCCAATTGTACATCAGTAACCAAGAGATTGAACAAAAGACCAGCTTTAATTACCTTGGTAGCTTTATATCACAAGATGCTAGAAGTAAAGTAGAAATAAAAGGAAGAATTGCCATTGCCAAAACCAACTTCCATAAAATGAAACCCATTTTTACCAACAGACACATTTCTATGACAACAAGGCTTAGGCTACTAAAATGTTACATCTGGTCAATCCTGCTGTATGCTTCTGAAACACGAACTATAACACCAGAACGCCAAAGAAACTTAGAAGCAACAGAGATGTGGTTTCTTAGAAGAATACTGAAAATATCATATAGAGAAAGGGCAACTAATGAGACAGTACTCCAAAGTGTCCATATAAATAGATCTTTAATGAGAACATCAAATAAGAGGAAACTTAAATTCCTGGGCCATGTCATCAGAAAGGGAAAAATAGAATGCCTTACATTACAAGGCCACATACCTGGGAATGCAGTAGAGGAAGGCAAAGAAGAAAATATATGGACACTGTGAAAGAACTAACAGATCTAAGTGTGCGAGATATGCATTGACGCTGCGAGGGATCGCTCGATGTGGAAAGCCATGATCGCCCAAGCATGTAACGCGCAAGGCACATGAAGAAGAAGGAGATTAGGACATAGTTGAAAAATTGGTGGAGGCATGGAAGGAGTGAAGAAGTGGGTATCCATGAAATCCATGAAGAAATGAAGAAGCAAATACTGAGCTGAGTGTCCAGGGACTCTGTTGGCATTACTAACACCTCTACTTAAATTATTCACTTGCTCTGCCTGAGTATCACTCTTACTGGTATGGCTTAATGCAATTTTGGCAACATTGATTTGAATGTAATCCACAAGGCACCTAATCCTTCCAGTTTCACACGACTTTGGTTTCAAGAATAATATTGAAATGTATGACGATTTTAGAGTAGATTTGAATAGTTAAGGGGCAAAATATAGTTGATGTGCTAATATTAAGGATGAAGTAGTAGCAGAGCTTAAAACTCCACCTACATCAACCATTCTCTGCATAGAGCTTTACATTTAGATAATTAGATGTCTAGAGTTGATGGGGAGGTAGGAGAGATGATTGAAAGCAGTGTTTAATAGATTTTTGAGTGACTTTTAAAGAAGAGCAGAGAAAAGTTAACTTCATGATCTTTGGGGCCAATTTCAGAGATTAAGACCAACAGTTAGAGGCTCTTCCACTGTGAAATGCTGTGAAAGAAAGTTCTGAATGGAAAAGAATCACTGCTTTAGTGAAGAGACCAAGCATTGAGGATTAGAGAACAAAAGCTTAAATGTGAAGGGAATAGCAGAGAAGAACGTAGCACAACAAGTTTAAAGAATTTTAATTTCAATATTTATTAGCTGTTATAATAGCAACAGAAAATACAAGATATGTAAATCAGGTCAGGTAGCATTTGTGAAGATGGAGACAGTCTCTACCAACTCTATCTCAATTTACCTTGTAGTATATGGAAATGGGTTGTAAACAATGTTTGGTTTATTGCTGTTAGTTTTTGTAAGAGTTCTGCTATGTGCAAAAATAATTATAGAATCTTTTGGAGAGTAGTCTGTGAGGAGCCTTTGTATAAAGAAAATATGCCTTGACTTAATCTTCCTGCATACTTATGCTTGTGTGGACCTTCTACAAATAGACTATGGGATTTGAGGAGCCCACACAGAACGCATACTCCACTCTGTCCATATCATTTTTCCAAGTTGACTTATTCTCTAGCTTCAGTGGAAGAGAACAACATCACTCTTCTTGGAGATTTCAATTCTAGCCTTCAATGTGAATCTTTTCTCTGGAATGGTTTGATTGGGAAAGAAAGCATAAAAACTCCAGTACTATTCTACTTCTGAAAAAATGCTTACAACATGGCCTAGACATTATCAATACCTGGAATGATAAGTACAAGATTCTTGCTTCAAGCACTGACACCTCCTTGAATACATAGTCATCAGATCCTCTGCTTGTTTATTGGATCTAGTAGGAAGCAAGAAAATTCAATGTGAAAGAAATCCATCACCAATTCCAAGGTAAAATAACATTTGGGGAACTTTGGTAGTGTCTGTCATGCCACAGCTCAAATTATCTATCTATCTGTCTATCTATTTATGTGTTCATGTGTTTATTTGTTAATTGTTTATTTAGAGATACAATGCAGAATGGGCCCTTCTGACCCAATGGGTCTAACCACCCAATCACCCACCTATTGAGTCTAATCACAGGACAATGTACAATGACCAGGTAACCTATCACCGGTATGCCTTTGGAATGTGGAATGAACCCGGAGCATTCAGAGGAAAACTATGCATTCCATGGGGAATATGTACAAACTCCTTACAGGTGGCATTTGAATTGAACTCATAGCTCTGACATCCTGAGCTGTAATAGTGTCCCTCTGATTGCTACACTACCATGGAGCCTCAAAATGATAATGAAAATGTCTGCAAGGGATTCATGACTGCTGCCCTCCTTGCATACATACACTGAATCCATTTGTAATGTCACACACCATCACCAAGGTGAGAAAGATGCTGACTTTCAGGGCCTGGTTGACTGCAATGGACAAGACCATTGCATATTGAAAAACAAAAGCACTTTCTAGCCTAAGAATAATACCAGCAACTAAAGATCAATGTCCCAAAACAGAATCTGACATTAAAGGTAAATGATAGTAAGAAAAGCCCAAAGATGTTAAACTATAATCTGATAAATTTGTGTAAGGGGGTTTTGATTTTTATGTTACTGCTGAGGCTAATTAAAATGGCACCTTTGTTATGTTAATCTGGGGAATGCGGCTTTGTTGTGTTAAACACTGAGAAAGTTTGCGCTAACAGTTTGTTTTTGCTTTAGAGTCAGATAAGAGAGTGCTATTAACCAATTGGGATAGTTGTTATGGTTTTGGTGTATTTGAAGATACTGTATGCGCGGGGTTTTGGGGCAGAAGGCGGGAGAGCGAGACAGAGGATGGTCGAGGTGCTGTGAGTCCGCTAACGGGGTCGGACCCCGAGCGGGACGTTCGGCGAAGAGACGGAGACGGACTCGTGTGGAGCGTCTGGTCGACCACCGTTGTTGGTCCCAGGCGGCCGGTCGAGGTGGTCCGAGGGGGTCGCAGGGTAAAGAAGAAGGTCCTTGAGCTCCAACGTTTTTTGTGCATGAAGAGATTGAACTTTGATAAGTGTGGCGCCTTTTATTTTCCTTTTATATTTTATTCTCTTTTAATTATATAGTTCCAGTAATATCTATAAACTGTAAATCATTTAATTGCATCTGGTGTATTGTCTGTTATTTGGGCGGGGTGAGGTACCTCACACAGCATCCACACAAACAAATTACTCAGTTTGGCGGGGCCAAGGCTGTTTCCCTAGACGACAGCGAGCCGAGCGACCCTGAGGGTGGCCGGGGGGGCTACACTTGATATGAAGATCTTTCCCAGACTAGAGAGATTTACTACCCAAGTTCTCATGGCACCTCAATACTCAGAGCTAACAAGGTGCCAAAACTCATTAATGAAAATGAAATTGAAATCTTCAAATCCCGGTGGAGCAGGTTTTATCACTCCAAACAATGATACGCCATGATGGAATCTACTTCTCTCCCCCCAACTTTCATGGCAAAAACAGTGCAGGAGGACCAGAAAACATTCTGGTTACATTCTTAAAGGGAAAGGATGAGAATTAAAGCTCCAGAAACTCTTCCTTCACATTTGGAATAGAGATGAGATTCTTGAAGACTTGAAGAATACCAATTTTTTTGCAATCTTTAAATATCTTTCCCTATATCGATGATTTGGATGATAATGTGGTTAACTGGATCAGCAAATTTGAAGATAACACCAAGACTGGGCCTGTAGTGGATAGCAAGGAAGACTATCAGAACTTACGGTGGGATCTGGATCAACTGAAGAAATGAATTGAAAAAGGGCAGATAGAATTTAATGCAGACAAGTGCAAGGTGTTGCATTTCGGTAGGACCAATAAGGGTAGTCCTTACACAATGAATGGTAGGGCACTGTGGAGTGGGTAGAACAAAGAGATTTCAGAATAGAGGTACATAATTCACTGAAAATGGAAGCACGGGCAGATAATGTCATAAAGAAAGAATTTGGTACATTGGCTTTCATAAATCAAAGTATTGAGTACAGGAGATGGGATGTTATGTTGAAGTTGCATAAGGCATTCATGAGGCCTAATTTGGAGTATTGTATGCAGTTTTAGTCACCTACCTAAAGGAAAGATGTAAATAAGTTTGAAAGAATGCAAAGAAAATTTACGAGGATGCTGCCAGAAGATTGAACAGGTTAGGACTTTATTCCTTGGAACGCGAAAGATTGAGGGGAGATATGACAGAAGTAATCAAAATTATGAGGGGTATAGATAGGGTGAATGCAAGTAGACTTGTTCTACTGAGGTTGTGTGGGACTACAACTAGAGGTCATGGGTTAAGGGTGAAAAGTGAAAGATTTAAGGGCAAACTTCTTCACTCGGAGGGCCATGAGAGTGTGGAACAAGTTGCCAGTGCAAGCGGTGCTCAGTGCATTCGGAACTTGATTTCAACGTTTAAGAGAAGTTTGGATAGGTATACGGATGGCAAGGGTATGGAGGGCTATAATCTGGGTGCAGATAGATGGGAGTAGGCAGTTCTATACCAGCATGGACTAGATGTTTCTGTGCTCTACTTTTCTATGACTATAGGGAAAGACAGTATAGAAATGATCAAGTCCTTGCTTAGCTCACGCTACAAGAAAAATCCTCCCCTATAACCTCTTAAACTGATTACTTCTCCCTGAAAGACAATCCTGTGGAGTCTGAGTGTAGTTTTAGATCGTCCTTCACAATCAGAGGAGTACAACTGTACTCCATAGTGGTCTGGATATGAACCTTCATCATTCAAAATGGGTTAAGCAATTTCCCCAGCCCTATTTCCTATCTTCTCAGCAGACATTATTGCCCATATTAAAGCTCATCACCTCAACCTTTTTTTTGAAAGATTGGGAGCTGTCATGTTCTGGGGGAGAAACAAGTTGCGGATTTGGCTGGTGAGTCATAATCATATTGAATAGTAGGACAGGATTGAGGGGCTGAGCGGCCTACTCCTACTCTATTTGCTTATGTTCTTGTGTTCCCTGTAGAACTGACATCCCAGGGAGAACGTACAAACAGCTCATTATTTTACTTCAGTAACTCCATACAGAGTCTGGAGTCTCCAGAATATTTATTGCTGATTTTCAGTATACCGGTGATTGTGCTATCCTCATGCACTCTAAGGCATTCATGAATCTTTATGCTTCAGCTAACAGGTGCCCTGGAATCTCATTTAACACTGAGAAGATTAAGGTGCTCCATCAGCTCACCTCAGGCAATGCACATGGTCCACCACAAATCACATTAGGGATCAGACTGAAGACAATTGAGCACTTCTAGTAGCATTTTGATGAAAGTACTATCATTGACCATGAGAGTCAACAGCAACTTCCATCTAGCTCTTTTGGGAAACCATTCTGAATCATTTTCACTGATTGAGACCTATAATAATAGAGCTGTCATCTCTACACTCTGCTACATATGTGAGACCTGGCTGATCCACTGCCTCAAGACTCTTGTCAAGAAGAACCAATGATGCAAAAGACCTTCAGAATCAATCGGGAAGACCCCTCAGTGAAGCTCATGTTACCAGTTGGAGACAATCATTCTTATGCTGCAATTGCACTGAACTGGAAATGGTACATAGATGTCACATTTGTGCCTCTCTAAATAAACTCTGACTGTTCCCAACTCGCCCATGCTCATAGACCATGGTGGTCAGAGTAAATACTGCAAGGACTCATGGACAGTGATCGCAGAGATAGCCATCACAAGCCACCGTAAATTTTGGGTGATTGTTGGTGGCACTAATATTGTTTGCAAGCCATAATCTGGCTTCAATGGCACCAGCATGCTGCATACCCAGATCATGCTACATTACCCTTGAGGCTAACAACAGGAAGTATGGAAAGGGAAAGTGAGGGCAGCTGAGCTGCAAAAATGTCTGTGGGAAAATTTGTGGTTCCAGGTTTGGACTCTTGGTTCATAGACATAGAGGCATAAAGACATGGAAACTGGCCAATTGGCTCACTACATCTATGCCAGCCAGTGGATACCAAAGTGCACTTGTCCCATCTTCCAGTGCTTGGAGCAGACCCTTCTATGTCTGAATGATTCAAATCCTCATCCAGATACTTCTTGAAGGATTGCAGTGGATCTGCTCCTATCATATTCCAGGTACAGTGATTCCCCTCATAGCCCTCTGAAACGCTTCCCCCTTTATCATAAATCTACACTCAGTGGCCACTTTATTAGGTACCCCCTGTACCAAAAAAAGTGGCCACTGAATGTATGCATGTAGTCTCCTGCTGTGTATCTATGTGGTCTCCTGCTGTGGCAACCCATCATCTTCAAGGTTTGATGTGTTGTGTGTTCAAAGACACTCTTCTGCACACCACTATTGCAATGTGTAGTTATTTAGTTACTGTCACCTTCCTGTAGCTTGAACCAGTCTGGCTATTCTCCTCTGACCTCTCTCTTTAACAGGGTGTTTTTGTCCACAGAAGTGCTGCTTACTGGATATTCTTTAATAAGCTCACAGGTGTCCAACCTGCTGAGACGAAGGAGGTGCCAGGCCTGGAGTCACTCCATAGTGCCTGGAACCTCCAAGTGTTGCAAACTAATCCCTCTAACATGAAGTCTAACAGGAGTCGGATCAAATGGCCTGCAACTAACATGACTTCACTGTGGAAGCAGTTTGATGAAGATGTCAACCAAATTCTGGAGGCAATGGTGAAGGGAGGGGTTGATAGGAAGCTGCAAGCCATGACAACAATTATTGTCAGTATCTCAGCTGAACGGTTCCCAGTGGAGGTTAGTTGTAGGGGATTCGCAGCCCGTTCTTTAGTTAGACCCTTCAGCAATTTGGGCATCGAGGGAGAGAGGAAGAGGAGAGCCATCCGCAGTACCACTGACGTGACAGAGAGGGCCTCAAGATGGCTGTGGCTCAAAAGAGGGGAGCCATGAAGTCATAAGTAGCTAGCCATCTGGACACAAGCTGGGGTCTGATCAGCCCCGGCTGGGTCACCTGGAGGAGGTTGTATGATGTTGAAAGACCCGAAGCACCCGATGATTCCAGGAGCATCACTGAAGATGTGTCCAGAAGCATCAGTAGATGTATGTACACAGTTAAAGCCCCAGCAATCTCCTCCCTTGCCTCTCATAGCATCCTGGGTTAAATCCCATCTGTCTGCAGGGATGTATCCACTTCTAAGTCTGCTAGGGCATTGAGTACCTCCTCTTTATTTATTGAAATCTGCAGTAGATATTCAGCTTCCCCTTCACTAAATTTTCCAATTACAAAGTCTGTTTCCTTAGTGAATACTGATGAAACATACCCAGTTAGGATCGTGCCAGTACCATTCTGACCCCATGCACAGATTTCCCCTGTTGTCCTTAAAGGGCCCTAATTGTTCTTTGCTTATGCTTTTGCCATTATTATAGTTAATGAATACTTCTGGATTTACCTGTCATGTAAGGTATGCCAGTGATATTTTGTGGTTCCCCTTTGCCTTTCAAATGTTCTTCATAAGCACGTTCCTACATTTTTGTACTCCTGACAAACCTTGCACACCATCACCTGCCACGTTTCCTTTTACCTCATTATCGATCCCTCAAAAACCTTCGCCATCGAGGGCTCTCTGAACTTGCTACCCTTGGCTTTTACCCTTACAGAAACAAATGGCTTTGAACTCTTGCTAATTCTTCTTTGAATGCTTCCCATTGTGCAGATGTAGATTTTAGTGCAAGTAGCTGCTCCCAGTCAACCTTAGCCAGACCCTGTCTTGTTCTAACTGGCCTTCTCCCTATTTAAGATGTTTATTTCTGGTCCAACTGTATCATTTTTACCATTACCACTTTGAATTATATGGAGGTCTGATCACTGCTGGTCCTCCCCAGGTTTTGAATTCCCTACTTATGAACATATAAGATGGACATACCAGAATGGGAATGGGACATGGAATTAAAACGTGTGGCCACTGGGGTATTCCACTTTCTCTGGTGGACAGAGCATAAGTGTTCAGCAAAACTGTCTCCCAGTCTGCGTCGGGTCTCACCGATATTCCACCGACTAGGGGGAATGCCATACTAGATCTAGTACTAGGTAATAAACTGGATCAGGTCACAGATCTCTCAGTGGGTGAGCATCTGGGGGACAGTGACCACTGCTCCCTGGCCTTTAGCATTATCATGGAAAAGGGTAGAATCAGAGAGGACAGGAAAACTTGTAATTGGGGAAGGGCAAATTATGAGGCTATAAGGCTAGAACTTGCGGGTGTGAATTGGGATGATGTTTTTGCAGGGAAATGTACTATGGACATGTAGTTGATGTTTAGAGATCTCTTGCAGAATGTTAGGGATAAATTTGTCCCGGTGAGGAAGATAAAGAATGGTAGGGTGAAGGAACCATGGGTGACAAGTGAGGTGGAAAATCTAGTCAGGTGGAAGAAGGCAGCATACATGACGTTTAGGAAGCAAGGATCAGATGGGTCTATTGAGGAATATATGGAAGTAAGAAAGGAGCTTAAGAAGGGGCTGAGAAGAGTAAGAAGGGGGCATGAAAAGGCCTTGGCGAGTAGGGTAAAGGGAAACCCCAAGGCATTCTTCAATTATGTGAAGAACAAAAGGATGACAGGAGTGAAGGTAGGACCGATTAGAGATAAAGGTGTGAAGATGTGCCTGGAGGCTATGCAAGTGAGCGAGGTCCTCAATGAATACTTCTCTTCGGTATTCAACAATGAGAGGGAACTTGATGATGGTGAGGACAATATGAGTGAGGTTGATGTTCTGGAGCATGTTGATATTAAGGGAGAGGAGGTGTTGGAGTTGTTAAAATATATTAGGACGGATAAGTCCCCGGGGCCTGATGGAATATTCCCCAGGCTGCTCCATGAGGTGAGGGAAGAGATTGCTGAGCCTCTGGCTAGGATCTTTATGTCCTCGTAGTCCACGAGAATGGTACCAGAGGATTGGAGGGAGGCGAATGTTGTCCCCTTATTCAAAAAATTTAGTAGGGATTGCCTGGGTAATTATAGACCAGTGAGCCTTACGTCTGTGGTGGGAAAGCTGTTGGAAAAGATTCTTAGAGATAGGATCTATGGGCGTTTAGAGAATCATGGTCTGATCAGGGACAGTCAGCATGGTGTTGTGAAGGGCAGATCATGTCTAACAAGCCTGATAGAGTTCTTTGAGGAGGTGACCAGGCATATAGATGAGGGTAGTGCAGTGGATGTGATCTATATGGATTTTAATAAGGCATTTGACAAGGTTCCACACAGTAGGCTTATTCAGAAAGTAAGAAGGCATAGGATCCAGGGAAGTTTGGCCAGGTGGATTCAGAATTGGCTTACCTGCAGAAGGCAGAGGGTCGTGGTGGAGGGAGTACATTCAGATTGGAGGGTTGTGACTAGTGGTGTCCCACAAGGCTCTGTTCTGGGACCTCTACTTATCGTGATTTTTATTAACAACCTGGATGTGGGGGTAGAAGGGTGGGCTGGCAAGTTTGCAGATGACACAAAGGTTGGTGGTGTTTTAGATAGTGTAGAGGATTGTCGAAGATTGCAGAGAGACATTGATAGGATGCAGAAGTGGGCTGAGAAGTGGCAGATGGAGTTCAACCCGGAGAAGTGTGAGGTGGTACACCTTGGAAGGACAAACTCTGAGGCAGAGTACAAAGTAAATGGCAGGATACTTGGTAGTGCGGAGGAGCAGAAGGATCTCGGGGTACACGTCCACAGATCCTTGAAAGTTGCCTCACAGGTAGATAGGGTAGTTAAGAAAGCTTATGGGGTTTTAGCTTCCATAAGTTGAGGGACAGAGTTAAGAGTCATGATGTAATGTTGCAGCTCTATAAAACTCCTGTTAGGCCACACTTGGAGTACTGTGTCCAGTCCTGGTCACCTCACTATAGGAAGGTTGTGGAAGCATTGGAAGGGGTACAGAGGAGATTTACCAGGATGCTGCCTGGTTTAGAGAGTATGGATTATGGTCACAGATTAAGGGAGCTAGGGCTTTACTCTTTGGAGAGAAGGAGGATGAGAGGAGACATGATAGAGGTATACAAGATATTAAGAGGAATAGATAGAGTGGATAGCCAGTACCTCTTCCCCAGGGCACCACTGCTCAATACAAGAGGACATGGCTTTAAGGTAAGGGGTGGGAAGTTCAAGGGGGATATTAGAGGAAGGTTTTTTACTCAGAGAGTGGTTGGTGTGTGGAATGCACTGCCTGAGTCAGTGGTGGAGGCAGATACACTAGTGAAGAGACTACTAGACAGATATATGGAGGAATTTAAGGTGGGGGGTTATATGGGAGGCAGGGTTTAAGGGTCGGCACAACATTGTGGGCTGAAGGGCCTGTAATGTGCTGTACTACTCTATGTTCTAATACATAGAGGGCCGCACCGGGAACACTGAACACAGTATATCACCCCAGCTGACCCGACGCAGACTGGGAGACCATTTCGCTGAACACCTATGCTGTGTCAATCCATGACCCCCTCTACCGTCAAGATGAAGTCACACTCAGGTTGGAGGAACAACACCTTATATTCTGTCTGGGTAACCTCCAACCTGATGGCATGAACATTAATTTCTCTAACTTCCGTTAATGCCCCTCCTCATTTATTTATTATATTATTTCCCCCTTTTTTCTCTCTCTTTTTTCTCTCTCTGTCCCTCTCACAATCACTCCTTGTCTGCTCTCCATCTTCCTCTCGGCTCCCCTCCCCCTTTCTTTCTCCCTAGGCCTCCTGTCCCATGATCCTCCCCCTTCTCCAGCTCTGTATCCCTTTTTCCAATCAACTATCCAGCTCTTGGCTCCATCCCTCCCCCTCCTGTCTTCTCCTATCATTTCGGATCTCCCCCTCCCCCTCCCACTTTCAAATCTCTTACTAGCTCTTCTTTCAGTTAGTCCTGACGAAGGGTCTTGGTCGAAACGTCGACTGTACCTTTTCCTAGAGATGCTGCCTGGCCTGCTGCGTTCACCAGCATTTTGTGTGTGTTGCTTGATCCAAAAGTAAATTTGTGTTTGAGCTCCTCCTTTAATGAAGGGATTGCTGACACTCACAACTCGTGGATCCCTTTGATTTTCTGTCATGTTAGATTTAATTGAGCAATATGTAATTATTATACTTTATTCCTACCAAAATATGCCACCTTAAACTTACTGACATTCACATTCATATGTCAATTATGTCCTTTTTTAAAAATTCTTTCTTTGTACAAACCACACTTTCTAATTCAGTATCTTCCACAAATTTTGAAATTGCATTTCTGATTCCTGACTCCAAGTTATTTACGGAAATGGTGAACAGCAGTTGCGCCATCCCCAATCCCCAACTATTAACTCCTCTCTTTTCTAATATGTCATCAGCACCCTGTGCATTCCTGAAGTCCCCGCTTTTTGGCCCTGGTCATCTGTACATTGATACTGTCCTGATAACTTGAACAGGGAGACCCGCAGCAAATGCTCAGACTTACAGATGGCAATAAACTGAATGACTGCAAGATCAGAAGAATCAGGTTAGGAAAAAGGAACTTGTAAACAATATATCCCGAGGGACTTTGAAAACCTAAATAAATGACAATACCACATCAGGCTTGCCCGTTCACCGTGTTACTTCGTCAAAGAATTCAATAGGGTATGTTGAGCACAGCCTTCTCTTTTGAAACCTATGCCTACTACACTTGTATTTTTTTCTGTTTCCAAATGAAATTTTATTACGTTTTTGAATAACGATTCATTGTATTCCCTGTCTCTGCTAATAAGCTAACTGGTGTATAGCTCCCTGGACTTGCTTTACTGTATATATTTTTAACATAGTAATCATATTAGCTATCCTCCTGGCACTATTCTATTTGTAATAATTTTTCTGACATCCGTCCTGCAGCTTCTTTTAATTTGGACGGGCTTATGCTTGCGGTTGGCTTATCAGTTATCTCCCCCATTTTTAAAAGAAAAGTTGACCTTTTAATGTAATATCATGTAAATACAGAAGCAAAGGAACAATTCAATATTTCTGCCATTAAACATGTACATCCCTTCACGGCCCTATCCACGAACTTTGTTATCTGTGGATCTCTAGTATACTATTTCTATTTAATAATTTATTCAGTAATTTAATTTCACAATTTCTTTTAGCTTTCCTAATTGCTTTTGACTTGCTTCCCAGATTCTTTGTATTCTTTCTTGTTCCATTCTCCTTTGTTGTCTATGTAGAGTACTTACTATAGACTTATTGTTTTACCCTTCTTTCTGCATCTATTGCTCTTGATTGCTTGAGGAATATATTTCTCCTGAACTCTGATTATTTTTTAAGTGTTTCTGACTCTTCTCAATTGTTCTCCACTGCATTTTGTGACACCATTCTCATTAGCATTTCTTACAGGCTGTCACCTTGGCCTTTGTTTAGTGATGACCTCCGAGAAATTGTGGAAATAGAGTGCATTAGTGGACGTGTACAGAACAGTTTAGAAGATACATTTTGAAAAGAGTAGAGAAAATGCTATGCTTAATGTCCCTAATGACATTAGGGAGTTGTGAGACTTTTGGAGTTAGGCGTTAAGGAAATATAAAAAGAAAACACCAGAGTAACACAGTGGGTCAGGCAGCATTTGTTGAAAGTGAAGCAGTGTAGCGGTGTGCTACACATAGCGCTAGAATAAAGACACGTAGTTAGTGAGTTTTAGTTGCGAAAAAAGAGGTTTATTCAAACTTCGCAGCCTCCTTTAAAGCCTTCCCATTCCTGCCCTCCCCGGGCAGGACTGCTGTGGGGAATGCATATTAGCAGACCCTTCCCACGCGTGGATTTTTCCCCCTGCTGGTGAAGATGGCCTGGCTCCCTTTTTGGGGCCGCCCTCTCTGCCGGCGCGCGCCGTTTTGTGAGCTGGTTTGAGTGCGCTGGAAAGTGGGTCACCACATAACACCCCCCCCCCCAGAACCAGCGATACATTCCCCAATGTCCACAGTCTGGATCGGCCTCTGTTTCGGAGGTCTGCTTCTGCGCCGCGGTGCCTGAGCCCAGACTGGCTGCGCCAAGTCCACATGGTCCGGTTTGAGTCAGTCCACCGTGAAAACCTCCTCTCTCCCCCCAATGTCCAGCACGAACGTGGACCCATTGTTCCTGATCACCTTAAACGGCCCCTCGTAGAGCCGCTGTAGCGGTGCCCAGTGTCCACCCCGTCGTACAAAAAGAAACTTACAGTTCTGCAGGTCTTTGGGTACGCAAGTCGGGCTCTGTCCGTGCTGTGAAGTGGGGATGGGGGCCAGGTTACCGAGCCTCTCACATGGTCTGTCCAGGACTGCTGTGGGTTCTTCCTTTTGCCCCCTTAGGGCTGGTATGAACTCTCCTGGGACTACCAGGGGTGCGCCGTACACCAACTCGGCTGACGAGGTGTGCAGATCCTCCTTGGGCGCCGTGCGGATTC
Source organism: Mobula birostris (assembly GCF_030028105.1). NCBI lineage: Eukaryota > Metazoa > Chordata > Chondrichthyes > Myliobatiformes > Myliobatidae > Mobula > Mobula birostris. The sequence continues at coordinate 169,335,811 of NC_092372.1, forward strand.
CGAGCAGGACCCAGGGAAGTTCATCCACCCAGTTAGGCCCCTCCAGGCGGGCCATGAGAGCCGACTTCAGGTGACGGTGGAAGCGCTCCACTAGTCCGTTCGACTGTGGATGGTAGGCAGTTGTGTGGTGTAGCTGTGTTCCCAACAGGCTGGCCATAGCCGACCACAGGCTGGAGGTGAACTGGGCACCCCTGTCGGAGGTAATGTGGGCTGATACCCCGAAGCGGGCTACCCAGGTTGCGATCAGTGCTCAGATGCCGGATTCGGAGGTGGTGTCGGTGAGCAGGACTGCCTCTGGCCATCTGGTGAACCGGTCTATCATAGTTGGGTACCACGCTCCTCGCGACACTGGCAGGGGCCCCACGATATCCACATGGATGTGGTCGAACCTCCGGCGGGTGGGTTCGAACTGCTGCGTCGGAGCCTTGGTGTGCTGCTGCACCTTGGCTGTTTGGCACTGCATGCACATTTTGGCCCATTCACTGACCTGCTTACGAAGTCCATGCCGCACGAACCTGTTGGAGAGCAGCCGGACGGTTGTCCTGATGGAGGGGTGCGCTAAGTTGTGAATGGAGTTGAAAACCCGCCGGTGCCAGGACAATGGGGCGGGGTTGGCTGGTAGCTACGTCACACAGTAGGATCCTCTCACCTGGGCCTTCGGGGAGGTCTTGGAGCTGCAAACCGGAGACTGCAGTCCTGTAACGAGGGATCTCTGCGTCTGCCTGCTGTGCCTCTGCCAGTGCTGCATAGTCCACCCCCTGGGACAGGGCCTGTATGGTAGGTCTGGATAGTGCGTCCGCCCCGACGTTGTCCTTTCCCGAGACATGCCAGATGTCCGTCGTGTACTCGGAGATGTGGGACAGATGTCGCTGCTGGCGGGACGACCAGGGGTTGGACACCTTCGTGAACGCAAGGGTAAGCGGTTTGTGGTCCGTGAACGTGGTGAAGGGCCTACCTTCTAAGAAGTACCTGAAATGCTAGATTGCCAGGTATAGTGCCAATAGCTCCCGGTCGAAAGCACTGTATTTGAGTTTGGGTGGTCGTAGGTGTCTGCTGAAGAACACCAGGGGTTGGCAGCGACCCTCGATGAGTTGTTCCAGCACTCCACCGACTGCTGTGTTGGATGTGTCCACCGTGAGGGCAGCAGGAACTTCCGTTCTGGGGTGCACTAACATTGCGGCGTTTGCCAAGGCTTCTTTGGTTTTAACGAAAGCGGCTGCGGCCTCTTCGTCCCAGGTAATGTCCTTGCCCTTACCCGATATCAGGGTGAACAGGGGGCGCATGATTCAGGCTGCTGAGGGGAGGAAACGGTGGTAGAAATTCACCATACCCATGAATTCCTACTGGCCTTTGATTGTGTTGGGTCGGGGGAAGTGGCAGACCGCGTCTACCTTGGCGGGCAGAGGGGTTGCCCCGTCTTTAGTAATCCTGTGGCCCACGAAATCAATGGTGTCGAGTCCAAACTGGCATTTGGCTGGGTTGATTGTAAGGCCGAATTCACTCAGGCGGGAGTAGAGCTGGCGGAGGTGGGACAGATGCTCGACGACTACTGCTGGCTATGAGGATGTCGTCCAAATAGATGAATGCAAAGTCCAGGCCATTAGCCGCTGGAATGTCTGTGCGGCATCCTTTAGTTCGAACGGCATTTGGAGAAATTCAAAAAGGCCAAACGGGGTGATGAGTGCTGTTTTGGGGATGTCGTCCGGATGTACTGGGATTTGATGGTATCCCCGGATGAGGTCTACCTTGGAAAAGATCCTTGCGCCGTGTAGGTTTGCTGCGAAGTCTGCGAATGTGCGGCACAGGGTAGCGGTCTGGCGTTGTAGCCTCGTTCAGTCTGCGGTAGTCACCGCATGGTCTCCAGCCCCCCGTTGCCTTGGGCACCATGTGAAGGGGGGAGGCCCATGGGCTGTCGGACCATCGTATGATCCCCAATTCCTCCATCTTCTTGAACTCCTCCTTCACCAGTCGGAGCTTGTCCGGGGGAAGCCTTCGAGCACGGTCGTGGAGGGGTGGTCCCTGGGTGGAGATGTGGTGCTGTGCTCCGTGTCTGGGCATGGCTGCCGTGAACTGCGGTGTCAGTACTGATGGGAAATCCGCCAGGACCCTGGTGAATTCGTCATCGGACAGCGTGATGGAGTCCAGGTGTGGGGCTGGCAACTTGGCTTCACCCAGGGAGACCGTTTGAAAAGTTTTGGCATGGACTAATCGCTTCCCTTGCAGGTCGACCAGCAGGCTGTGGGCTCGTAGAAAATCCGCCCCCAGGAGTGGTTGGGCCACGGCGGCCAGTGTGAAGTCCCACGTGAACTGGCTGGAGCTGAACTGTAGCCACACTGTGCGGGTGCCGTAGGTTCGTATTGTGCTGCCATTTGCGGCCCTCAGGGTGGGTCCGGGTTCTCTGTGGCGGGTGCCGTAACTCGTTGGAGGTAAAACGCTGATCTCCGCTCCGGTGTTGACCAAAAAGCAGCATCCCGATTGCTTGTCCCAGACATACAGGAGGCTGTCCTGATGGCCAGCCGCCGTAACCATCAGCGGCCTGGTGTTTCCCGGGAATTTGCAGGGCGGTCTACAGTGGCAGGCCCCTGTGCCCCACCACTAGTGGTAGAAGCACCATTGTTCGTTGGGCTCCTTACTCCCGTTGCCGGGTTTTGTAGGCTCTGCTGCCAGGCCTGGTCTGGTCTGCCGTTGGTCACGCAGCTTGGTGATCTGTGCGACGGACGCCCCTCTCTCCTTCTTGGCATTCCACAGCACATCTGCCCAGGCCACCACCTTCTGGGGGTCACTGAAATCTGCGTCGGACAGCAGCAGGCTTATGTCCTTGGGCAGTTACTCTAGGAAAGGCTGCTCAAACATGAGGCAGGGTTTGTGTCCTTCAGCCAGGGCCAGCATCTCGTTCATTAATGCTGACGGCGGCCTGTCTCCCAAACCATCCAGGTGCATTAAGCGGTGTGCTCGTTTGCGCCGTGAGAGTCCGGAAGTCCTTATGAGCAGGGCTTTGACTGCTGTATATCTGCCGTCCTCCGGGGGCGACTGTATAAACTCCTCAACTTGTACAGCTGTCTCCTTGTTGAGGGAGCTCAGCACGTAGTAGTAACAAGTGGAATCCGAGGTTATCTGCCGAATGTGGAATTGTGCTTCTGCTTGTTCGAACCATAGGCGGGGTCGCAGCGTCCAGAAGCTCGGCAATTTTAACGAAACTGCATGAACAGATGCGGCATCAGTCATCTCTGGTCCAAATATCGTTTGGGCTGTCGGGGTCACCAAATGTAGTGGTGTGCTACACACAGCGCTAGAATAATGGCACGTAGTCGGTGAGCTGTAGATGCGAAAAAAGATGTTTATTCAAACATTGCGGCCTCCTTTAAAGCCTTCCCATTCCCCGTCCTCCCCGGGCGGGACTGCTGTGGGCAACGCGTATTCGCAGACCCTTCCCGCGCGCGGGATCCTCCCCCTGCTGGTGAAGATGGTCTGGCGCCCTTTTTGGTGCCAGCCTCTGTGCCGGCGCATGCCATTTTGTGAGCCGGTTCGAGTGCGCTGGAAAGTGGGTCACCACAGCAGAGTGAATATTTCAGGTTGTAGACTTATAAGGGCTAGAAAAGAGAGAAAATAAGTCAATGTTAAGTTGCAAAGAGGACAATTTCTTACGTAAAAGAAATAAATGCAACACATGTTAGGGTCATAGAGTCACAGCACAGAAAATGGCCCCCTGTCATACTGTATCTGTGCTGATCAACAAACACCATCTATACTTGTCCTATTTTCCCTCTTGCATGAGGTACTAAAGTGATCAGCAACTGGAAACACAAGGACAGCAGCCAGTTAACATACCAACTAAGATAGCTTCAGCAAGTGGGAGGAAGCTGCAGCACCATGGGGGAAGTACATTACAGGGAGAACATGACAACTGTTACAAGAATCAACCCTTGAAGTAATGATCAGGAAAGCACAGCGAGAATCTGTAATTCCCGACAAGTATCTTTATTGTCCCAACAGAAGAAATTGTGACTTACACAACCAAATAGCTCTGTGCACACCGACTGAGTTTTCTCAACCTTCCAGGAAAATTCAAAGAACAGAAAATATCATACCAGTTAAAAAGAAGTTTCCGCTGCTGGCCACATGTTCCTCGCAGTCCCATTTAGAATCTCCACCTGTCCATGTGCATCCTCCTCATCCCCGATTGTTGTTCAGGATCCTACAGAGTTACCGCTGCCAGAACACTTGAAGCATCTGCTTTTATATTAATTCCTTACCAATTCAAATGTTACGCTCCAGTCCCATTGGCTGACCTTTAACACCTCTACTCCAGCCAGCTGCCATTTATCGCCCTCTTCCTGCAAATTACAATCGGTAATTAATGGCAGTTTATTCTCAGTCAGCAACCAGGTTAAATAGTGCAGGGCAAATACAGACCCACAACAGTCACAAATCTGCATGTCATCTCCAACCAAAAAACATCTCACAAATTACTTCCTATTTAAAATAACTTCTCTTTCACCTCAGACGGTTGAAGAAGTTTGGTATAGGCCCCCAAATCTGAAGAACTTTCTATAGGGGCACCTTTGAGAGCATCCTGACTGGCTGCATCACTGCCTGGTATGGGAATTGTACTTCCCTCAATTGCAGGACTCTACAGAGAGTGGTGCAGACAGCCCAGAGCATCTGTAGATGTGAACTTCCCACTATTCAGGACATTTACAAAGACAGGTGTGTAAAAAGCGCCTGAAAGATCATTGGGGACCCAAGACACCCCAACTACAAACTGTTCCAGCTGCTACCATCCAGGAAACGGTACCGCAGTATAAAAGCCAGGACCAACAGGCTCCGGGACAGCTTCTTCCACCAGGCTATCAGATGGCTTAATTCATGCTGACACATCTGTATTTCCATGTTATATTGACTATCCTGTTGTACATACTATTTATTATAAATTACTATAAGTTGCACATTGTACATTTAAATGGAGACGTAACATAAAAGTTTTACTCCTCATGTATATGAAGGATGTAAGTAATAAAGTCAATTCAATTCAATTTGGAAATGATCCCTAGTTCAGCAGGTTACCTGAAGCATCATTGTGTCTACTTTAAAACACTGATCAAGCCAAGTGACTTTAACTCACAAATTGGAGAACACAGTCTCTTCATAAAATGGCAGCTCCATCTTCTCCCTCATGGCAAGAACAAAGGCAATTAGTCTGTCTGCTTCCACTGTCCTTCATTCATTTGCGTTCACTGATTTGTAGATTGTAGTTCTTTCTGGCCAACACGACTCCCAAAATCAAGCTTGGATCTTTGGAGTAAACTACACCACCGTGTCGATGACTGAACATTATGCTCTTTTATTTTGTCCTTTCCCACCATCCACAGATCCAAACAGCCCTTTGAAATAAATTTACTTCAATCCTGTCTGTTCTATTCAGGCTTACAATGGAGTCTCCTCTATACGGAGAAACAATGGCTGCTTTGAAGAACTCTTATTTAGTTTGCAGGATGACCTTGTCATTTTATTTCTCCATTTCATTCCCACTCTGACATTTCTGTCTTTGACTTTTTAAACTGCTCCAATGAAGTCTAATACCAGTCTGAGAAATAGCACTTCACCTTGCAACTAGGCAAATTGCACCCTCTGGGTTTCAACCATATGTCAGTTTCACTGGATGGCCATGCCATCTTCTTGGGCTACCATTGAGTACAGAAGCCTAGTGAACCACAGCACAAAGTTCAAGCATAGCTACTACCCTTCAACTACTCAGTTCTTGAACCAAATGACACAACTCTAATCACTACTTCAGTATAGGAACACTGTGACCTCTTTGATCTCTTTACATTGAACAGGACTTGGTATTTTTTTGTTCTAATTGTGTTCTTTCTTGTAAATATTGTGTATAATGTTTTATTTATATACTTTTGTGACTGCTGCTAATCTGATACTATGTGCCTGTGATGCTGCTGCCAGTAAGTTTTCCATTGCATCTCTGCATACATGTACTTGTGCATATGACAATAAATTCAACTTTAACTTGAACTTTTAATATCGGATTCAGTAATGTTATATGGTTTGTTTGTTTCTGTTTGTATCAGAACTGCCAGACCTGCTGTATGTTTATTCAAATGTAATATTAGCATTTTCTCTGTTAGCAGAAACTGCATCATCTGCTAGGGATTTTCAGTATCCTACTTTTGCTTTCAGATTTTATCAACAGCTCCAATCCACATTTCAGAGCTTTGCTTCTCCTTTTTCTTCTTTCCTCATTTTAACTGCTTCATTAATCTATTTGCACAATGTAAACTGGATAATCTGAGCCTCATTCGTCAGAGGTATTCCTTTATCCTGTCCATTCCTCTTCCAATGTCTCTGCAATTTACAACTAAGTTGTTTTCTCTTTTTCCCAGAGTCTTCAAGGGGTCTGGACCCAAAATATTAACTCTGTTAGTGAGCCTGTTATGTCCATTATTGTCCTTTGACCTTTGAGAGTTTCCAGTATTTCTTGCTTTTATTTCAGTTTACCTGCATTGTTTAATTTCCAATTATTTTTTTCAGAAATCAAACTCAGATGCATATGAGTGAGAAAGGTGATCTTGGCAGGGATTAAGGAAGTAAAAGGTGATAAAACTTAGGAAGGAGGGGACAAAGGAGGAATGAGAACAGCAAAGACAGCCAAACAAATAATGTCAATTATGGAGATGAAAAAACTATCGACATCTCACACTTGATATTACTGTTCAATATGTATTATGCAAAGTTATTTTTGTTAATTGCTTGTAATCAAATAATACTTTGGCGTACAAAAACACATTTCTGATTTTGTGCATTTTGGTTGCCATGGACCTGATGTGAAAAACTAGCCAAACATAATCAAATTGTTCTGTTTATTTACAGGCTATGCAAATTCTAATTCAAGTCAGAAATTAACAGTATAGATCATGATTTTTCTCCAATTATTGACTGATATATTGCAAGCAAGTTACTCAATGACATACAGCAGAGAAACGGGCTTTTGGTCCATTGAACCCATAGCAACCTTACCATCCACCTATATTAATATACTTGCTCACATTAGAGCCATGGTCATCAATGTCTTGCCTGTTTAAATGCCTATCTAACTGTCTCTTAAACATATTGATTATATCTGATTCTAGCACCTCCTCTCTGACAGCAAGTTCCAAAAATCAACCATTCTCTGTGTAAAATAAAATTTACCCTTTCAATCCTCTTTATGGCTCCTCTCCCTCACCTTAAATCTGTGTCCTCTTGTTTTTGATATCTCTACTATGTGAAAATTTATGCCTCCCGTAATTTTATATACCTCTATAAAGTCACTCATCGCCCTTCTTCACCCCAGGACAAACAAGCCCAGCCTACCCAATCCCTGCCTATACCTAAAATCCTCCAATCCAGCCAACATCCTGATGAATCTCTTCTGCACTTTCACCAACACAAACACTTCCTTCCAAAAATGTGGTGATCTGAATTATGCACATGATACTCCGAGTGTTGTCTAACTGGTGCTTTGTAAGTTGCAACATAACCTCCTAACTGTTATAATCTATGTCCCAATCTCTGGTGGCATACACTTGTTAAAATTTTCAGGGGTCTACGGAGTTGAACTCCATGTCCCCCTGTTTGTAAGTATTCCCTACTGCCCTTCTATTTACTGCAAATGTTTCCACCTATTTGACATCCTAAAATACATTAGCACACACTTGTTGGGATTAAATTTCATCTTCCAATTCTTTGCCCAACTTTTCATCTGATTTATATCCTGTTGTGATCTTTGACAATCTTCCTTGCTCTCCACAGCACCAACAATTTTTATATTATCCACTAATTTTCTAATTGTACCTCATACATTCACATCCAATGTGTTAATATATATCAGAAACAGGAGTACCAGCAGTGATTCCTGCAGTACACCATACTGGTCACAGAAAAGCATCCTTCTACCTTTCACTCTCTTCCAGATTTGGATATGGTTAGCCATCTTGCCTTAGATCTCAAGTGCTTTAACCTCTGCACCAGCTTTTCACTGTGCTTCAGTATATGTGATGATAGATCAATGTACCAATTTACCAAAGCCATACTAACTGTCCCTAATCAACCATTGCCTTTCCAAATGTACATATATCTAATCCCTGAAGATTTTCTCCAGTAATTTCTTTACCTTTGATGTTTGGCTCACCAGCCTGCAACACCTGGCTTTTCCCTGCAGTTCTTTTTAAATAAAGGAATAACATTAGCATCCTCCATTTTTTGATATCTCACCTGTGGTTAATGAAGCTGAAAAAACCTCCATCAGGGCCCTAGCTATATTTTCCCTTGCTTTTCATAACAACCTAGGATAGACAAATCCTTATGTGTCCCCTGGCACCTAACACATCTTTTCTTAACACTGATTTGCTCCAGAGTATCTACAGTCTTTCCCCCTAAACTTATTGACTTCCTTGTCCTTCTCCTTGATGAATGCAGATGAGAAATACTAACCTAGGCCCATATTGCTTCACTCCATACATACGGTAGGTTTTCCTTTGAGGAATTATGCTTTCCCTAGCTACCTTCCTGCCCATGAAAAATTTATACAATGCTTTGGGTTTCTCCCTTACTTTTATTCACCAAGGATATTTATTGCCCCATTTCTGAACTAATTTCTTTCTTTAAGTTCTCTATAATTTTCTTAAGTTTCTCTAGATAAGGTAAATTGATAAGACAAATAGTTGACATAAGAGACTGCAGCTGTTGATATCTAGAACAGAGACAAACTGCAGAAGAAACTCAATGGATCAAGCGGTATCAGCAGATACAAAGGATAATCAATCTTTCGGGTTAAGACCCTGAATCAAACAAAATTCATAGTTAAAGATCAACAACATCTCGTCCTTGCTGACCATCAGTACAGGTGCACCTCGAGGCTTAGCCCCCATTCTACTCTCTATGCACACATGACTGTAGGGCCAAGCACTGCTCCATTGCAATCCTCAAATTTGCCAACAGCACTACTGTTGCTGGTCTCATCACCAGGTTGAGTGGTGTCTCAAAAACAGGCTCTCATTCAAAGCCAGCAAAACTAGAGCCGATTGTTGACTTCAGAAAGGGGAAGAGCAGTAAACATGCGCCAGTCTACATTGGAGGGTTAGCCATGGAAGGAGTTAGCAGCTTTGAATTCTTGGGCATTAATTTAGAGGAAGACCTGTCCTGGCCCAGCACACAGATGCAATTATGAAGAAAGCATGCCAACATCTTTAATTCCTTGGACGGTTAAGGAAGTTTGTCATGCCTGAGGTATGTTGAATTGTTGGGTGAACAAGTAGTCTTTGGGGTACTGCAAGTCTGTGTCTTTATTGATGCTTTGGTGCACGCTTGAGTGATCGGTGGAGGGTGCCGATGCTTTTTTGCTGGTCGGGAAGGTGGGGGGGGGGGTCGTTGCTTTGCTGCTGCTTATGCATGGGAGGGGGGAATTGGGGGGCTTTGGGGTTCTAACTTTTAACTGTCATTCATTCTTTGGGGCACTCCTCTGTTTTCGTGGATATTTGTGAAGGAAAAGAATTTCAGGGTGTATATTGTATACATTTCTCTGACATTAAATGTACCTTTGAAACCTTTGAAACTTTTGAAACTCAGCCTTGATTTGACAAATTTGTTTACATGGCATTAACATCAGTTTCTAATTTTCCTTGCAGAATGCCATTCAGTGAATTTGCCAGGGATTGCTCCTTCGTGTACTCTGAGTGAAATCTTCCCTGGTCCAATGTAATCAAAGGACTTCGTGCAGAGCAGGTGTCTTATTGGAAAATGGTGAGAATAGTGCCTAGGTGTATGGTCTGGTGATGCCACGGGTCTCCAGAAATAACATTGGTTGTAGTAGAGTTTAAAAGTTGTTTAGATAAAATATATTTACAATTTTACTGTGCCAACAGAAACCTTTATTCTTGGCTGTGGTTTCGCTGATAAATCTGGATGGTTTTTGCTGCCTTGCTGAGATTCTTTCTAATAATCATCCTGGTCACAGACCAGCCTACGGAGAATTAGTGCTTAATTTTATGGAATGTAAATGTTACCATGAGCATCACAATATATTTTCAGGGCTAATTTTACATTATTTGTTTTGCCGCCACGTTGAATTTTCTGCATTGGTTAGGAAATTTGTGCTGCTTCATTTTTAACATAAAAAAAGAAAAAAAAAATCAGTAGCATTCAGCTGACTGGTTGTACTTCAAAGGGACCCCAACACTGATCCTGAATTAGCATAATTAGTTAAATCTCTTTGAAAGGTGCAGAATTGGCCCCAATATGTAAAATTCATATCTTATAACAAATAGCAATTTGTTTATCGGAAGTTCTGTTAAGAGTGGATGTTAGGCAAGAATGGGACTTACAAGTGTTTTGTCCTCTACCAGTGGCCTCACCAAAATATAGCCCTTTATTGGATTTGCACTGAAAGCTGTAGCTATGTGTCAACATGTCAACTGCTTTGATAATTGTGGTGTTCAATCAGCTCATTAAAGCTGTCTGCTAAAGAGGCTTTTTAAAAGAGTGTTCTTCCATCAAAAGGAGAAGTGCATGTAAAATACAAGCAGTTATATTTTCCAGCTGGCCAGCCCAATTCATCCAGAGTGGTATGTAGGAACTTGGGTGCAGCACCTCCTACAGCAGATGTCTTCTCCTCCGGTACAACCTTTCAGGCTGACCTAGAGCAAATAAAATATGCAGCATCTTAATTAAATGCTTAAATAAATTAAATGCACGGAAATAAGGTAGAGCATGATACTGTAGTGAGTCAGGGCAGGATCACACTGGTGTGTTTTAGTCATGCATCTGGAGTGGGTGTAATAGCAACTCCATGATACATTCCTCTAGGGAGCGCAGGATTTTGCCTCAAATATCATTTTCCCATAGCTCTTGAAGTTAGTTTCTGGAGGAGTGACTAGTGCACTTCCAAAAAATATTTTTCAAATTGTTTGTGAGTTCAGGCTCTTATTTATTTATTTACTGAGCTACAACACAGAACAGACCCATCCGGCCCTTTGAGCCACTTTGCCCAGCAACCCCTGATTTAACCTTATCCGAATCACAGGACAATTTTACAATGACCCATTAACCTATCAACTGGTTTGTCTTTGGACTGTGGGAGGAAACCAGGCCACCCAGAGGAAATCCACACGGTCACAGGGAGACTGTACAAGCTCCTTACAGACAGCGGTGGGAATTGAACCTGGGTTGCCAGTACTGTAAATCTTGTGCTAACCACTATGCTATCGAGCTGGCCAATGGTAGGCTGTGTCTAACAAATCTTCTCGAGTTCATTGAGGAAGTTACCAGAAAAGTTGATGCAGGTGAAGCGGTGGATGTTGTCTACATGGACTTTTGCAAGGCCTTTGACAAAGTCCCGTGTGAGAGTTCAGTTGCTTGGTAGTGAATTGGATTAGACATGGTCTTCATGGGAGAAGCCAGAGAATGGTAGTAGACAGTTGCCTCTTTGACTGGTGATCTGTGTCTATCGGTGTGCCAGAATGACTGGTGGTGGGTTCTTTGTTTTTGTCATCTATATCAATGATCAGGATGATAATGTACTAAATTGGATCAGCAAATTTGTGGGTGACACCAAGATTGGGATGTAGTGGACAGTGAGTTAGCTATCAATATTTGCAGTGGGATCTGGACCAGCTGGGAAAATGGGCTGATAAATAGCAGATGGAATTTAATGCAGACAAGTGTGAGGTGTTGCACATTATGTGAACTAGCCAGGGTAGGACTTATACAGTGAGCGGTAGGTCACTGAGGAGTGTGGTAGAACAGAGGGATCTTGGAATACAGATCCAAAATTCCATGAAAGAGGGATCACAGGTAGATAGGATCGTAAGGAAAGCTTTGGGCACATTGGCCTTCATAAATCAAAGATGGGATGTTAATTTGAATTTGTATAAGATGCTAGTTAGAACTAATTTGGAAAATTGCATGCTTTTCTGTTCACTTATGCAGGAAAGATATCAATAAGATTGAAAGAGTGCAGAGAAAATTTACAAGGATGTTGCCAGGACTTGGGTTATAGGGAAAATTTGAATAGGTTAAGGCTTTATAAACCAAGATCATATGAGTAAGAGGGAAAATTTTATAGAGGTGTCCAAAATTCTGAGGGTATAGATAGTGCACAGCAAGCAGGCTTTTTCCATTGAGGTTGGGTGAAACTAGAAATAGAGATCATGGGCTGATGAAAGGTGAAATATTTAAAGAGAACATGAGGGGGGAACTTCACTCAGAGGGTAGAAAGAATATGGAACAAGTTGCCAGTGGAACTGGCAGATGCGGGTTTGTTTTCATATGGCAACATCTTTGTAAATTTTCTCTGCACTCTTTCCATTTATTGATATATTTGCTGTAGACAAGTGAACAGAAAAGCATGCAATATTCCAAATTAGTCCTAACTAACATCTTATACAACTTCAACATAACATCCCAACTACTGTACTCAATACTTAGATTTATGAAGGCCACTGTGCCAACACTTAAGAGAAATTTGGATAGGTATATGGATGGTAGGGGTATGGAGGGCTATGGTCTGGGTGCAGATCGATGGGATGAGGCAGGTTAATTGTTTAGCATGGACTAGATGGGCCAAAGGGATTGTTTCTGAGCTGTAGTGCTCTATGTTTCTATGAAAATTGGAAGAATTTAAAATGTAATGTAAGTAGCATTTAGTATTCAAACTGTTAGAGACTTTGAGAATATACAATTTGCAGAGACCCTTCCTTATAAAGTAAAATCAAAATCTGGAGAACACCAGATGTAACATTTTGTCATTGAGGTATCTCAGAATAAAGAAAAACCTTGCAGGGTTGGTTGTCCATATTCCTTATAGCACCATATAAAGAACATCTGCAATGATTGGGATTTTCCCAGCTGCCAGAGGGGGTGGTTAATTGACTGACATCACAAGGTCACTAAGAAGTCAGAGTAGAATGATGTCACTTGGCATGAAGTAACCAGAGCAACATTCGTCCAAATTTCCATGCTCACAATTATTCTGCTGCTGACCATCTCCACATCATCTCCACCACCCACAACCCACATCTGGCCCATTGAGTCTGCTCCGCCTTTCAATCATAGCTGATCCTTTTTGTTCTCCTCCTCAACCCCAGTGCCAGGCCTTCTCCCCGTAACCTTTGATGCCATGTCCAATCAAGAACTTATCAATCTCTGCCTTAAATGTACCCAACGACCTGGCCTCCATAGCTGCATGTGGCAACAAATTCCACAAATTCACCACCCTTTGGCTAAAAAAATTTCTCCGTATCTCTGTTTTGAAAAGGCACCCCTCTCTCCTCAGGCTGTGCCCTCTTGTCCTAGACTCTCCCACCAGGGGAAGTATCTTTTCCACATCTACTCAGACCAGGCCTTTCAACATCTGAAAGGTCTCAATGAGGTTCCCCCTCATCCTTCTGAATTCCAGTGAGCACAGACGCAGAGCCATCAAACATTCTCGTATGATGACCCTTTCATTCCTAGAACCATCCTTGTGAATCTCCTCCAAACCCTTTCCAATGCAGCACATCTTTTCTAAGATGAGGAGCCCAAAACTGTTCATAATACTCAAGGTGAGGCCTCACCAGTGCCTTCTAAAGCCTCAACATCACATCCTTGCTCTTGTATTCTAGACCTCTTGAAATGGATGCTAAAATGGCATTTGCTTTCCTCACCACTGACTCGACCAGCAAGTTAACCTTCAGGGTGTTCTGCACAAGGACTCACAAGTCCCTTTGCATCTCAGATTTTTGGATTTTCTCTCCATTTAGAAAATAGTCCCACATTTATTTCTACTACCAAAGTGCATGACCATGCATTTTACAACATTGTATTTCATTTGCCACTCTCTTGCCCATTCTCCTAATCTAAGTCCTTCTGCATCCTACCTGTTTCCTCAACACTACCTGCCCCTCCACCAATCTTCATATCATCTGCAAACTTGGTAACAAAGCCATCCATTCCATCATCAAAATCATTTATATACAGCATAAAAAGAAGTGGCCCCAACACCAATCCCTGCGGAACACCACTAGTCACTGGTGGTCAACCAGAAAAGGATCCTTTTATTCCCACTTGCTACCTCTTACCAATCAGCCAATGCTCTAACCATGTTAGTAACTTTCCTGTAATACTATGGCTCTTAACTTGGTAAACAGCCTCATGTGTGGCACCTTGTCAAAGGCCTTCTGGGAGTCCAAATATGCAACCACTGCATCTCCTTTATCTATCCTACTCATAATCTCCTCAAAGAATTCCAACAATTTTGTCAGGCAGGATTTTCCCTGAAGGAAACCATGTTGACTTTGTACTATCTTGTCCTGTGTCACCAAGTACTCCATCACTAACAATTGACTCTAACGTCTTCCCAGCCTCTGAGGACAGGTTAACTGATCCATAATTTCCTTTCTGCTGCCTTCCTCCTTTCTTAAAAAGTGGAGTGACATTTGCAATTTTCCAGTCCTCTGGCACCATGCCAGAGTCTAATGATTTCTGAAAGATCATTTCTAATGCCACCATAATCTCTAACACTACCTCTTTCAGAACCCTAGGGTGCAGTTCATCTGGTCCGGGTGACTTATGTACCTCTTGGTTTTTTAGCTTTTTGAGCACCTTCTCTCTTTTAATTGTAACTGCGCCCCCTTCTCTTCCTTCACACACTACAACATCAAGCATACTGCTAGTGTCTTCCACAGGGAAGACTGATGCAAGATACTCATTTAAATAATCAACCATCTCCTTGTCCCCCATTATTATTTCTCCTACCTCACTTTCTAGTGGTTGTATGTCCATCCTCTTTTCTCTTTTATTTTTAACATATTTTGAAAAAAACTTCTACTATCCACTTTGATATTATTTGCTGGCTTGCTTTCATATTTCATCTTTTCCCTTCTAATGATATTTTTAGTTGCTCTCTGTAGGTTTTTAAAAACTTCCCAATCCTCTGTCTTCCCACTAAATTTTGCTTTGTTATATGCCCCATCTTTTGCTTTTACAATAGCTTTTGACTTCCCTTGTCAGCCAAGGTTCTATTATTTTACCATTTGAGTATTTCTTCATTTTTGGAATACACCTGTCCTGCACCTTACTCATTTTTCCCAGAAATGCACATCATCGCTGCTCTGCTGACATCCCTGCCAGCAGCTCTTCTCAGTTTACTTTGGCCAACCCCTCTCTCATACCACTGTAATTTCCCTTACTTTACTGGAATTCTGCTACATCAGACTTTACTTTCTCCCTATCATATTTCAAGTTGAACTCAATCACATTGTGATCACTGGTTCCTAAGGGTTCTTTTACCTTAAACTCCCTAACTGCCACCAGTTCATTACACAATAACCAATCCAGTATAACTGATCCCCTAGCAGGCTCAACGACAAACTGCTCTAAAATGCCATCTCTTCAGCATTCAACAAACTCACCTCTTGAGATTCATTACCAGCCTGATTTTTGCAATTGACCTGCATGTTAAAATCTCCCATAACTGCCATAACATTGCCCTTTTGACTCGCCTTTTCTACTTCCTGTTGTAATTTGTGTTCCACTTCCCAGCCACTGTTGGGAGGCCTGTATATAATTGCAATCAATGTCCTTTTACCCTTGCAGTTTCTTAACTCAATCCACAAGGATTCAACATCTTCGGATCCTGTGTCACATCTTTCTACTGATTTGATGCCATTCTTTACCAGTAGAGCCACACCACCCCCTCTGCCTATCTTCCTATCCCTCTGATACAACGTGTAACCTTGGACGTTCAGCTCCCAACTACAGCCATCCTTCAGCCACGATTCAGTGATGGCCACAACATCATACCTGGCAATCTGTAATAGTGCTACAAGATCATCCACTTTATTTCTTACGCTATGTGCATTTAGATACACTTTGAGTACCGTATTTGCTGTCCTTTCTGAATCTTCATCCCTAATGTTTTGATACTCAGCCTGTTGGCTGCAACTAAGTCCCATCACCTTCCTGCCCTTCCTGACAGTCTGATTGTACGCTACCTTTACTTTTTTACTATCTGTCCTATCTTGAGTCCTATCACTCTGTTTCCCACCACCCTGCCAAATTTGCTTAAACCCTCCCCAACAGCTCTAACAAACCCGCCTATGAGAATATTGGACACCGTTGGGTTCAGGTGCAACCCGTCCTTTTTAAACAAGTCATACCCCTCCCCTCCCAGAAAAGATCCCAATGATCCAAGAATCTGAAGCCCTGCCCCCTGCACCAGCTTCTCAGCCACGCATTTATCTGCCAAATCATCCTGTTTCTACTCTCACCGGCACATGGCACAGGCAGCAATCCAGAAATTACCACCCGGGAAGTACTGCTTCTCGGCTTTCTACCTAGCTCTCTAGATTCTCTTTTCAGGACCTCAATGCTTTTCCAAGACTTCTGGCTGCTCCTCCTCCCTCTCCAAAATGTTGTGGACACGATCTAAGGCATCCCTGACCCTGGCACCTGGGAGGCAACATACCATCTGGGTGTCCTGTTTACTTCCACAGAATCTCCCATCTCTTCCCCTAAATACTGAGTCCCCTATCACTACCGCTCACTTCTTCTCTCTCTTTCCCTTCTGCACCATGGACCCATGCTCAGTGCCTGTAACCTGGTCACTATAGCATTCTTCCAGGAGGTCATTCCCCACAAAAGTATCCAAAGCGGTAAACTTGTTATTGTGGGGAATGGCCACAGGAGTGCTTTGCTTTAACTGCCTATTTCCATTTCTCCTGACAGTCCACCAGTTACTCGCCTCCTGCAACTTTGGGGTGACTACTTCCCTGTAGCTTTGATCAGTGATCTCCTCAATCTCCCGTACAAGCCGAAGGTCATCCAGCTGCTGCTCCAGATCCCTAACACAGTCTTCAAGGAGCTGCAGCTGGATGCACTTCATGCAGATATGGTTCTCTGGGTCTCCCAGTTCTCCAATATCCAGCACGAAGAACACACAACAGCCATTTAAATCGTACAATAAAAGAGGAAAAAAAGATAAAAAGGAAACCTTAACAAATGCTTTACGCCTCTTCTGAGCCGAAGCCTTCTTTGAGCCAAAGTCTGTCATTTCTACTCTCGCCATCGACCCATTCCTGACAATGGCCGCTCTGCTTATCCCTGCTGTACTTTGATTTAGTTCATTGAGCTATGTTGGTGCCACCACAATTTAATTGTGCTATCAGCAACTTTGCCACACACTAACTTTTGTCATTCCCATTGTCACAGAACTGTGAATGCTACACTTCCTGGAGTATAGTTGGAAAACTGTGACTGTGATGTGGATGTATTTGCTAAGCATTCTGTCTGGGTAATGAACCTGGTCTGGTGGCAGACATCTTGGTGGGGGAGCATTTTGGTGAGAGTGACCACTACTCCCTTAGCAGCATAGCTATGGAAAAGGATAAAAAACAGACAAAATGGGAAAGTGCTTAACTGGGGAAGGGCTAGCTATGAAGGGATGAGGCAGGAACTAGCGAGAGTAAATTGGAAACAGATGTTCAAGGGTGAAAGCACAGAAGTAATGTGGATGAAGTTTAGGGACCACTTGTGCTGGGATCAGGATGGGTTTGTCCCACTGGGACAAGGAAAAAATGGTAGGCAAAGGGAACCATGGCTGACGAAACAAGTGAGGCAACTCGTCAAGAGGAAGAAGAAGCATATGTTAGATATAAGAAGCAGGAAGCAGGAGGGGCTCATGAGAAATATAGGGTAGCCAGGAAGGAGCTTAAGAAAGGCCTTAGGAGAGCTCGAAGGGGACATGAGAAGGCCTTGGCATGTAAGATTAAGGAGAACTCCAAGGCGTTCTATGTATATGTGAAGAACAGAAGGATGACAAGAATGAAGGTGGGGCTGCTAAACGATAAAGAAGGCAACATGTGCCTGGAGGCAGAGGAGGTTGGGGAGGTACTAAATGAATACTTTGCTTCAGTATTCACAAGTGAAAAGGACCTTGATCAGGGTGAGGTCGAAATAGAGCAGGCCTGTGTGCTGGACAATATGGAGATTAAGGAAGAAGTGTTGGATCTTCTTAAAAGCATCAAGATTAATAAGTGCCCTGGGCCAGACGTGATATGATAAGTGCCCTGGGCCAGACGTGATATACCCCAGGTTGCTGTGGGAAGTGAGAGAAGAGATCGCTGGTGCAGTAGCTATGATCTTTAAATCCTCTTTGGCTGCAGGGGAGGTGCCGGAGGATTGTAGAGTGGCAAATGTAGTTCCCTTGTTTAAAAGAGGTAATAAGGAGAATCCTGGGAATTATGGACCGGTGAGTCTTATGTCGGTGGTCTGCCAACTATTGGAAAGGATTCTTAAGGATAGGATCTACGAGCATTTGGAGAAGTACAGTCTACTCAAGGATAATCAACATGGCTTTGTGAAGGGAAGTTCATGCCTCACGAGCCTAATTGAGTTTTTTGAAGAGGTAACAAAGGAAATTGATGAGGGTAGGGTGGTAGATGTGGTCTACATGGATTTTAGCAAGGCATTTGACAAGATCCCCCACAAGAGACTCATCCAGAAAGTCATGAGGCATGGGATCAGTGGAACTTTGGCTGTTTGGATAAAAAATTGTCTTATAGGAAGAAAGCAGAGGATAGTAGTGGAAGGAAAGTATTCTGCCTAGAGATCAGTGACTAGTGGAGTGCTGCAAGGATTGTCCTGGGACCCCTGCTCCTTGTAATTTTTATAAATGACCTGGATGAGAGGCGGCAGGACGGGTGAGTAAGTTTGTGGACGACACGAAGACTGAAGGAGTTGTGGATGGAGCTGTACATTGTCAAAGGTTACAAGAGGATATAGACAGTATGCAGAGTTGGGCAGAAAAGTGGCAGATGGAATTCAATCCAGATAAGTGTGAGGTGATGCATTTTGGAAGGACAAACCAGAAGGGTGAGTTCAGAGTTAATGGTCGGTTACTTAAGAGTGTGGATGAACAGAGGGACCTTGGGGTTCAAATCCAAACATCCGTCAAGGTCACTGCACAGGTTGATAGGAATGTTAAGAAGGCCTATGGGATGCTAGGCCTCATTAATAGAGGGATTGAGTTCAAGAGTAGAGAGGTCATGTTGCAACTCTACAAATCTCTGATGAGACTACACTTAGAGTATTGTGTTCAGTTCTGGTCACCTCATTATAGGAAGGACATGGAAGCTATGGAGAGGGTGCAGAGGAGATTTACCAAGATGTTGCCCGGACTAGAAAACAAGTCTTATGAGGCAAGGTTAACAGAGGTGGGACTTTTCTCTTTGAAGCGTGGAAGGATGAGGGGGGACTTGATAGAGGTCTACAGGATTATGAGAGGCATAGATAGGGTGGATAGCCAGTACCTGGTTCCCAGGGCACGAATAGCAAACACCAAAGGGCATATGTACAAAGTTAAGGGAGGGACGTTTAGGGGAGACATCAGGGGTAATTTTTTTACACAGAGGGTTGTGGGTGCCTGGAATGACTTGCTAGGGATGGTGGTAGAGGCTAAAACATTAGGGGTATTTAAGGGCCTCTTGGACAGGCACATGGATGAAAGAAAAATAGAGGGTTATGGGGTAGTGTGGGTTTAGTACGTTTTTTTAGGAAAAGATGGGTCGGCACAACATAGAAGGCCGAAGGGCCTGTACTGTGCTGTAGTATTCTAGTGTCTAGTGTCTAGTATCTGAGCTGGAATAACTGGATCAGGAGAACTGAGACCAAATATTAAGTAGGTGTTTATGAGCAAGATTGTTTCTTCATAAGAGATAGAGTAGTTTTAAGTATGTTTTAAATGAAGAAAAATCGGAAGATACTGGCATTCAGAGGAGCCTGTATGTCCTTGCACACATATCACTCAATGATAAAAGGCAAGGCGTTAGGAATTAGGGAGGCTCATGTTATTTGTGTAAAGATGTCTTGCTATAATTATGCATGGTGCTGATGAGACTGCTCCTGGAATAGCGCCACGTTCTGACCTTCTTATTTGTGGTAAACAGAGTGCAACAAAAGTTCACCAGAGTAATCCTGAAATGAGAGATTGCCCTATGAAGTGTGATTAAGCAGGTTGTGACTAGAATCTCTGCGGTTTGGAAGAATGCAAAATGATCACATTTAATCTAGTACAGATGGCACAATCTCAGGATAGAGGGGCATCAATTTAAAACAGAGATACAAAGGAATTTCTTGAGCCAATGGGTAGTGAATTTGTGGAATTTGTTACCACAGACAGATGGAATAGTGGACGCACACATGAGATATGCAACTTGATTGGTCTGACATGGTGTATTTTGAGTCAAAGAATGCAACAAGACAATATGAGCCAAATGACAGAATTTTAAAGGGCTGCAGGAACTGAAAAATAGATACTTGAAGGGGATGACCTCAGTGATTAAATAAACAACTGGATCCTTGGCATTTCATATCTAAAGGTAGAAAGCACAAAGCAAAGAACAAAGAGTAAGGGATCAGTCATTATGTGTCATCATGAACTCTCATCAAGAGGCATTTATATTCCTAAAAAATAATGAATCATGAGAGTATTCCTGAAGGGTTCCAAGGACTCATTCACAGAATACTTAAGATAGATATAATTAGATTTTTAGATTAGTGCAGGAATTTGGCACCGACATGAAAGATCAGATATTCAAAGGTGGAGCAACAAGAGATTGGAATGATCTGAACCACTGTTATGTTTTGCAGTTGCCAAAATATAGCAGTGGCAAATTGTAAGTTTTAAACGGACATGAGACGACTGCTGTACCTACCTGTTGATGTGCAGCAAGATGTTCAACTTCAAAAAAAAGGGCAACACATACCTCATCAGAAAAAGAGGCAGAGATGACCTGAGTTACAAAAAAAGGCAGAAAAATGGACAAATCCATGGGCTCATAAGCATAATAATCATAAAAATTGCGCAGAAATAGCTGGCTACATCAGAAAGCTTGACATGTTTGATTACACAACAGGTAATTAGATATTCTACAGGGAGTGAATTGAGCAGCTTTTAAAGCTGAGTGCTTTGGATTTAAAGGCATACATTTTCCTTAAAAGTTTGACTACCTTAGGTGGAATCAAAAGGAAGGGGAGTCCATTTCAATGTACCGGGTTGAATTGAAGAAATTTTTCTGAACATTGTTAATTCGGTAATGAGCTTAATGATGCACTGAAAGATCACTTAGGTTGTGGAATCTTACAAAAAAGCATTTTAAAATATCTCCTAATTGAAGCATAACTTATATTTAAAAGAATAGTTGAAATAGCTGTGTCAGTGGAAACAGCAGACAGGGATGCAATTGAGTTGCTGCCAGGAATTAAACTGAGCATGAACAAAATTGCAATGTTTAACCAGAAACCTGACCTGCCTGGCTGAACAAATTGTGTTATCATTTGGCAGAAGTTTACATACACTGGACCAAAGCAAATTTAAAGTCAAAACTTGCAGAAAATACTAAAAAGTAAGATACATACATTTGACAGACAAAAATAAATGGACTGGACATGGAAGAGAAAAAGATAAGAAGTCAATTGCAGTTTCAAAAAGAGCACTAACCTGCATGCTGTTGATGAAAAATCTGTTAATGATGAAAGTGACTCAGGACTTAGGATTTATAATGTGAAAACTAACAATAGACAAGCAATATGGCTTACACCAGAGGTAAACATCAAATTATTTAAAATGAAACTGGACACTGGCTCTGCTATTTCAGTTCTTCCATAAAATGAATTTGAAAGGCATTTCAAAGATACCAAATTGAAGCCTGCAGCTATCCAAGCAACATGCACAAAATGTTGGAGGAACACAGCAGGCCAGGCAGCATCTACGGAAAAGAGTACAGTCAATGTTTCAGGTTGAGATCCTTCGGCAGGACTGGAGAAAAAAAAGGCTGGGAAGTAGATTTAAAAGGTGGAAGGAAGGGAGAGAGAAACACAAGGTGACCGGTGAAACCTGAAGGGGTAGGGATGAAGTAAAGAGCTGGGAAGTTGATTGGTGAAAGAGATACAGGGCTGGAGAAGTGGGAGCCTGATAGAAGAGGACAGAAGGGAATGGAAGAAAGAAAGGGGGGCACCACAAAGAGATGAAGGGTAGACAAAGAGATAAGGTGAGAGGGGGGAAAAGGGGATGGGGGATGGTGAAGGTGGGGGGGGGGCATTACCAGAAGTTCGAGAAATCGATGTTCATGCCATCAGGTTGGAGGCTACCCAGGTGGAATATAAGGTGATATTCTTCTAACCTAAGTGTGGCCTCATCACAATGGTGGAGGAGGCCATGGATGGACATATCAGATTGGGAATGGGAAGTGGAATTAAATTGGGTGGCCACTGGGAGATCCTGCCTTTACTGATGGATGGAGTGTAGGTGCTCGACAAAGCCGTCTCCCAATTTACATCAGGTCTGACTGATATACAGGAGGACATACTGGGAGCATCAGACACAGTATATGATCCCAACAGACTCACAGGTGAAGTGTTGCTTCACCTGGAAGGACTTTTGGGGCCCTGAATGGTAGCGAGGATGGAGGTGTAGCACTTGTTGCACTTGCAAGGGTAAGTGCCAGGAGAGAGATCAGTGGGGAGGGACACATAGACAAGGGAGTTGCATTGGGAGCGAGCCCTGCGGAAAGCAGAAGGTGGAGGGGAGTGGGGAAGGAAAGGTGTGCTTGGTGGTGGGATCCCATTGGAGATGGCCTATGCAACTTATTCTAGAGAAAAGATAACTCCTGTGGGAATGACACTTGTAACAGTGAAATACACCAACCAACAAGCCACTTTGGGCTTCTACGTGGTAAAAACAGGAAGGCCGGCTTTGTGGGAATGTGATTGGCTCAGGCAACCAGAACTTGATTAGAGATCCAACCACCAGTTGCATGCCACATCCCCTGTAAGAGAGTCAACTGAAAGCGAATTAAGAAAGGCGCTGAATGATGCCACAGCCGTCTCCATGCTGTATACCGTGGACCGTGGCCCAACAGAGGGCAAGCAGTAGTTGGTGCCAACTTCTGTGCCTCTGGTTGGAAAGCTGATCAGACCAAGGAAGGACCATGCTACTCAGAGGGATTGTAAAAATGACAAAAGCAATGGTCCGACTACAACAGTTCTTCTAGGCAACATATCTGATGAAATTTTAAAATATTCATATATATTTTATTTGTACTTATACATATACTGTACAGACTCTTGACCTCCCAATCTACCATGTATTGACCTTACACATTACTGTCTACCTGCACTACACTTTCTCTGTAGCTGTTGCAATTTATTCTGCATTTTTTATTGTTTTACCTGTGTACTACCCCAATGCACTGTAGTAATGAATCAATCTGTATGAACAGTATGGAGACAAGTTTTTCACTGCACCTCAGTGTGCATGACAACAATAAACCAATTTACCAGTTTACATCTGAATGCCGACTACTAATTGACTCATTGTGGGGACCCACACTGAAGCTTTGGCTCTCTAGTGAAAGGGCTGTTTGAATGAAGGTTTCCAATCCTGAGGGGAAAGGTAAAAATCTGCCTCTTATTAAGGCTCTTCTGTTTTGCTAACGATTTCTTGTGTTGAAGCTCATCGGATGCTTTCTAGAAGAGCCAAAGGAGCTCACAAAGGTAATTCAGCCACCCATAGTGATGTAATAAAGATGCATATTCACTATAGAAGTGATAAAATTGAAAAAAAACATATATATTTTATTTATATACATATCGTGTATATATTGATCGGAAATGATTTATTTAATAAGATTTAGAATAGGGTAATCTATTTTCTTCAAACATCAAACTGAGCAATAGTAATTATGCTAAATATATCAGATGCAATTACTATACATTAAAATTATGGCAATGAAATTACACCCTAGGAAACTATTGTACAAATGCTTAATGCATTCATTAAAAGCTTCAGATAAAATGACTGAGAATGGAATTTGCGTCTAAAATGTTAAGTATTCAGATGTTGGTAATACGGGGAATATTTTTGGCTAAGTATGTATTTCATAGACATTGAAAGGGTCAATATATGGGGAAGACTCGAGAGAATAATTTTTGAAAAGCGTATGGCCTGCTTAAAAAAGACCATGCTCAAGGGCATGGGTTCCTTTATTAACTGCAAAAAGTGTTTATTAGAAGCAAAATCTATTCGAAGAACAATAGGTTAGTTTCCTTTCTATCCTGTATTATTTTCTCCTGTATGTAAATACTAGCAAGGAAGGATTTTCTGATGGCTATCGCTATCTTCATGGTCCTTCCCCAGCTCTGCCATCTTCAGCTGACAGATCTTTGGGCTCCCTTTGACTTCCTGGTAGAACGTATCAACAGAAATATGCAGTAGCAGGAACTACTTTTTGTTAAGGAACACAGTCTTTTGGAGGATTCCTATTCCTCCATTCTGGCTCTCAAAAACTTTTTCTTGCCGCTATCTGTTGCTCCTGAGGTCGGGATATATCTTTAGTGACTGTTCACTATCCAATAGCACTTACATCCATTGTGATGAAGTGCTTCCAGAAGTTGATGATGAAGCATATCAACTCCTGCCTGAGGAGTGACCTGTATCCATTCCAATTTGCTTACCATCATCACAGGTCAACAGCAGATGCATTTCACTGGTTCTTCACAAAGCTCTGGAACACCTGAACAATGAAGATGCATAAGTTAGGATCCTCTTCATTAACTACAGCTCCTCATTTATCACTATTAATCCCTTGAAAATCATGACTAATTTTTGAGACCTAGCCTCAGTACCTCCCTGTGCAACAGCTTCCTCAGTTTCCTCACTTGCAAACTTTAGTTCATACAGATTGACAACATCTTCTCCACACTCAGCATCAGCTTAAGTGCACCACATGGCTGTGTGCTTAGCCCCCTGCTCTGCTTACTTTATACTTATGATTGTGTGGCTAAATGTAGCTCTACTGCCATATTTAAGTTTGCAGATGACAATTACTGTTGTTGGCCAAAGCAAAAGGGGAGGTAAATCTGTATATAGAAGGAAGTTTGAAAATCTGGTTGAACGGTGTCACAATAGCAACCTCTCACTCAACGTCGGTAAAACCGAGGAGCACAGGAGGAAGAAACTAGAGATCCATGAGCAGCGAACATAAATGGAGATAATGATTAACTTTAAATTACTTGTTGCTAGCATATCGGAGGATCTGTCCTCGGACCAGCACGTGAGTGTCATCACAAAGGTGGCATGACACTGCCTCCACGTTCTTTCAAGTTTGCATTGATTCAGTACATCACGAAGGACTTCGACATACAGGTTTCCCCCGCCATCCGAAGGTAGAGCGTTCCTACGAAACGGTTCATAAGCCGAAATGTCGTAAAGCGAAGAAGTAATTACCATTTATTTATATGCGAAAATTTTGTGAGTGTTTGCAGACCCAAAAATAACCTACCAAATCATGCCAAATAACACAGAAAACTTAAAATAACAGTAACATATAGTAAAAGCAGGAATGATATGATAAATACACAGCCTATATAAAGTAGAAATACTTTTCCACAATCACTACTGACCTGTTCTCCATAGTGAAAATCTCATGCAAGTGCCGTCGGCAAAAAATCTCACTAAGCGCTGTTGGCAAGAACACTCTCTCCAGTAACCTTTAAGCTATGAAACTGCCAAATCATACCAAATAACACATAAAAATACACAGCCTATATAAAGTAGAAATAATGTATGTACAGTGTAGTATCACTTACGGGAATTGGGACAGCGCCGAGCACACTGATGATGGTGTGTTAGACTGAGTCGTCGGAGTTTGGGTGGTGCAGTGGCCCCCCACCCTCCAGGCCGCTGAGCGATACATTGCCGCAAAGAACGCAGGGGTCCAGCGGTAGCCGGGAGGCACACAGCACATCTTTAAGAAAAAAGCCGAAACAAACATGCTAATTAATTAGGTGCCGCCTGTAATTGTCGGCCCAGATCAGTGCCGATTTCCGATTGTGTCGTCTCTGATCTGGGCTGACAATTACATGTTGGCGGCATCTAATTAATTAGCATGTTTATTTTGGCTTTTTTCTTAAAGATGTGCTGTGTGCCTCCCGGCTACCTTTGCATTCTCTGCGAATCGGTATCTGTCCATGGCCTGGGGGTTGGGGTGGTGGGACACTGGGGTGTTATCTCGTCGCCTGTCTCCATTAGAGCAGGCAGTTCATCTTCTTCTATATCTGCCTGCCTCGATGTCGAAGGTCGAGGTTCGTCGTCTGCTGTGGCTGATGTGGAAGGCTTGCTTGACTGCTGAGCCTCGCGCATTTTTCTATCACACAGTTCTTTAATAAGGACTCAAACCATCCTGCAAATATCCCCTAAACTGACATACCCTTTCAAAATTAAAGTCATACTTTATCATTACTCTTTCTTTTTTTCTTTTCAAATCTTTTTATTGTATATATAGGGAAAATAACATGAGTACATTGAAGTAACAACACTTACAATGCTTCAAAAAAACCCATCATCTTAAAGATTGAAAACAAAATTTTGTGATAACAAAAAAAAACCTACTGAGCAGAAAAGTGAGAAAAAAAGGAGAACCCATTAGGTGTACAACCCCGGAGCCATGCGTCATACAAAAAGCTTCTAAAAATAAACATCAAACCGCCAGCAAAAAAAGAAAATATGCTAAAAGAATTTACAATTAGATTGTGGAAAAATTATATCAATTAACTGAAATGATAATAACGAGCAAATGAGCCCCATCTTTTCTCAAAATCAAATAAAGGTTCAAAGGTTCGACTTCTAATCTTCTCCGAACTGAGACATAGCATCACTTGAGAGAACCATTGTGACAAAGTGGGAGCTGATGCATCATTACTCATCATTACTCATTCAGTTTCGATTGTTATCCTTTTTTCTTCCAATTGCATCAGCTCTTCATCTGTCATTTCTTGGTGATGGGATGCCAAAACCTCTTCAACATCACGTTCGTCAGCTTCCACAAGCCAAACTCACGTTGTCCTTACTTCGTTCACCATGATCAAAGCACTTAATTATGTCTAATTTTACCATAAGTGTAACACCCTTACGAGCTCTTTCAGGCTTTTCCGATACCATAGAACTCATCTTGCAAATGGCTGCTCACAGGCACGTGTTAAAGCAAAGCAGTTCTGAATCCGGGGGAGAGTGGCTGCTCGGGGCGCGCTGCCTTTTATCGCGCGCTGATTTTTTATCGCGCACTGAATTTTTTTTTTGTAACAGTGAGTTTTCGTAAAGCAAACATTCAAAAAGCAGGGGACACCTGTACTTCTATAAATGCACGGCGGAGAGTACCCTGACTGGTTGCCTCACAGCCTGGTAAGGATACACCAATGCTGAACAATGGGAAAGGCTATAACAAGTGGTGGATATGGCCCAGTCTATCACAGGCAAAGCCCTCCTCACCACTGAGTACACTTACAAGGAGCTCTGCCAACAGGAAAACACCATCCATCACAGACCTCCACCATCCAGGGCGTACCATCGGGCAGGAGGTAACAGGCCTTAGGTCACACACCAACAGGTTCAGGAGCTGTTATTACCTTCTAACCATCAGCTTCTGAACTGACATGGATCCCTTAATTCACCATTACTCTGATCTGATTCCACAAGCTACAGGCTCACTTCCAAGGATTCTTTACACCTCATATTCTCAGTATTATTTTTATTTGTGCATTTTGTCTTCTTTTGCATATTGGCTGTTTGTCAGACTTTGTTTATGTACAGTTTTTCATAAAACATGATTATATTTCCTTTTTCTTGTAAATGCCTGCAAAAAAATTAAGTTCAAGATAATATATGGTAATATATACATACTTCAATAATAAATTTATTTTGAACTTTGAGCTTTTTTCCCATTTTGGCTATCTGGTCTTGCTTTTCTTTGTTTCTGAGTCTAAACACTGTGGTCAACCAATTTTTCCTCGTCCCACATGAACTTGAGCAGAGTAATGTTTATGTCTTTGTTTCAATGGTAGAGCAAGTGAATTAGCACAGCAAAGTCAGGCAAAAATTCTGGAAGCAGAGCAAAAAAAAACAAACTGCTGGAGGAACTCAGTGGGCCAAGTGGCAACTGTGAGGGAAAATATTGACATTTTGGATCAAGACCCTGCATCGGGACAGAGAGTGAAGAGAGGAGAGGGAGCAGGTGATATAGGTGGATTGAGGAGGGTGGGGAATGATTGGAAGAATGAGCCAGGTGTGGAGGATGTGCAGAAGATTTATTAGATAGGGTCAGGTTGGTGACAGTGGGAGCAGGCAACATGAAAACCTGATTCAGAGTAAAGGTAAATCAAAGGTCATGATCGTATTGACATGCAGAGCTGGATAAAGAATTGAATGGCCACATTCTGCTTCTATATCTGTTTCATAGCAACATGTTAAGAGTAGGGAAAGCATGTTTTGCCAGTTTAAAAGTAGCTTAATGCATTGAAATTGTACTGAAAAATAACATGTAGATCTTAAATTGGAGGATATATTAATTAAAATTCATATTGTTTTGGTGATGACACAGCCAGTTCTGGTTGCCATATTAGTAGAAAGTTATTTCACCAGTAGAAGAAAGGGAGAGCTTTAGGCCATTCTATAGTGTCTGGCTTCTGAGATATAGGGATGTATATGGGAATTTTGCAGATAAGAGAGTGGGTTTAAGATAGACACATAAATATGCAAGGATTGGAAGGGCATGGTTCATGTGCAGGCAGAAGAGAATTAATTGCTTTTGGCATCATGTTTGGCACACTCATTAGCTAAAGGGCCCATTTCTGTGCTGTAACATTCTATATTTTATGTTTTTAAAGCTTGGATTTCTGATGAGAAAGGAAACAGAATTGGGTGTATGAAATACAGAATGTCAAACCTTGCATTGGCACTACCTTTTATAATAGAACCATAGAACCATAGAAACTACAGCACAGAAACAGGCCTTTTGGCCCTTCTTGGCTGTGCCGAACCATTTTCTGCCTAGTCCCACTGACATGCACACGGACCATATCCCTCCATACACCTCCCATCCATGTATCTGTCCAATTTATTCTTAAATGTTAAAAAAGAACCAGCATTTACCACCTCGTCTGGCAGCTCATTCCATACTCCCACCACTCTCTGTGTGAAGAAGCCCCCCCTAATGTTCCCTTTAAACTTTTCCCCCCTCACTCTTAACCCATGTCCTCTGGTTTTTTTCTCCCCTTCCCTCAGTGGGAAAAGCCTGCTTGCATCCACTCTATCTATACCCATCATAATTTTATATACCTCTATCAAATCTCCCCTCATTCTTCTACGCTCCAGGGAATAAAGTCCTAACCTATTCAACCTTTCTCTGTAACTGAGTTTTTCAAGTCCCGGCAACATCCTTGTAAACCTTCTCTGCACTCTTTCAACCTTATTTATATCCTTCCTGTAATTTGGTGACCAAAACTGAACACAATACTCCAGATTCGGCCTCACCAATGCCTTATACAACCTCATCATAACATTCCAGCTCTTATACTCAATACTTTGATTAATAAAGGCCAATGTACCAAAAGCTCTCTTTATGACCCTATCTACCTGTGACGCCACTTTTAGGGAATTTTGTATATGTATTCCCACTCCTCAGTGCCTTACCATTAACCCTGTATGTTCTACCTTGGTTTGACCTTCCAACGAGCAATACCTCACACTTGTCTGCATAAAGTGTCATAGAGTGTTTCAGTGCTACTCATAGGTGTGATTACCAGACAGTATTTGACACGAAGGTAAAAGGACATGTGACCAACAGCCCAGACAAAGGGTTACCTACTGTATGTGTTGGCTTAGTCTCATTGCTACCATCAGGAAGGAGCACAGAAGCCTGAAGACACATACTCAATGGTTCAGGAGCAGTTGATTTTTGAATGGACAATGAACCCATGAACACTGCCTCACCACTCTTTTATTTCTATTTTTGCACTACTTACTTAATCTAACTATTACATATATATATTTACTGTAATTCATGTTTCTCTATTATAATGTATTGCATTGTCCTGCTGCTGCAAAGACATCAAATTTCACGTCATATGCTAGTGATATTAAAACTGGTTCTGATTAAAGGACTATGGTGAAAATTGACCAGATTTACTTTCAATTAAATTAAGGGAAATTTAAACTTTTGGTAATCGGTAATTTGCTGCTGATATTGGAAAACACTTCTTCACAGAGAATGATTAACATAGAGAAAAAAATCTTGAAGTTGATGTTTTTGAAATACAAACCAATAAGATATAGGAAACTCTCAGGTAACTGGGAAGAATAGTAGTTGTTTTTAGATGAATAAACTAGTTCATAATTATCTTTGATTTTATACTGAATAATATTTGAGACAAGGTTCTTCTTTCAAATAGTCCTACTTTTCTTTGCAACTCAATTCATCTCCTCCTTTGATGGTTTACGGGAGAGAAACAAAACATCACAGTAACCTTATCTGCCTGTTTGGCCCTTGCTTTAGAATTTTTGACAAACATTTATGTTTTCCCACATTCAAGGATACACCAGGAGCAATTCAGACTTGAAACATTTCTGTCAAAGTCAACATGCATATACTCTGTTTTTGGTTGCTCCTAATAACCCCGTTGTTGAAATCAGAGAAGAGGATTCTAGGTGTTCTCTGAACATGTGGAAAAGAGTTTAGTACAGGCAGCCGGGAAGGGACAAATATTCATTGGATATATTGCTACAGCATCAGGCCAGGTAATTTATCACAGGGTGGTATGCATACTATATGAAATTTTCTGACCTTCACATTTCTGCAACCTCAACATGTTACAGGAAATTTGTAATGTGGATGCTCTCCTCACAATCTACTTCTGAACTTATAAATATATGAAAGTCATTGAATGTCTGAGTAGCAGTATTTAACCCTACTTCAATAAATACACACAAAGCTCAAGGTTATTTAATGAGAAGAATGCTGTTATTAATTATATTAGGCAGAACCACCCACTAATTATTGGCTTAATTGGTATTTCAGACACTGAGCACTATTTCAATTTAACTTGTTTAAACATTACGCAGAAAATGAGGACTTATGGTAATTACCAGAGCTGCTAGATTATCGGCAGTACTAAGACATGCATTAGGTAGTAATTCTGGTAATATTACTGCATACAGAACAATTCAACAACTGTTCCTTTAGGTAATGATAAAAATCCATTGCATTTCAGAGAGAACATAAGTTTCTTATTTCATAAGTGGTGGAACTAGATTGACCAATAAATCTTTTGTTCGGGTACGTTTGTTGGAATTTAACTATACCTGTTATCTGATCTCAGTATCAGATTGTGAATTGTTTAGGTGAACACATTTACAAAATTGCAATGCAGGGAGCTGAGCTTTTATTGTTGATTAAAACATCAACGTTACAGCCTAGGAAGGCTTTCTGAAAAGTAAGTTAATCCATGACAGTATTATGGCCATTTAGTCAGCATTTGATGATCTGACTATTATACATTTAATTAAGGAATTGTGCTATCCTTACAGAAAGCCAAGCAATTAAATATACATCACACTCATTCCTAAAGGTACCACACTTGAGAAAATAATGTATTCCAAGTAATCTTAGCCCTTACCGTTTGGGGCACACTTGAGATTAATGAGAAATCGTTGAATCATATAGCTGGGAAACAGTCTCACAGAGTCCAAACACCTATTTACATTAATATACTACATTGATCCCATTTTATTCTGCCCACGTTCTCATCAATCCCCCCACCATCCCCCAGATTCTACCGCTCAGAAACAATTTACAGTTAAACTACCATCCTAGACGGTTTTGGAAAGTGGGAGGAAATTGGAGCCTCCAGAAAAATTCATACACTCGTCAGGAGAAAGTGCAAACTCTACAGAGACAGCACCTGAGGTCAGGTCTCAACCTGGGTCACTAGAATGGGGAGGTTGCACTTTTACTAACTCTGTCACTATACCACCATAGCCACAAGCACCCCCCACCTCAAAAATATAAATTACTACACAATGAAAAAGTTAAATTTGTTATCTGTCAAGTAGGGGACTGTGCACAATCCTGATTTGATGGAGACAGATGTGAGAGCATGGAGGAACATCTGGAAAACTTCTGAAATGCCCGCTTCGCTGCCGCTTCTACTGTGTAGTAGCTGGAATCTCCGGAGCAGAAGGCCCCAAAATCCTCGGCTTTGCTTGTTTCAGTGGCTGGTGCGAGGTCAAAGGCGCTCGGGAGGCTGTATCGGAGGCTCGAAGTTTTCAGACGGATGGACTTAGTGTCGGCTGTGGTCGGCTGCTTCCAAGGAATTGGCAAGTTGATGGTGCCTGAAGATTTATGGCAAGGAGTTTCTCCCTTTTGCCGCCGCTAGCCGGGACTCGGGAGTCGATCGACTTG
This sequence comes from Mobula birostris, assembly GCF_030028105.1. NCBI lineage: Eukaryota > Metazoa > Chordata > Chondrichthyes > Myliobatiformes > Myliobatidae > Mobula > Mobula birostris. The sequence continues at coordinate 169,368,126 of NC_092372.1, forward strand.
GGGACTTTTGAGACTTTTTTTTACCATGCCTATGGTTTGTTCTTCATCAAATTATGGTATTGCTTTGCACTGCTGTAACTATATGTTATAATTATGTGGTTCTGTCAGTGTTAGTCTTTGGTTTGTCCTGTTTTCTGTAATATCACTCTGGAGAAACATTGTATCATTTCTTAATGCATGTATGCCTTTCTAAATGACAATAAAAGAGGACTGAGTGTTCTCATAATCTAAAAAAAATCTAAATTGTTTTAAGGATTTTCCAAATATTTCAAGCAAACGTCTGTAAGATTTATAAAAAATAATCTTTGCTCTGTAGAATTCCTTACTACATTAAAAATAAGAAGAGAGATGTGTTCAGCTGCTCCTTATCCTCTCAAAGTATTTTTCACAAAGTGTCATGCGCCGGCCTTGGCAGTGAGTATATATATACGACACAAGCTGCGAAGAGTTATATTCCTTGTTAAAAAAAAGTTATGGTGCCAATGCAGACACTTATAACGATACTATTACATGAATATCCTGTTCTCGGGGCAAATTGATTCAGCTAACAGGATACAGTAAGATACCAGCCAAAATTTTAAGTGTTGCATTAATGTTTTGTTAATATGGAAAAATCCTTAGTGCAAAGCTTTCAGTCACAACTCAGGCCAAAAGCAGCCAAAAATGGAATCCTGGCTTTAAACCATGAGATGCATGAAGATGGTCATGTGGCGTCAATGTACTTTTCCCTCCTTTAACAATCCTTTTACCACGTCCTTATGTTCTTTTTGAATTTTTCTTTGTGTTTCTTTCACTATCTGTGGTTGTGATATTTGCATGTCTAACTTGCTTTATTCAATTGGAAATAAATACAAGATGCTCTTGAGGCTAGACTATGGATAATAAAGCTCAATTTGATTGCACCGAATGACTGGACTTCTGAGCCTGAATCTTTACTTGCTAATGCTGCCTCATGGTAGACCGGCTGGACCCTTGAGTGTGCTCTGCTGTTTATCTGGATCTTCTGTTTTGGCTCCCTTTTCCTGCACTATCCTTAAGCCTACTGATCATCTCAATATTCAGGAGTCTATTAATCTCTGTTTTGCTTTGTCTATACAGCATGTGACTAAATGTGGAGAAATTGAAGTATTCATTAACCACCAGGTGAAAACTTTCTCCTTGTTTCACTCCTAATTCTGAAACTGTGACTTATGGTTATGTTGCTCAACTGAGAGGAACATCTCTCTGTTTCTACACAAAAATAAGCATTAGATTTATTTTAAATTGAGTTTTTAAAAACTAACAAGCATTATTGACTAGTGCCAAGAGACTTGGACAAATAATCCGAGAAGTCAGGTCTATGTCCCACAACAGGAGGTAGGGAATTTAAATTCAAGTAATTAAATAAATCTGGAATAATTAAACTAGAACGAGCAATGCCACCATGAAACCACCATATTACATGTTCTCCCCAGGTTACACCAGGATTCTCTTCCTGAGAACTGTTTGTAACCCCAACATTTTGCAAATCCAATGGCAGCTGTCCAGCAATATATTTAAATTAAAATATAGGACAACTAAGGCAACATGTAATTAAACCAGGATGTTTGATTCAACTGTTCAGAGTTCTCTGCAAGATGCAATAATATTTCCATGAACTGAATTCGCACACAGCTGAAGATGCCTGCACTTTTGCAGCATGCAGCAAATCCATCACATTGGTGTCCCAAATACTTATTTGTATGTATGGGCTGTACATGGAGTGAGAGAAACAGGCCCTTTTGCCCTATTTCCATGCTGAGCTTTTTGCCCATCTATACTAATTCCAATCGTCCATATTAGGACTATTGTCTTCAAATGGGATGGGCTCCACCTGAACCATCCTGGGACTAGTGTTCTAGCAAATCATATAACTAGGGCTGTGGATAGGGATTTAAACTACAAGGGTTTGGGGGCAGTTTAACAGCTTGGAACAATATGGATAAATTAAAAGGGATGGAGAGTGCAGAAGAGGTTATCAGAAAGTTTAGAAAGGGATAGAAAATTAACTTCAGGCAACATAATGGAGAAAATTGAAAATAAGGGTGATGAATACAGGACTGAAGGTGTTATATTCAAATGCACACAGTATATAAAATAAGATATACAATCTTGTAGCTTAGTTAGAAATTGGGCTACTGGGCATCACAGAAATGTGGCTGAGAGATGATCACAACAGGGAGCTTAAGATCCAAGAATACGTTATGTATATCAAAAGGATGGTCTGGTGGGCAAAGAGGATGAGTGGCTTTGATGGTAAAAAATTACCATCAGATCCTTAGAAAGAAGTGACTTGGGATCAAGATACACGCAATCTGTGTGGGTAGAGTTTAGAAACTGCAAGGGCAAATAGACCCTGAAGGGAGACAGAAAAGGCACATAAAAAGAGCAATGTTACAATGGTCATGGGGGATTTCAATATGCAGGCAGATTGGGAAAATCAGTTTGGTGCTGGATCCCAAGAGAAGGATTTTATAGAATAACAATGAGATAACTTTTTTAGAGCAGCATATGGTCGAGCTTACTTGGGAAAAGGCAATTTTGGATTGCGTGTCATGTAATGAATCAGATTTGATTAGCGAGGTTAAGGAAAAAGAACCCTTTGGGAGCAGTGATCATAATATGATAGAATTTTTTTAGATTAGGACACTCAGTCCTCATTTATTGTCATTTAGAAATACATGCATGCATTAAGAAATGATACAATGTTCCTCCAGAGTGCTATCACAAAAAAAACAAGACAAACCAAAGACTTAACACTGACAAGACCACAGAATTATAACATATAGTTACAGCAGTGCAAAGCAATACCATAATTTGATAAAAAGCAGACCATGGGAACGGTAAAAAAAAGTCTCAAAGTTCCGATCGACTCCCAATAGTCCCCGATAGCAGGTGGCAGAAGGGAGAAACTCTCTCTGCCATGAACCACCAGGCACCGACAACTGTCGATGCATTGGAAGCACCCGACCAGAGCTGACTCTGAGTCCGTCTGAAAACTTCGAGCCTCCGACCAGCCTTTCGACACTGAGCACCGAGCACCATCTCTGCCGAGAGCTTCGACCCCATCCCGGCCGCCAAGCAACAGGCAAAGCCGAGGATTCGGGGCCTTCCCCTCCGGAGAATTTTGAGTAGAAAAGCTAAAATTGGATGTATTGATACTACAGTTCAGTAAAGGCAACTACATAGGCTGAGAGAGGAGCTAGCCATACTGTAGCTGATTGGGAGGTGATATCAGCAAGGATAATGACAGAACAGCAATGGTTGAAGTTCCTGGGAGTAATTTGAAAGATACAGGATCGGTTCATCCCAAAGAGAGACTAACAAGTTAAGTCAAGGACAGCATAAAAGCATAAGAGAGGGCATACAATATATCAAAAATTAGTGGGAAGTTAGAAAACCTGAAACCTTTTAAAACCAACAGAAGACAACTAAAAGGCAAAAAGGAAACAAAAGATAAGATATCAAAGTAAGCTAGTCATTAATATGAAGGGAATACCAGAAGATTTTTCAGATATATAGAGAATAAATCAGAGGCAAAAGTGGACATTGTCGGCTGGAAAATTACTCTGGAGAGACAGTAATGGGAAACAAAGAAATGGAGGAATAATTGAATGAATATTTTATGTCAGTCTCCACTGTGGAAGACACTGGTAGCATACTAGGAATTTGACAGTGTCAATGGCAGAGGTGAGTGTAGTCATTATTACAAAGGAGGAAATGCTTGAAGGTAGATGAGGCATCTGGACCAGATGGACTACACCCCATCTGGTTCTGACTGAGGTAGCTGAAGTGATGGTGGAGGCATGATTAGTGAGCTTTCAAGAATCACTAGATTTTGGAATGGTTGCGGAGGACTTGAAAATTACAAATGTCACACTAAAGGCAGGGAGGCGGGGGACAGAAGGAAGGAAATTATAAACATGAGAAAACCTGCCGTTGCTGGAAATCCAAAGCAACACACAGAAAATACTAGATGAACTCAGCAGGCCAGGCAGCATCTATAGAAAAGAGTAAACAGATGAGGTTCTGGACAGAGACCTTTCATCAGGACTGGAAAGAAAATGAGAAATCAGAGCAAGAAGGTGGGAGGAGGGAAGGAAGTACAAGGCAGTAGACGATAGGTGAAACCAAGAGAGGGGGAGGAGTGAAGTAATGAACTGGGAGGTTGATTAGTGAAAGAGACAAGGATCTGGAGGAGGGGGAATTTGATAGGAGAAAATAGAAGACCATGGAAGAAAGGGAAGGAGGAGGAGCACCAGAGGGAGGTGATGGACAGGTAAGGAGATAAGGTGACAGAGGAAAACAGGAATGGGGAATGGTGAATTGGGGAGGGGCAGCAGGAGGCAGTTACCAGAAGCTTGAGAAATCAGTCTTCATGCCATCAGTTTGGAGGATACCCAGATGGAAAAGAAGGTGTTGCCCCCCCCCCAACCTGAATGTGGCCTCATCACGTCAAAATAGGAAGACATCGACTGACATGTCAGAATGGGAACGGGAACAGGAAGTAAAATTGAAATGGTTGGCTACTGGGAGATCCCTCTTTTTCTAGAGGACAGAACATAGGTGCTCAGCGAACTGGTCTCCGAATCTACGTTGGGTCTAGCCAATATACAGGAGACCACACTGGGAGCACCAGATACAGTAGATGACCCCAACAGACTCACAAGTGAAGTGTCGCCTCACCTGGAAGGACTATTTGGGCCCTGGATGTTAGTGAGCAAGGAGATGTAGCACTTGCTCTGTTTGCAAGGATAAGTACCAGGAGAGAGTACAGCAATAATTCAGCAGATAACTTCTGTCATCTGCAATAGGATCCAACCACCAAGCACATCTTCCACCACCCCCCAACTTTCTGCTTTCCATAATGATCGCTCCCTGCGTAACTCCCTTGTCCTCTCATCCCTCCTGACTGATCTCCCTCCTGGATGTAATGCTGAGACTATATAAGGCATTACATTTGGCGTTTTGTGAGCAGTTTTGGACCCCATATCCATGAAAGGATATGGTGGCATTGGAGAGGCCCCAGAGGAAACTAAATAGTATAGGAAGTGTTTTATGGCATGGGTCCTGTACTCGCAGGAGTTTAGATAAATGATGGGGGAGGGGTGGGGGAGATCTTGGAACCTATTGAATATAGAAAGGTGTAGATAGATTGCATGTGGAGAGGATGTTCCCCATGGTGGGGGCGTCTAGGACTGGGGGTGACAGCATCAGATTACAAGGATGCCCCTTTAGAGTTGGGGCCAGGTCATTGGGTATATTTAAAGCAAAGGTTGATAGGTTCTTTATTAGCAAGGATGTCAATCGTTATGGAGAAAGGCAGGAGAATTGTGGTTAAGAGGTAAAATAAATCAACTAGGAATGGATGCGGAGCAGACCCGATGAGCCATTTGGCCTAATTTTACTCCAATGTCTTTTGATCTTACACTTTCCTTATTTATATTTAATCTAAATGTCTCTGAAGTATAGTGATCATATCTGACTTCACCACATTCTCTGGCAGTAAGTTCTAGATGCAAACCATTCTGTGCAAACTACTTACCTCTGAGATCCCCTTTATAACTCCTTTCTCTCACTTTAAACATGTCCTCTTGTTATTTTTTAGACACACCTGCCAAAAAGATTTTGACTATCTTCTATATCTGTGCCTCTTATAATTTTATATAAATTCTATTAAGTCAGCCCTCAGCATCCTTCACTGTAAGAAAATCAAGGCCAAGCCTCCCAATCATGAGAGCGTAGTGGTCAGCACAACGCATTACAGTACCAACGACCGGGTTTCAATTCCCAGCACTACCTGTAGGAGTTTGTAGGTTCTTCCTGTGACTGAGTGGTTTTTCTCTAGGTGTTCCGGTTTCCTCCCACAGTCCAAAGACCTACCAGTTGGTAGGATAATTGTTTGTTGTAAATTGTACCATAATTAGGCTAGGGTTAAATTGGGGGTTGCTGGGCATTGTGGTTCGAAGGGCCTATTCCGTGCTGTATCTCCATAAATAAATAAATTAAACTCTTTCTCTCTGAAACGAAAGTGTTCCTATCAACATTTTTGTAAAATCCCATCTGATTCATTAACGTCCTTTATGAATGGGATTCTGTTAGACTGTAGGGACCTCCAGATCAACAATGATGTGATTAACATTTATCTGTCCTTGAAAGCCACTCAGTTCAAGGACAATTAGGGATAACCAGCAAAGGTGAGCCTAATCACAGCCCCCACATCTCAGGAATAAATGAAATAAAAATAGTGTAGTTTTATTTTTACAAGCTCACTGCTCTTACAGAAATTGTTTCCAAAGCTTCCTGTGTGTGAGGATTATTGTTTGCAGCTGTAAACAAGATAACTTGCTCAAACAGACAAAATAGAATGCAACGACTGAGAATTTATGGAAAAGGCTGGCAGAAGATGAAGTTATTTCTGGCTGCATCATTGTCTGGCATGAAAGCTGCAAGACTTCAGACTGCAAGACCCCACAGAAGATACCAACAACTGCAGAGAGGATCACTGGAGTCTCTCTCCCCTCTATTTGTGATACTTACTAGAAGCAATGTATACAAAGGGCCCGAAACATTGTTGAGGATCCCTGCTACCCATTGCACAATCTCTTTAATCCACTTCTATCAGAAAGAGGTTCAGGAGCATCAGGACTAGGACACCTAGACAGTGTAACAGCTTCTTTCTTCAGGCTGTGAGACTAATGAATTCGCTGCCACCACCTAGGTCTTGTCACTAGGACAGCGAGTTAGTTACTGTGTACTGTACTGTTTACTGTTTATGTTTACTGCGTATCTGCACTGTGCACTCCGCCACATCCCAGGAATAAATGAAATAAAAATAGTGTAAATTTACTGTTATAAGCTCACTGCTTTTACAGAAATTTGAATTATATTTTATTAACTTTCTTATTTTATATTATATTTAGTATGCTGTGTGTAGTGCATGTTTTGTGTGTCCACTGTGCTCCTGAGGTACATTGTTTTGTTTGGTTGTATAGATGTACAGTCAGATGACATTAAACTTGAGCTTATTTATTCCCTTTACTGGATTGTTATTTGAAATTTCTTTGTTCAGTTTTTGTTTGGAATGTGATATCACTACTCAGCCAACATTTATTTCCTGTTCCTAACAGCCTTTGAGAAGTTGGTGGTGAGTCACAAACTGGGACATTGTACTCCTCTGCTGAAGGTATTCCCAACTCCAAAGCCCACAGCAACCAGAGTGGGTCCTTCATCAAATGATGTTGTGGTTTACCTAACCCAACAACAGTGAGGGACAAATGATGTATTTGCAAGCCTGGCTGCTGCAAAATCAGTCACTTAACAATTTGGGAACAGCTACTTCCACTCTGTGATCAGATTTCTGAAAGGTCAGTGAACTCATCAACACTACCCCACTATTCTTTGCACTATTTTTGCTCTCTTTTTGAACTACTAATTTAATATATTTAGTACTATTTATTTAGTGTATTTTATGCATTTCACTGTACTACTGCTACAAAGCAATAAATTTCATGGCATGTGTCGGTGATAACAAACCTGATTCTATTCTGCCTGTTACTCAAGTCCATCTTGCTGGTCAAGGCTACACGCTTCAGAGATGCTGCTCAAACAAATATATACAGTGAATTTTGTAGCCGGCATTATTGACCATATCGAGATTATTGTCATATGAGCAGGTGCAATGAAAAACTTACTTGCAGCCAGCAGGCACCAGTGGAGAAGATGAATGCTTAAGCTAGTGGATGGGGTGCCAATCAGATGGACTGCTTTGTTCTTGAATAGACTGAACTTCTTGAATGTTGTTGCAGCGTTACTTATCAAGGCAGACAGAGAACATTCCATTATGCTCCTGACTTGTGCCTTGTAATGGTGCAAATTGTGGGGAGGTGGGTCATGATTATTAGTCTCTGATTTATTCCGACCACAGCATTAATTTGACTAGTCCAGTTGAGTTTATAGTCGATAGTGACTCCAGGACTTTGATGGTGGGGGACTGGGTGAAGGTATTTCCATTGTGCATTAGGGAACTATCGGTAGGCTTTCTCTTATTGGAGACAGTCATTACATTGTACCTCTGTGGCATAAATGTTGCATAGTACTTATCAGCCTATATGTGAATGTTGTCTAAATCTTGCTGCATGTCACATAGAATGCTGCTTGAAGGCCTGGAGGAGATCTATCCCAGGATTCCATGGCAATAAAAGGAATGGACAGCAAGGTTAGCTACTGTATTGGTAATGTGAAAGAAGGAGAAGAGCTAATATTCTACATTTATTTAAGAAAGGCAGTTACTTAAGCAGAGGCTTTATGTCTCTAGCTCAGGAAGTTAGTGATGTATGATTTCAGGAATAGGAATTATATACTGTACATTTGGAAGGCAAGAGCTGATCAGGAATTATCAGTAAGCATTTGTGTGGAGGAAATGCTGTCTTGCTAATTTGATCAAGCTTTGTCAGGAAATAAACAACAAGATCAGTGAAGGCAGAGTGATATATGGACTTTAGTAAGGCATTTGACTAGGTCCCACATGATAGGCTGGTAAGAAGTTAAGACGCATTGGATCCAAGGCCAGCAGGTTAATTGGATCATAACTTGGTTAATTGGAAGCAGAGAGTGATAGTGGAAGTATGTATTTCTGATTGGAAGTCAGTGACCAGTGATATCTGGCAGAAATTAGTGCTGGAATCCTTGTAATATATAACGATGAATTAGATGTGAACGTAGGAGCTAAGATTAGCATATGGAAAGTTGAGTGAAAGCTGGCAGATGGAATTTATTCCCAACAAATGTGTGGAGATTCATTTTGGGTAGATAAATAGAGAGAGGATTATCAAGATGTTACCTGAATTAAGGAGTTTAATTATGTAGAGAGACTGGTTATGCTGGATTTGTTTTTACTGGAGGGAAGGGAACTTAATGGAAGTACATGAAATTATAAGATATTTACATAAGACAGAGTGCCAGAATCTTTTTCCCATTGTATGGGTATCAAAAAAAACAAGAGGGCATGTGGTCAAGGTAAAATGAGTAGTTTTCAAGTGGATTTGCAGAGAATTTTGTTTTCAAACTGGACAATATCTGGAATGTGCTCCCAAAGGAGGTGGTAAAGTCAGATAAAATCGCAACATTTTGACAGACGCTAGAATAGGCAATGCTTTGAAGAATATATACCTAATGCAGGCAAATGGGATTAATATGGATAGGTAAAAGGATCAGCACAGATGGCTGAAAGGCCTATTTCTGAGCTGAATGACTTGATGACTCTATAAAGGAATGGAATTTGTGTAGCCGGATCTATAATAGAACAAAAATTGTATCTACCTCATCCACGAGTGAGAGAGAAAGAGAGAGAGAGAGAGAGAGAGAGAGTGTGTGCATGCTCACACTTGTGGTAATATGTTTTCAGGCTTTTAAGAAGCTGCTTGAATAAAAATGTTAAGGCCTTTGGGTTAACTTTCTTGCTGTGCTTTACTAAGGTATATTGTTCTTTTACTGGTATGCCATACATGAAAGAAGTAAACTCTCTTTTTTCATATTTACTGTCTTGATAATGTACCATATCTGTACACAGCTGCAGTGGGTGGTGAGAAGGGGGAAAGGGCTGTGAACTTCTGCTGCTAGTTCCTGAGATTTCAGTGCTTCCGGTTTGGCACTGTCATCTGTAAAAGTCCATTTCCTGAATTTCTGTACCCTTCTTGCATACTCATAAGTCAAAGGAGCAAGTGAATGTTTGACGTAACAGCCATTTTGGAGAAATAAGAACGGGTCAGATGAGTCACCATGAGTGGTTTAGTCGTCATTTGGGGGTATATATTCATGAAGAAACACCAAATATGAATATGCTGCAGCATATACTGGGGAGAAGGAAAATGTCACCTAATAAGGCAGATCCTCCTGCCAAATGAGTTGAAGGAAATCCAGATGTGGAGTTCAGAGACCCACTTGTCATTGACACTGTCAGCATTGCACAAGGGTCCCCCATGTTTGTCCACCTTTGGTCCCCACCTGGAACTCAGCTCTCACCTGTGGCTCCCCGTAGCTGTTCGCATGCAACAGTGGCCACACCCCGGGCAACGGCTTCGACAAGCCGGCTAAACCAGGTGAGGGTAGCCGACGAGTCTCAAACCCTCAGCGAGATAGGGAGTTGTCTATCCCAGCATGTGAAGACGGACTCCGGCGGATTGAGCAGACGAGACCAATGGATGTCCAACGGTCAAGAAGGCGGTCTCTGCAAGCATCGTGGAACGTGTAGAGCAGGACAAGACACAGAAGACGTCCTGGTCATCCACTGCGCCTAGTCCCATCTCCAGCCATCTCGACTCTTGTCTTGCCACTGGATCCAGATGGGAATTGGGAAGAGAGAGTGAGGCTGACGCTGCACAACTCTCCCTCACTTAAATCCAAATCAAGTGCTAGTCTCAACACCATCATCTGGCTGGTGGCACAGTGACATCAGCGCCGGACTCCGGAGCGAAGGTTCCCGAGTTCGATTCCAGTTGGGCCGCTCTTGGGTACGCTTTCCATCTGTGCCAGGTTGAGTGTCAAGCTAGCAACTCGATCTCGTAAAAAGTACTAATGGTGTCGAGGTCTTCATCGATGACGATGGACGAACCTTATCACACAGGGGTTCAATATTGTATTTGATAGCAAAAAATCAGTGGAGAGTCTGACCCAAGGTGCTGCCAGCCAGAGTGTTGTGTTTTAATCTGGCATTATCTACTGCCAACTGTGTGGCCAAGCCCTCGCTCCTGGTGTCCATGCTTGTACATGAACTTCGTAAACACTGCTGTTGCTGGAAATCAAGTACTCATTGCATCAGGTTGCATCTATACAAAGAGAAATAGAGTCAACATTTCAGGTTGGAGGCCCTTTGTCATAGTAGATCAGCTTCTGCTGTGTTTTATTTCCTTTTAGTCTTCCTTTTCATTTATTTTCTTTTGGTATGGACTATACGACCAGCCTGACCTGGTGGACCTATTCTCCTGCTTCATATCTTGCAACATCCCCCATCCTTTTGTCTGTGATATCTCTCTCTAAATGTTCTCATTCACTCATTGACCAGATAATCTTGTTGACTGTGTATTCCCATGGTCACTACAGTATTACACTATCGGAAGCATCTCCCTCCTCCTCCTCCTCCTACAGCTTTACAAGCTTCCTATTTTTTTTTTACGCCTTCAATGAAAGATTTCCTCCCTAAAATGTTCATTCTGTTTCTCTTCCCACCAAAGCAACCTGACTGACAAGGTGTTTCCAGCATTTTCTCTTTTCATTCATGCTTGTATGCTTTGTGTGCAAGCATTTTGGGTCAAGCTTGGTGTTCATTTGATCACTCTGATGAACTGTTAAAACTTGGTCTTTGAAAGGAACACAGAAGGGTGGGAGTGATAATTCCAACTGATACGGGCAGCATTGATGGAATGGGTGCAACAGGTGTTGAGTTTACTCAGATTGCCAGCGTGCTTGCTCATTATTACTCTTCCCACCAGCACTGCCATATTCCCAGCATGTTAGCATGGGCCAGGGTCCACGATGTTTCTGGACGCATCCACAATACCCTGAAAAGGGAGAATGAGCAGCCAGAGTCGTGGTACATATTGGTATCAACAACATAGATAGAAAAAGGGAGAAGGTCTGGAAAACAAGAATACAGGGAGTTAGGAAGGAAGCTGAGAAACAGGACCTCAAGAGTAGTAATCTCGGGACTGCTGCCTGTACCAGTAAGGATAGGAAAAGTATGAGGTGGCAGATTAATGTGGGGCTGAAGAATTGGAGCAGAGGGCAGGGATTCAGATTTCTGGATAATTGGGATCTCTTCTTGGGCAAGTGTGACCTGTATAAAAGGGATGGGTTGTACTTGAATCCAAGGGGGAACAATATTTTTGCAGCAGCTTTACTAGAGCTGTTGGAATTAGTGTAAACTAATATGGCAGGGGGATGGGAACCAGCATGATGGAGCTGAGAAAGAGCTAGCAGGTTTACAGGTAGATGATAAGGCGTCGCACAAGAGACTTATAAATAAGATACAGATGCTTGGAGTCGGAGGGAGTGTATTGACATGGATAGTGGATTGGTTAACCGGTAGAAGGCAGAAAGTTGGTATAAATGGGTGTTTCTCTGGTTGGCAGTCAGAGGTTAGTGGGGTACCACAGGGGTCAGTGCTAGGCCCGCAGCTGTTTACCATTTACATTGATGATTTGGAAGAGGGGACTGAGTGTAGCGTAGCAAAATTTGCTGATGACACTAAACCGAGTGGAAAAGTAAATTGTACAGAGGATGTGGACAGTCTACAGAGGGATATAGATACTAGGTTAAGTGAGTGGGCCAAGGTCTGGCAGATGGAATACAATCTTGGTAAATGCGAGACCATCCACTTTGGAAGGAAAAATATAAGAGCAGATTATTATTTAAATGGTGGAAGATTGCAGCATGCTGTTGTGCAGAGGGACTTGGGAGTGCTTGTTCATGAATCACAAAAAGTTGGCTTGCGGGTACAACAGGTTATTAAGAAGGCAAATGGAATGTTGGCCTTCATTGCTAGAGGGATTGAATTCAAGAGCAGGGAGGTCATGGTGCAACTATACAGGGGACTGGTGAGGCCGCACCTGGAGTACCGTGTGCAGTTCTGGTCTCCATACTTGAGGAAGGATATACTGGTTTCAATATGCAGGGGATAGGGAAAATCAGGTTGGTGCCAAATCACAAGAGAAGAAATTTGTTGAATGCCTACAAGATGGGTTTTTAGAGCATTTTGTACTTCAGCCTTCTTGGGGAAAGACTATGTTAGATTGAGTGTTGTGTAATACCCCAGATATTATTAGGGAGCTTAATGTAAACGAACACATAAGAGACAGTGATCATAATTTGATTGAATTCATATTGCAATTTGAGAGGTAGAAGCATAAGTCATATGTATCAATATTGCAATGGAATAAAGGGAATTACAGAGGCATGAGAGAGGAGCTTGCCCAGGTGGGTTAGAGGAGGATACTGTCAGGGATATCGGCAGAGCAGAGGTGGCTGAAGTTCTTGTGAATTGTTTACAAGGCACAAGATAGGTATGTCCTACAAAAGGAGAAGCTCTCAAATGTAAGGGGTAGGCAACCGTGGCTGCCAAGTGAAGTTAAGGACTGCATGAAAGCCAAGGAAAGGACATTCAAGGTAGCAAAAGTGAGTGGGAAGTTGGAGGATTGGGAAGCTTTTAAAATCCAACAAAAGGCTACTAAAAAAGCTATAAGAAGGGAAAGGATGAAATATGAGGTCAAACTAGCCAATAATCTAAAGCAGGATACTGAAAGTTTTTTCAGTTACATAAAGATTAAAAGGGACATGAGAGTTGATATTGGACCACTGGAAAATGATGCTAGTGAAGTAGTAGTGGGGGACAAAGAAACGACAGATTAGCTTAATGGGTATTTTGCATCAGTCTTCACTGTGGAAGACACCAGATGTATGCCAGAGCTCTGTGAGTGTCATGGAACAGGAGTGAGTGCCATTACTATCACAAAGGAAAAAGTGCTTGGCATGCTGAAAGGTCTTAAGGAGAGTAAGTCACCTGGACCAGATGGACTACATTCCAGAGTCCTGAGAGAGGTTGCTGAAGACATAACAGATGCATTGGTCATGATCTTTCAAGAATCACTTGATTCTGGCACGGTCCCGGAGGACTAGAAGTTTGCAAATGTCACTCTGTTCTTTAAAAACAGAGGAAGGCAAAAGAAAGAAAAAATATAGGCCAGTTAGCCCAATCTCAGTGGGTGGGAAAGTGTTGGAGTCTATTATTAAGGATGAGGTTTCAGGGCACTTGGAGACTAATGACAAAAATAAGTCAAAGTCAGCATGGTTTCTGTAAAGGGAAATCTTGCCTGACAAATCTGTTAGAGTTCTTCGAGGAAATAACCAGGAAGGTGGACAAAGGAGAGGCATTACTTGGATTCTCAGAAGGTATTTGATAAGGTGCCACACATGAAGCTGCTTAACAAGATAAAATCCTATGGCATTATAGGAAAGATATTAGCATGGATAGAGGAATGGCTGACAGGCAGGAGGCAGCCAGTGGAAATAAAGGGGGCTTTTTTAGTTGACTGCCAGTGACTAGTGGTGTTCCTCATGGATCAGTATTGGGACTGCTACTTTTCACATTGTTTGTCAATGATTTGGATAATGAAATTGATGGCTTTGTGGCAAAGTTTGCAGATGATATGAAGATAAGTGGAAGGATATAGGAAGCAATGTGATTGCAGCAGGACAGACAAATTAGAAAAATGGACAACAAAGCGCCAGATGGAATATGGTGTTGGGAAATGTATGATATGCATTTTGGTAAAAGGAATAATAATGCATCCTATTATCTAAACAGGGAGAAGGTTCAAACATCAGAGGTACACAAGGACTTAGGAGTCCTTGTGCAAGACTCCCAGAAGGTTAATTTAGAGGTTGAGTCTGCTGTAAAGAAGGCAAATCCAATGATTGCATTTATTTCAAGGGGAATAGAATATAAAAGCAAGGAGATAATGTTGAGGCTTTAAAAGACATCAGTCAGGCTGCACTTGGAGTATTGTCATCAGTGTTGGGTCCCATAGCTCAGAAAGGATGTGTTGTCATTGGAGAGAGTCCAGGGGAGGTTCACAAGGATGATTCTGGGTACGAAGGGGTTAACATATGAGGAACATTTGGCAGCTTTGGGCCTGTACTCACTGAAATTTAGAAGAATTCTGGGGGATGTCGCTGAAACCTACCAAATGTTGAAAGAGCTAGATAGAATGGATGTGGAGAGGATGTTTCCTATAGTGGGGGTATCCAGAACTAGAGGGCACAGCATCAAATCTGAGGGGGTACCTTTTAGAACAGAGGTAAGGAGGAATTTTTAAAGCCAGAGAGTAGCGAATCTGTGGAATGCTCTGCCACAGACTCCAGTGGAGGCCTAGTCCATGGGTATATTTAAGGCAGAAGTTGATCGTTTCCTGATTGGTCAGGGCATCAAAGGATAGGGCGAGAGGGCAGATGTATGGGGTTGAATGGGATCTGGAATCAGCCATGATGGAGTGGCAGAGCAGACTTGATGGGCTGAATGGCCTGTTTCTGCTCCTATGTCTTATGGTCTTATGGTCTTACGGATAGATTTTCTTGGCAAGAGCTGGGGTTCACCAGAGGCCTTGAACATCTAAAAGATGCCCATGTGATCTTAATAATCTTTTGCAACCTTTGAGTACCTATAGTACTGCTGCCTGCAGGTGAGGACATTTTTTAGAACTTTACCAATGAAATAAACCCTGTTATTAGTTTAGGACATAGTTGTGGACAGCTTGCTGCTCTTCTTAGAGAAATCAATTTTCTCTTTCTTCTGCAGAATCTCCAGTGTGACAGAAACAGGTTGTTTATGTCAATGCTGATCTTTTTGCCTATCCATACTAATCCCATTTGCCTACATTAGAACAAGATCTTTCTATGCCTTGTCTGGTTCCTTCCTAAATACCTCTTAAACATAGTATTATGAATTTCATTCCACCATCTTCTCTGGCAACACACTCCTGATATCAACTAGAATGTAGGGTATTAACATAAGGTCAATTCCTTTAACTTTCATTCAAAAGGAGTTACTAAAGTACAAATATTTTCTCTGGCAGTGGAACAGAGGATCATGGTAACTGAATCCTTTCAATCTGGACATTATGAGATGCTGGTTATCCTGTGAGAACCTGATATGAATTTTTGTGAAGTTTCCAAATACCCAGATATTTTGCATGAATCTAAATGTTTAATCTTAAAACATTAAAAAATCTTAATAATGTTAAAAATCTATGATACCTCTTGACTTGGTTTTCATTTGGATTCCCATACCAAATCATGGTGCATCCAAATTGGCTGCTTTCTATGTTGGATTGATAAAAAATTGGTAATGGTCAAAGAAGACATGCCAAATTTCTTTAGCCTCATGAGAAAGTAGAACAGCCTACGTTCACTGTTAGCCGCTTGAAGCTCTTAACTCTCTTGTCCTTAGCGCCATTGATTTAAATAGGAGCATGTGCATTACATCTTCCTGCCCAGAATCCCAATAAAATGTCATTGAAGATTTCACCAAATCTTGCATTTCTTCTTCACCTACTTACATTTAGTAAATATCTATTTATTTATTGTAAACGCTTCGTGTGTGAAATACAGTGGAAAAAGAAGCCCGAACCAAATAGACTTTCTGGTCAACATATATTTCAGGCTTAAGCCCAGAGGTGGACTTGCACCAGGGTAATACTTAATGTACTGCTCAAGTTTCTTAAGTTTGTCTCATTAACTATCAGAGAATGTTTATTCCGAGGGTGATAATAGTGACACATATTTCTTGTAAATTAAGTAATACAAGATGTCCTGGGGTAAACTTGTGCTGAACCTGTGTACAATTTTCACAATAATTCAAACAGATTTACAAATAAGGTTGTTAATTATATCCACCGTCTCATATTTTTTCTATCACTCTGTGTGTGTGAAATGTGTTTGTTTACCTCTGTACACATATGTGCTTAGGTTCTGTATACCTTTTCCTTTTTAATTATATAGAAAACTAAAAATCATTCAACAAAGGGGGAAAACTGCAAATAAACAAAATGGAATTTTCTAAAATGCAGCGACTCTAAATTTTGGCAGATCACCTCCACTCACTCAATGCAACATACAATGAGAGATATAGGGGGACCTTGCTTCTAAATCCATATTCCTGCTTGATCCCATAACCATTGGTTTCTACACACCCCTATATCAAATGATGCAGAAATACTGGTACCCTCTTCTGCCCTAGGTGCACATATGCGATCACATTCCTGAAAGTTTACAAGTTTCACGACGTATGCCGGCGATCTTAAATCTGATTCTGATTCTGGTTATTATTTTGAGAGGCATGTGGTTGTGCTTCAATGCCAAAGAAGTCAGAATTCTGTTAACAAGTCTGGTGGTCCTACTTGTCTTTTGCTGAAATTAATGAAGAAAACACAGAATTTTTTCAGGGCCTTTTATATAAAAAAGTAAGATGTTTATGAAAAAATATTGCAAACAATATTCAATGAATTGCAGGAAACGCATGAATGGTCAAACTTTGAGGGACAAAAGGTTCTTGGAACATGTTGGTGGTTACAGAGAAATATGAGGTCTGAGATCATGAAGGAATGTAATACAAGGTTCAGAATTTAAAATTTGAGATAATAGGAAGCTGGAATTCATTGGAGCTAATGAGCACAAGGCAAAGTACAGGCAAGGCTATGTGTGCTTTGGGATGCAAGCATCCAAGGTTTGGATGAAATATATGAAAGATTTATGGAAGGTGATAGATGGGAAGGAAAGCATTTCAGCCCATTCCACACACTCACCACTCTCTGCATAAAAAAACTTACCCCTGACATCTCCTCTGTATCTACTTCCAAGCACCTTAAAACTGTGCCCTCCCATGTCAGTCATTTCAGCCCTGGGAAAAAGACTCTGACTATCCACATGATCAATGCCCCTCATCATCTTATACAACTCTATCAGGTCACCTTTCATCCTCTGTTCACTCAACCTACTCTAATGAGGCATGCTCCCGCAACATCCTTGTAAATCTCCTCTGCACCTTTTCTATAGTTTCCACATCCTTCCTGTAATGAGGTGACCAGAAGTGAGCACAGTACTCCAAGTGGGGTCTGACCAGGGTCCTATATAGCTGTAACATTACCTCTCGGCTCTTGAACTCGGACCTACCATTGATGAAGGCCAATTCATCGTATAGCTTCTTAACCATAGAGTCAACCTGCGTAGCAGCTTTGAGTGTCCTATGGACTCGGACCCCAAGATCCCTCTGATCCTACACAGCCAAGAGTTTTACCATTAATACTATATTCTGCCACCATATTTGACCTACCAAAATGAACCACCTTGCACTTAACTGGGTTGAACTCCATCTGCCACTTCTCAGCCCAGTTTTGCATCCTATCGATGTACCGCTGTAATCTCTGACAGCCCTCCACACTAACCACAACACCACCAACCTTTGTGTCACCAGCAGATTTACTAACCCATCCCTCCACTTCCACGTCCAGGTCATTTATAAAAATCACGAAGAGAAGGGGTCCCAGAGCAGATCTTTGAGGCACACCACTGGTAACCGATCGCCATGCAGAATATGACATATCTGCAACCTTCTGTGGGCAAGCCAATTCTGGATCCACAAAACAAGGTCGTTTTGGATCTTATGCCTCTTTACTTTCTCAATAAGCCTTGCATGAGGCACCTTATCAAATACCTTGCTGAAATCCATATACACTATATTGACTGCTCTACCTTCATCAATGTGTTCAGTCATATCCTCAAAAAATTCAAACAAGCTCATAAGGCATGACCTGCTTTTGACAAAGCCATGCTGACTATTCCTAATCATATTATGCCTCGCCAAATGTTTATAAGTCTTGCCTCTCAGGATCTTCTCCATCAACTTACCAACCACTGAAGTAAGACTCACTGGTCTATAATTTCCAGGGCTATCTCTACTCCCTTTCTTGAATAAGGGAATGACATCTGCAAACCTCCAATCCTCTGGAACCTCTCCCATCCCCATTGATGATGCAAAGATCATTACCAGAGGCTCAGCAATCTCTTCCCTTGCCTCCCACAGTAGCCTGTGGTATATCTCGTCCAGTCCCGGTGACTTATCCAACTTGATGCTTTCCAAAAGCTCCAGCACATCCTCTTTCCTAATGTCTATATGCTCAAGCTTTTCAGTCCACTCTAAGTCATTCCTACAATCTCCAAGTTCCTTTTCCGTAGTGAATACTGAGCAAAGACCCATTAGGTACCCATGCTACCTTCTCTGGTTCTATGCACACTTTTCCACTGTCACACTTGATTGGTCCTATTCTCTCACGTCTTATCCCCTTGCTCTTTATGTACTTGTAGAATGCCTTGGGGTTTTCCTTAAACCTGCTTGCCAAGGCCCTCTCATGAACCCTTCTGACTCTCCTAATTTCATTCTTAAGCTCCTTCCTGCTAGCCTTATGATTTTCTAGACCTCTATCACTACCTAGTTTATTGAACCTTTTGTAAGCTTCTCTTTTCTTCTCGACTAGATTTTCAACAGCCCTTGTAAACCATGGTTCCTGTACCATTCCATCTTTTCCCTGTCTCATTAGAACATACCTATGCAGAACACCCCACAAATATCCCCTGAACATTTGCCACATTTCTGCCGTACATTTCCCTGAGAACATCTGCTCCAATTTATACTTTCAAGTTTCTGCATGACAGCTTCATATTTCCCCTTACTCCAATTAAATATTTTCCTAACTTGTCTGTGCCCATCCCTCTCCAATGCTATGGTAAAGGAGATAGAATTGTGATCACTATCTCTAAAATGCTCTCCTACTGAGAGACCTGACACCTGACCAGGTTCATTTCCCAATACCAGATCAAGTACAGCCTCTCCGCTTGTAGGCTTATCTACATATTGTGTCAGGAAACCTTCCTGAACACACCTAACAAACTCTACCCCATCTAAGCCCCTTCTTCTAGTGAGATGCCAATCAATATTGGGGAAATTAAAATCTCCCATCATGACAATCCTGTTATTATTGCACCTACTCTGATAAAAGATGATCTTGTAGCGGTGTGCTACACACACCGCTAAAATAACCACACGTAGTTGGTGAGTTGGAGTTGCGATGAAAGAGATTTATTCGAACTTTGCGGCCTGCTTTAAAGCCTTCCCGTTCCCGCCCTCCCTGGGCGAGACTACTGTGAGGAATGCATAATCGCTGACCCTTTCCGCGCGCGGGATTTTTCCCCTGCTGGTGAAGATGGCCTGGCACCCTTTTTTGGGGCTGGCCCTCTGCCTGCGCATGCTGCTTCGTGAGCCAGTTCGTGTGTGCTAGAAAGTGGGTTGCCACATAACGCCCCCTGCAAGAACCGACGATACCTCCCCCAATGTCCATAGTCTGGATCGGCTTCTGTTTCAGAGGTCTGCTTCTGCGCCGCGGTGCCTGAGCCTGGACCGGCTGCGTCAAGTCCACATGGGCTGGTTTGAGTTGGTCCACCATGAAAACCTCCTCCCTCCCCCCAATGTCCAGCACGAACGTGGACCCGTTGTTCCTGATCACCTTAAACGGCCCCTCGTAGGGCCGCTGTAGCGGTGCCCAGTGTCCACCCCGTCGTACAAAAAGAAACTTACAGTTCTGCAGGTCTTTGGGTACGCAGGTCGGGCTCTGTCCGTGCTGTGAAGTGGGGATGGGGGCCAGGTTACCGAGCCTCTCACGTAGTCTGTCCAGGACTGCTGTGGGCTCTTCCTCTTGCCCCCTTTGGGCTGGTATGAACTCTCCTGGGACTACCAGGGGTGCGCCGTACACCAACTCAGCCGATGAGGTGTGCAGATCCTCCTTGGGCGCCGTGCGGATTCCGAGCAGGACCCAGGGAAGTTCGTCCACCCAGTTAGGCCCCTCCAGGCGGGCCATGAGAGCCGATTTCAGGTGACGGTGGAAACGCTCCACTAGTCCGTTCGACTGTGGGTGGTAGGCAGTTGTGTGGTGTAGCTGCGATCCTAAAAGGCTGGCCATAGCCGACCACAGGCTGGAGGTGAACTGGGCGCCCCTGTTGGAGGTAATGTGGGCCGGTACCCCGAAGCGGGCTACCCAGGTTGCGATCAGTGCTCAGGCACAGGATTCGGAGGTGGTGTCGGTGAGTGGGACTGCCTCTGGCCATCGGGTGAACCGGTCTACGATAGTTAGGAGGTACCGCGCTCCTCGCGACACTGGCAGGGGCCCCACGATATCCACATGAATGTGGTCGAACCTCCGGCGGGTGGGTTCGAACTGCTGCGGCGGAGCCTCGGTGTGCCGCTGCACCTTGGCCGTTTGGCACTGCATGCACGTTTTGGCCCATTTACCAACCTGTTTACCAAGTCCATGCCGCACGAACCTGTTGGCGACCAGCCAGACGGTTGTCCTGATGGAGGGGTGCGCTAAGTTGTGAATGAACTCGAAAACCCGCTGGCGCCAGGCTGCTGGGACGACGGGGCGGGGTTGGCCAGTAGCTACGTCACACAGTAGGATCCTCTCACCTGGGCCTACGGGGAGGTCTTGGAGCTGCAAACCGGAGACTGCAGTCCTGTAACTGGGAATCTCAGCGTCTGCCTGCTGTGCCTCCGCCAGCGCTGCATAGTCCACCCCCTGGGACAGGGCCTGTATGGTAGGTCTGGAAAGTGCGTCCGCCACGACGTTGTCCTTTCCCGAGACATGCCGGATGTCCATCGTGTACTCGGAGATGTAGGACAGATGTCGCTGCTGGCGGGACGACCAGGGGTCGGACACCTTCGTGAACGCAAAGGTAAGCGGTTTGTGGTCTGTGAACGCGGTGAAGGGCCTACCTTCTAAGAAGTACCTGAAATGCCGGATTTCCAGGTATAGTGCCAATAGCTCTCGGTCGAAAGCACTGTATTTGAGTTCGGGTGGTCGTAGGTGTTTGCTGAAGAATGCCAGGGCATGCCAGCGACCCTCGATGAGTTGTTCCAGGACTCCACCGACTGCTGTGTTGGATGCGTCCACCGTGAGGGCAGCAGGAACGTCCGTTCTGGGGTGCACTAGCATCGCGGCGTTTGCCAAGGCTTCTTTGGTTTTAACGAAAGCGGCTGCGGCCTCTTCGTCCCAGGTAATGTCCTTGCCCTTAACCGACATCAGAGTTAACAGGGGGCACATGGTTTGGGCTACTGAGGGAAGGAAACGGTGGGAGAAATTCATCATACCCACGAATTCCTGCAGGCCCTTGATTGTGTTGGGTCGGGGGAAGTGGCCAACCGCGTCTACCTTGGTGGGCAGAGGGGTTGCCCCATCTTTAGTAATCCTATGGCCCAGGAAGTCGATGGTGTCAAGTGCGAACTGGCATTTGGCTGGGTTGATTGTAAGGCTGAATTCGCTCAGGCAGGAGCAGAGCTGGTGGAGGTGGGACAGGTGCTCCCGCCGACTACTGCTGGCTATGAGGATGTCGTCCAAATAGATGAATGCAAAGTCCAGGTTGCGTCCCACCGTGTCCATTAGCCGTTGGAAAGTCTGTGCGGCATTCTTTAGACCGAACGGCATTTGGAGGAATTCGAAAAGTCCGAACGGGGTGATGAGTGCTGTTTTGGGGATGTCGTCCGGATGTACCGGGATTTGATGGTATCCCCGGACGAGGTCTACCTTGGAAAAGATCCTTGCGCCGTGTAGGTTTGCTGCAAAGTCCTGAATGTGTTGCACAGAGTAGCGGTCTGGCGTTGTAGCCTTGTTCAGTCTGCGGTAGTCACTGCATGGTCTCCAGCCCCCCGTTGCCTTGGGCACCATGTGCAGCGGGGAGGCCCATGGGCTGTCGGACCATCCTATGATCCCCAATTCCTCCATCTTCTTGAACTCCTCCTTCGCCAGTCAGAGCTTGTCTGTGGGAAGCCTTCGAGCACAGGCATGGAGGGGTGGTCCCTGGGTTGGGATGTGATGCTGTACTCCATGTCTGGGCATGGCTGCCGTGAACTGCGGTGTCAGTACTGATGGGAAATCCGCCGGGAGCCTGGTGAATTCGTCGTCGGACAGCGTGATGGAGTCCAGGTGTGGGGCTGGCAACTTTGCTTCACCCAGGGAGAACGTTTGAAAAGTCTTGGCGTGGACTAATCACTTCCCTTGCAGGTCGACCAGCAGGCTGTGGGCTCGTAGAAAATCTGCCCCCAGGAGTGGTTGGGCCACGGCGGCCAGTGTGAAGTCCCACGTGAACTGGCTGGAGCCGAACTGTAGCCGCACCGTGCGGGTGCCATAGGTTCGTATTGTGCTGCCATTTGCGGCCCTCAGGGAGGGTCCCGGTTCTCTGTTGCGGGTGTCGTAACTCGTTGGAGGTAAGACGCTGATCTCTGCTCCGGTGTCGACCAAAAAGCGGCGTCCTGACTGCTTGTCCCAGACATATAGGAGGCTGTCCTGATGGCCAGCCGCCGAAGCCATCAGCGGCGGCTGGGCCTTGGTGTCTCCCGAGAATTTGCAGGGTGGTCTACAGCGGTGGGCCTCTGTGCCCCACTGCTGGTGGTAGAAGCACCATTGTTCGTTGGGCTCCTCACTCCGGTCGCTGGTTTTGCAGGCTCTGCTGCCGGGCCTGGTCTGGTCTGTCGTTGGGCACGCGGCTTGGTGATCTGTGCGATGGACGCCCCTCTCTCTTTCCTGGCATTCCACAGCACATCTGCTCGGGCCGCCACCTCCCGGGGGTTGCTGAAATCTGCGTCGGACAGCAGCAGGCATATGTCCTCAGGCAGTTGCTCTAGGAACGCCTGCTCAAACATGAGGCAGGGTTTGTGTTCTTCAGCCAGGGCCAGCATCTCGTTCATTAATGCTGACGGCGGCCTGTCTCCCAAACCATCCAGGTGCATTAAGCGGCGTGCTAGTTCGTGCCGTGAGAATCCGAAAGTCCTTATGAGCAGGGCTTTGAATGCTGTGTATTTGCCGTCCTCCGGGGGCGACTGTATAAACTCCTCAACTTATGCAGCAGTCTCCTGGTCGAGGGAGCTCAGCACGTAGTAGTAGCGAGTGGACTCCGAGGTTATCTGCCGAATGTGGAATTGTGCTTCTGCTTGTTCGAACCATAATTGGGGGTCGCAGCATCCAGAAGCTTGGCAGTTTTAATGAAACTGCGTGAACAGATGCAGCGTCGGTCATCTCTGGTCCAAATATTGTTTGGGCCGTCGGGGTCACCAATTGTAGCGGTGTGCTACACACAGCGCTAGAATAACCACACGGAGTCGCTGAGTTGGAGTTGCGATGAAAGAGATTTATTCAAACTTCGCGGCCTGCTTTAAAGCCTTCCCGTTCCTGCCTTCCCTGGGCGGGACTACTGTGGGGAATGCATATTCCCAGATCCTTTCCGCGCACGGGATTTTCCCCCTGCTGGTGAAGATGGCCCGGCGCCCTTTTTTGGGGCCGGCTCTCTGCCGGTGCGCACTGTTTCGTGAGCCCGTTCGTGTGTGCTAGTGAGTGGGTCGCCACAATCTAAGGCTTCACCAGCAAGTTCTTACTCTTTGGAACGTTTATTAAATCTAGTGAATTTGTTTAAAAGATTGATTGACAGAATAAATAATCGAACAAGTAGAATTTCTGCAACTTCTGGTCATTAACTAATTACATTTCCACTGAGGCATGGATGCAAATACACAAAGAAACTGATAGCTCCTATTTTTATTTGATTTTACTTTATTTAGAGAAACAACATGGAACAGGCCTTTCCAACTCAACGAGTTGCAGCACCCAGCAGCCCACCTATTTAACCTGTGCCTAAGTGCAGGACAATTTGCAATGGCCAGTTAACCTACTAACCAGTACACCTTTGGACCAGAGCACCTGGAGGAAACCCACATGTTCACAGGAAGGACATACAAACTTCTTGCATACAAAGCTGGAATTGAACTCCAAGCTCCGACGCCCGAGCTGTAATAGTGTCATTGTAACCACTACGCTACCAAAAGATTATTTAAATTTTGGAATTATGGATAATGGGGAAAAATCCATCAGAAATCTACTGCTTTACATTACTTATAGAATCCAGCTGGAAAATACTCCTCTGAGGAAACTAAGTGAAGGAGGGAATGGTCTTGATTTCAACATCATGCACTTAATTTACTCGCTAACAATGTCTTGGCTCATACTGGAAGGTTAATCATTGTTGGGTAGCCCCCAACAGTATGCTTAAGGGCATTCAGTATAGGAACAGTCCCTGTAGCCCATCTGTTCCATGTTCCAAAGTTTATGTTCTACATGAGCTTCCTTTTATTCATGTAAAAATGTTACATATGTTACTGGGGTCTGTGAGTTTTGTTTCTTTTCTTTTCTGTGCTGGAGTGGGGGGTAGTTGATGTCTTTTCTCTTATCAATACCCATGGTCGCCCTGTATTTAATGGCTATCTGGAGAAGACAAATATCAGAGTTGTATTGTACATGCATACTTTGACAACAAAATGAACCTTTGAATCTTGGTATTTAAAAATGAGTCCTGATGAAGGGTCTTAGCCCAAAATTTCAATAGTTTGTTGCCTTCCATAGATGCTGCCTGACCTGCAGAATTCCTCCTGAGTTTGTGTTATGCTCTGGATTTCCAGAATCTGCAGAATCTCTTGTGTTTACCATAAACTTCTAATCATTCCTCCCTCTAAAGTGACCTGCTGAACTCCAAAGTGAATGTTAAGTGTGGTTACCAGTGAGAATTGAATACAACTGGGATGGGGGAATAACATTTGTTTTAAATAATACTTGATCTTGCGCATCATTGTCTTGTCCATGATCTAAATTACAAACATACTAAAGGGGTAGACATTTTAAAAGAAATGGATGACATAAACACTCTATTACATCTTGGACTTGCCCAATCATCTGCGTCATTGCCAGCCTGTTTTCTGAAGTGGTGCCAGTTCCATGGTGTGACTTGCTTAGGTCTCTTTGAGCCAGTTCAATGTTACATTTACAACATGCAATAGAACACTGTCAATTCCCTGGAAATGATTTCACAAAGTGATTTGTAAAGCATTTAAACATAATTCACTCATAATCTTTTGACAACACTTTACACATAGTCCTTGTGTTAGACTGTATTGAGCTCCAACTTCTAATATCATCTTTTTAACTCTATCCAAACATTGGACTGTCTGATCAGTGTTGCGAAATAAAGGTATTCACTGGAACTCAGCTTACTGAACAACATGTCACACAATGATTGTACTAACATATGAAACTTCAACCTTTAAGTTCAATAAAGGATATTTAAGACCACAATCATTTAATAAATGATTTGGAATTAAGGTAAGTCAAAAACTAGTAACAAATAAGGAATAAGGAATTAATGAAGTCCCCAATAAATGGATGAATTAGGCTTGAAGTTCACCCAATACTGGACTTCAAGCCTCATTATTATTGAAGTAGCGTTATGAAATACTTGTCATACCTCACCTGTTTCAAGAGAACCAATTCCTGAGGGAGTGTGGAAATCACAATAGGAAGCAGAGGATGACCTGTTTGTTTTGCAAAGTCAGAAGTCCTTCACTCAGGAGGGTCTTAAATTTTTTTATTATAATGATTAGCAGCTGACTCACATGGAGCCTTTATTTTCTGATGTTATTTGAACATAATTAGTGGAATCTCTGAAATTGTGCAGGTAACCATTGGCAAGCTGAAAGCAGGTTAGAGAACTATATATTTCACTGAAACTGTGGACCTCATGGAAGAATCTGGAAAGAATGGTGCACCTCTTCCCACAAAATGGTAGGAAGCAGTGGGCACAGGTGATGGAGGAGTGTCAGTCTGATCATTCTGCAGGGGAGCTCCCTTCAATTTCCTCCACCATATTTCACTACAGCTTTTTCTCCTTTGAGGGTTGAACTCTGCAGTGTACCCCCACTGCTCTATTTTTGTCTTCTTAAGCTTTTGTCAGCCATCATACACAAGCAGCATGATTTGTTCCTACTACATACACCCTGAAGTGATATCTCTTGCCTATGACAGTTGTCCTCTCCTTCAATTGAAGACCAAGTTGATGAAGATCCTTGAAAATAAAAAAAACCCTGTAAGTATCTGCCTAAATCAGAACTCTCCAATTTGATTATTAAAAAATCGTTCATCTATGAAATTGGCTCAGTTTATCTTTTCATTTGTACAGCTTAACTTGCTAGACATGCCCAATGTTCTTCTATTAGCAACATATTACAGAGATAAAGAAGCACACAATTACCCTCTAACTGACCTCACCTCCCCTTATCATGAACAAACTTTTGTCCTATCCATTCCTTCTGCCACCTTTTCTGCAACTTAAAATCAGCTTTTTATCTCTATTTCTGTTCCGAAGGTCTCTGACTTGAAAAGTTAGCTCTAATTCTCTTTCCACAGAAGTGGCCTGACCTGCTGAGTGTCCCCAATATGTCTGGCAAACATCCATATGAGTCCTGATGAAGAGTCTTGGCCCAAAGCGTCGACTGTTTACACTTGTGTAGCTGCTGCCTGGCCTGCTGAGTTCCTTCTGCATCTTGAGTGTGTTGCTTGGATTTCCAGCATTTGTAGATTTTTTCTTGTTTGTGATTCATATCTGCTTTCTCTACCATAAACAACAATGTTTGGAGATATTGGGGACAGATTATACCACTGATCTGCATGCACTCTCCCATGAGGTGTTCTTATTTCAGACCTGAAATCTCAAGTCATTTCCACCCAATTAAGTCCAACTATGATTTTTTTTATCATTTCCATAATTTCCAGACTCTGGTACCATTAGTAGATGATTGAAACCAAGCTTTCCATTTGACTTGGTGTGGAATCTTATTTCAGCTTGCAGTAAATTATTTTCAGAATTGATTTGAGTACTGAAGTAAAGAGTTAGCTAATTGGCAGTGCTGATAATGGTAACAGTTTTCTGGATATTAATAAATGAACAGAGTGGGAGGTCATTTACTTTTGATTGATGACTGATGGAGCCTAGTATTTTCTAAATGGAAAGAAGCTAGGCAATGTGGAATTTTAAACTGTAATTATCCATGAGGTGAGGATGGTGAAGGTAAAACAGGAATTCAAGGTCCTTCCTTTGTCCAGTGAGCTGGGCACCTGCTAGTTCAGCTTGCAAATGTCCAGCCACACTGCTGAGACTGGAGTCACATATGGGTAAATAATGATTGACTTAAGAACATGAGAAATGAAGTAGTCCACTCTGCCCATCATGCCATTCAATAAGGTCAATAAAGATTGATGCCAGAATCAGAATCAAGTTTAATATATGCCGTGAAATTTGTTAAGTTAGCAGGAGCAGTACAATGCAATACATGATAAATACTTTTTAAAAAATCAATTACATTAATATATGATTAAATTAAAAATAGTGCAAAAGAAAAAAAGTGAAGTAGTATTCATGGTTTCAATGTCCATTTAGAAATCAGATAACAGAGGGGAAGAAGCTGTTCCTGAATCGCTGAGTGTGTGCCTTGATGCTTCTGTACCTCCTTCCTGGTGGTAACAATGAGAAGAGGGCATGTCCTGGGTGGTCAGGGTCCTTAGTAATATACATTTCCTTTCTGAGGCACTACTCATTGAAGATGTCTTGGATACTACAGGGGCTACTACCCAAGATGGAGCTGACTAATTTTACAACTTTCTGTAGCTTCTTTCAAACGTGTGCAGTATGGAACTAAATGATGAGAAAAGAAACAAATTTTTGGAGGAACTCAATGGGTCAAGTAATTTGCTCAAACCACTGAGTTCTTCCAGCAGTTGTTTGTCTTTTGCTCCAGATTCCAGTATCTCTAAGTCTCTTGTGTCCAGCTAAATGATGAGGACAGGTTGCATAAACTAGGCTTATAATCACCATAATATTGTAAAAGTGAACTGTTTAAAGAGTGGACAGACAATTATTTCTATCGCTTGGAAAGTTCAGAATGCTGGGGAATACTATTGAAATTATGCTTGATTCTTGGCACTTTGTAAATTCCACATCTTCTAACAGTAAATGGAAAGTATATCCATTCTTCTCACCCCCATCATCTCTTTCCTTGAGCTTTCTGTTATATTTGTACATGTATAATGTGCACATTTTCAACACCTTTGATAAAGAAATCATTATGATATTATATTATGCAGTGTTCTGCAATGACATTTTCTGGCTTCTAACCTGGTGCTTAAGTGCTATGAAGCATTGCCAATGTAATACTGTCGTGTGGAGCCATTATTATTGCCCACACCAAAGGAATTGATAGTTTGTATTTTGCAATAACTGTACATGCAATGATTTTTAAACTCCCTTTCTGCACACATTAGATATTCTATTAGTCACCTGTAATTAGTAGCTACTTCCCTTAAGAGTTCAGTCCCAGGGTGGCGATTTAACCCTTTAGTGACAAAAATCTATCATTAGTTTCAAATATAATGCATGTTGCAGATAGCATTAACCTCCTGGCTGTGTTTTTTCTGCTGTTTTTAGCTTTTTTGTTCAATCAGAGAATTTCACACCTGCCTGGTAATTTGTGAATTATATTCACATAAAACAGGTGCAATTCAATTGGAATTTGAGTAAAATTATAAAATAATTATCAGTAATTAACAAACAAAGGCAACGTTAGGAGATAACTTGGTAAAAAGGGACCTTCATGCCACTCTCAGTATCTTTGCATAATTACAATTGGCTGTTGAATGAGTTCTGAGCTCCAGTTGTGGGTTAAATGCAAAAACAAAAGGTTTATTATAATACATTGAATATATAGTGGAGAATAAACTGCTAAAATAATAAGCCAATATTGTGGTAAATATTATACAGTTTCTCATATCATAATGATGACAACACAAAAATTGATGTCGTGCTGTTATTTTCTATCAATATATCATTAGTCACATAAGACTTCAGAAGATAATAAATAGATTGAGTCAACAAAATGGAAGTAAATTTCTTAATCTTGTAGCTTTAAACGAACATTTCTCTGTTAGGTTCTTTTAAAGTCATACTTCTAGTTAAGATGACGCTACTAAATGTGTGCGACAGCTCACTGGTAGTTCAAGAACAAGTATTTGACTAAAAACATCACTAAAAACATGTTTTCTGAGGTAAATTTTGTTAAATTATCACCGAAAACAGTGAGGGGGCGAGCAATAGGGAGGCAGGTTCAAGGGATGAGCTAGGGTTGTGTGTTAGAGAATCGATGCAGCTGGTGTGAGCTATTAGGGGAGAAAAAGTCAGGGCAGTGGAGTTCCCATGCTCATACAACTGGCCTGGAGACAAAGTTGGATCGCTCTGGGCGCTGAGCTAATTTGGAGAGCTTGAGAGTGGATTTGGGCTGGGTGGTGAAATCAGGGCCTGGAGCAAGTTGCTGAGCAGCATGGTCTAGGACCCAAGCCCATTGCAGCAGCCGTGTCCTAGTGCGAGGTACAATCCACAATTAACAAAGGCAACGTTGGGGGATAACTTGGTAAAAAGGGACCTTCATGCCACTCTTGGTGTCTTTACATAATTACAATTGGCTGTTGAATGAGTTCTGAGCTCTAGTTATGGGTTAAATACAAAAACAAAAGATTTATTATAATACATTGAATATATGGTGGAGAATAAACTGCTAAATGCCAACCAAGATTGGAAGTGAGAGATGATTTTACTCACTTTCTGCAATGCTTACTCCTCTCTACAGAGTGCCAGAGCCTTTCACTGTTCCTTTTTTTGGTCACTTTAAAAGCCGGCCTAGACTGATAAGTCAGGGTTTCAGGATCAAGGAGAGATGATTTCACTTGCTCACCATGATAGCCTCTCCTTTCTCCATAGTGCTGAGGCTATGAAGACTGCCCTGGCCGCTATAATGATGAACTGATAAGCAAGGCTTTGGGCCTACTCTGGGCTATTCCGGGGTTCAGATCTGTGGACTAAATTTGGTTCAGAATGTTGTTGTTCACTTCAATTGTTTGCAAGATCTGTGGTATCTTTTCTCTTTCTCTTGTGCATCAGGTGTTGGTCTTTTATTTTTAATTTTTCTTTAATTGGGTTCTTTTGGGTTTCTTGCTTCGTAGCTAGCTGTAAGCAAACAAATCTCAAGGTTGTATGATTTATACATTCTTTGATAATAAATGTACTTTGAATCTTTGAAGTATGTTTTGTGTGATCTCCGGTCTAAAACCTCCAGTGTATGAGTGCAAGACTCTGAAGAAAGTGAAGATGGCATTTCGGATGCTGGACCTCATTAGTTGGGGCATAAGATCACGGAAGTCATGGTTCAAGTTTATAAGTCTATATTTGCATCACATCTGGAAGACTGTATGCAGTTCAGAATGCCACACTGTAAGAAGGATGTAAATGCACTGGATCTTGTCTGGGATTGAATGTTTCAATGAGGAGAGACTGGATAGAGTGGGTTTCTTTTCCTTGGAGTGGAGGAGTCTGAGGTGGGAAAAGTACTCATAATAGAGGTATCTAAACCCCGAGTTTAGATGAGGAGTTGCAGGTTTAAAGGGAATCTGGAATGTTTGTTTTCATCCAGAAGAGCGCTTGTAATGTGAAGTGCTCCTCCTAAGGATGTGGTGGAAGCAACCACTTGCACATCATTTAACAAGTATCTGGATGGGTATTTGGATTCCCAAAGCACAGAAAGCTACAGACGAAAGGCTGGTAAATGGGATTAATGTGGATTGGTATTTGATGGTCAGCATTGATGTGATGGATTGATTCTGTGACTTTATGCACAGAAACTCTTGAGGAACTTTTGGCAGTAAACAGTCTTGTGAACCTCTGCAGCAGGAGATAACAGCAACATGCTGGGTAAAGGAGATACTCTGAAAACTGCTTCACTCTGCGCTCTCCTCATTATATGCTCCATCACTACTTTTGTCGGACTTGCATAGAATAAGAAACTCCCATTTATTGGCTGGATGGAACCACAGCAAGCTGAGTCAGAAAATGGCAGGAAAGCTTCAAAATATGAAATCTGTTCCTGCTTTGAAATGTTACACAATGTGAATATAGTACAATAACAACAATTCATTTATCATAACATGGGAAGTACTCAAGGTATATCTACTCTTCTGAAGGTACAATATTAATTGCCATAACGATAGAATTGTATAGAATATAGATACACTTGAACCCAAGCGTCAGGGATAGTTGAGACAGAGTGAATAGAAAGAATAACAAAGAGACAGAGTAAATTACAGAGTAATTAAATTTACAAATGGAATTCTATTCCTTACAGTGATGGTTATACACAAGAATTGAAAGAATGAGTCAATCTATAAGTTTAATATTTTCCCTGCAGTAAAGGAGGCACTGATTTTAGAATTGCTGAAAGGTTACACCATGGAAGGAGGACATTTGGCTCATCAAGGGCAACTCAACTTTACACAAATATTATCTCCCTATATCCTCTCACCACGACATAATTTCTTTTCTTTCATTTACTTATACAGTTCCTTTTTGAATGTCTCTGTTACATCCATCACTCAATGTAGAAGATTTGTTATTATGCATGTTCAAGCTTGTCTTAATAATTCTGATTATTCATATCTCCTACCATGTGTTAAAGGACTGACAATGTCACAGATGCTGGGGATTTGTTATAGAGCAGAGGAGCTTCTGCAGTATGCTCAAGAGTTACCAAGATGAGAGGCCAGAGATGCTTTAAACCCAGACAAACACACTAGAACCAGCAAGGGAGATTTGGCCTCAACTGTTTTTCCCTTTCTCAGAGGAAGTTCAGAAAAATAATATAAATAAAGTGGTGCCTGAGTGGAAAAATGTAATTTTTCAGAATAAAAATATTTTGTTTCTGGGTTACAGTTAGAAGTAACTATAGAAGAACATACATATCAATCTGGCATACTCACTTACATGTGGGAAGAACATTTTCATGTTTTATAATATTACATAACGTCCAAATTATCAGCCTCAGTTATTGAATTGGAGGGTCAGACAGCGATCTCATAGCAACGATCTCTGGAGTCAAGCAATAAGTGAGATAAGCTGCAAAAAGTGCCAGAGCCAAAAACTGGTAGCTATTTGGCTTCAGTCATGGCTCTGATTACTTCTCAAAGATGAAACATAAATATAAACTCAAAATTACTCATCTGAAGTATAGTTGTATTTTATATTTGATTTTTTCATATA
Organism: Mobula birostris; assembly: GCF_030028105.1. Taxonomy (NCBI): domain Eukaryota; kingdom Metazoa; phylum Chordata; class Chondrichthyes; order Myliobatiformes; family Myliobatidae; genus Mobula; species Mobula birostris. The sequence goes on from NC_092372.1 coordinate 169,400,748, forward strand.
AAATTAGATAGATAGATAGATAAATAGATACTTTATTGATCCCAACGGAAATTACAGTGTCACAGTAACATTATAAGTGAACAGATGTAAATATTAGAAGAGAAGTAGAAAGAATAAAAAATAAGTTACCTCAAACAGTGTAACAGGAGATGATCATCACTTCCCTGGCTATAGGTTGACTCATTATAGAGCCTAATGGCCGAGGGTAAGAATGACCTGATTTAGCACTCTTTGAAGTGGTGCAGTTGTCTAAGTCTATTACTAAAAGTGCTCCTCTGTTTAACCAAGGTGGCATACAGAGGGTGAGAAACATTGTCCAGAATTGCCAGGATTTTTCATCGCGTTCTTTATTCTACTACAGCCTCCAGTGTGTCCAGTTTGACTTCTATAACAGAGTCAGCCTTTCTAATCAGTTTATTGAGCCTGTTGGAACCACACATTTTGATGCTGTTGCTCCAGTACAACACGCCACAGAAGGTTGTACTGGCGACAACACACTGATAGAATATGTGAAGGAGAGGCCTGCATACTCCAAAGGACCTCAGTCTCCTCAGAGAGTAGAGGTGACTCTGGCCCTTCTTGTACACAGCCTCTGTGTTGGTGCTCCACTCAAGTCTGTCATCCAGTTGCACCCCCAAGTACTTGTAGGTCCTCACCACATCCACGTCCTCACCATCAATAGTAACAGGGAGCAGTGCAGGCTGAGTCTTCCTAAGGTCCATCACCATCTCCTTTGTCTTACTGATGTTAAGCTGCAGATCAATCAGCTCGCACCGTTTGACAAAGTCCTCCACCAGGGCCTTGTATTCATCCTCCTGTCCTCCCTTTATACACCCAACTATTGATGAGTCATCAGTGTGAGAGTGTGCTTCATATTGGACAATACAGAGTGTGCTTCGTACTGGAAACAACATGTTTCACATTAACATTATAACCAGGATGCTAATCATTGAATAGCAAATTAATCCTCCGATAATTGGATCAAAAATCTTCTTCTATTGTTCACTTTGCACTTCTGCCGTTTGAATATTATTCTTCTTGCTGCGGTCATTCAATAGTTGACATACAGATACCTGCTGTTGATAAAATAAAAGCTGTAATGCAATTGAATGGCAGCTTTTTTAAGGAATGTCTGCCTTTAATAAACAGAATGTAAAGATAACAAAAGTTAACTTAATTTTAAAACAGAATAGATGTACATATAGATAGTTTGCAGATTTGCCTGAAGAAAGTATTTAAGAAACTATCAAATCAACTTTTCATTTTCAGTTTTAAATATTGTAACCTAGTTGTCATGTGTAAGATATAAATATTCACACTACTTCTCAGAAGGGAAGGAACATATTGGCTATAATTGACTGGGTATGGTTTGAATCTGAAATTATTGAAGTACAAGAGTTTAAATGCATTCATTATGATACATGATGAGTACATAAAAACTGAAAGAAATAAATGGAATAAGATTGAAATGAAGCCGATGAAATGGATGAAGATTTCATTTGGAATATCAATATCACTGCAGATTAGCTGACTTAAATTTCATATTAATTCATGTTTGTCATTCATTACCCACTGTGGACAAGAACAGCATTTATTGTCCACCTTCATTGTCCTCCAGAAGGTGCAGGTGAATATTTTCTTGAACCACTGCTGGCCACCTTTTGGAACTACTGCCCTCGTATTGGGTAGAGAGTTCTCAGAAATTAGACTGTGTGGAAATTTCCCAAATCAAGATTCAGGGGAGAACTTGCATGTGGTGGTTGTCCTATGTGTAAGCTTTTCTGTTCTATCTATATAACAAAGAGCTAGGAGATGGAGGGTGTGAATGCTCAGGGGGATCTATTTGATGCCCATTTTTAACAGTGTTGTTTAATTGTTTCCTGATGATTGCCTCAGTCAAATGCAGCCTTGATGTCATGAGCAACTACTCTAATGATACCTGTCGCTTATAAAATTCAGCTCTTATTTTCATATTTGGACCAAAGCAGAGCTGATGTCAAATACCTCTGGAAGATCAGAGAGCAGCTTATTGATGCTACTGATGTTGATAACACCTTCATTAATTTGCTGACTGAGAGTGGATTCATGAGATTGTAAATGCCCAGATTGGATTTGGCCTTTTTTTTGTATTCAGAACATCCTCTGGACAATTTTAAAACATTGTTGGATAGGTGCCATTGTTTAAAAGTACTGAGACAACCTGGCCCGAGGTACAGCTAGTTCTTGAGCATGGGTCTTCATTACTACAGCTAGGATATTATTTGGCCTGATGGCTTATGTTGTATCCAGTACTCTCAGCTTTTTCTTTATATCTTGTGGTGCACCACAATTTCTATGGCACCTTAAAGCATGCATCAAGTGGAAATATGTATGTGTCTCTTAATGTACATTCTCATTCTGTCATGGGACACGAAAAAAACTATTTTTGCCTTTATGGTGCACAGGAAAGGAAGGGGTGCAGTGGGGTGGAATTGAAATTAACTCAGATGAGTGTAGGATATAACCCACAAAGTAATTATGAGGATATAGTGACCAAAGTGGTTGTATGAAGGGATTGATAAAAATTAGGCAGGATATAGTGATAAAGATTGGAGAAAAATATAACATTTTTTACAAGTAAACTATTATTACTGTTGTGTATTATACCAAAAAGATCTTCTTTGATCTTTTGTAAAACATTTATTAATTCTAGTAGTTTGAAGTTCTGTGGTTCTTGAATAACTGTAAGGAAACCAGATTACTCTTTCTAACTGGTTAATAATTATCCAGGTTGTTCTATTTTTTAGAATCATTAACCTGTTACCATTTAAGTAGAACAAGAATCTCCTTCAATACTAAGCAGCATCTGAAAATAGCCTTATTATTTATTCCTAAGGGAAACTGCCTGAATTTCTGACAATGCACTGATCAAACTGACAAGAAATTGTGACGCCTGATCTTAACGCTATACTTTTTAGTTGCATATCTTAATTTGGATTTAAAGAAACTGATCATTAAATTCTATTCTGGAAATGACAAGATCTCACTAGTTTAAGCAAAAATATGGGAAAAGGATTGTTGTTAAAAACCATGGATATGTATCAAGCATTCATTTTTACAGTATTTCCCTTCAATGTCTTTGAGCACAGCAAGCGAAGCACCACCACACTCTTTTTGTACATCACCTTCAACTCCATGTCATACAGAAAGTGTAAGGCAAACCAAGCACTGCTATCCAACTTATCCCAACCAGAAAATCTCCTTGATCCTGGGTGGAACTCTGACATCAAAATATGAGGGGTCTTGGGACAGAGTCTGGAGGTTGTGAGTCGTTAGTAAATTTACTTTTGGGTGTTGGTGTGCATTAGGTGAAATTCGATCAGCCGTTGTTCTGTGTTGCTGTTGAAATCAATGAAAATGAAAATCTTGGGAGATTTATAATGGCAGCTAATTTGAATCCAGTCTGATGATTCAAAAATAAAACAACTCCCTCAGTGTATCAATGCATCCTCCTGCAGCTGTTATATAAAACATTGGAAATTTGAATAAAACTCTAGACAGATATCTAAAAATCCTAAATATTACCTACCTTAAATATATCAATAGCAGATAGTAGCTAATTTCCTTTCTTAAAAAGGATAAACTGAATTACAAGGTAAATGCCAATATCATGTTTTTAATTTACTTATTTATAATAAAAAGTGTGAGAATATAAATATGTGCATTGAGAACTGAAACATGGGCAATGCTTTGAAAGATCGACTGATCTAATTGTGTTATTAGCAGAAGAAATTCAAAACTAAACAGCTTCTGCAATAAGCTTTCAGAAAACACAACCACAGGTATTTGGCAGAAATATTTCACCGTTTGCAGATGGTAGTATTTACAGTGATTTAAGAGGTTATATTTAACCGTCTCTACTTTTCGCAGTCACTTGGCCACAATCGCTCAGAGCTAATGCTTAAATTGATCTGTTTATTCCCTTATATTTCTCATCAACCACATCCAACGTGGTGGGTGTTAGATTTAGGCAGTGCAGATGTGTTGAGACTGGCTATTTCCTGCAGGATGTAGCTATCCATTGCTAAACATGCTATTAACCTGTATTCTGCAAATCTTTGAAATATCTTTACTAACGATTTCACAATGTTCAGTCTGATTCTCAACCCAGCAGAGGCTGGAGCAAGCCATGCCTGCATTCAGTGAGGCCTCACTGGTATGAGTTGATACGGAAAGTAACATTTGTGTCACATTAGGGCTAGGCAATGACTGTCTCTACTTCCACTGACATTTTTAAAAAGTTGCTATCATGGAGTACCCTGCCACCTACTTCTGGGGAATCAATATTGATTAGAAAGTTAACCAGTCCAACCACATAAACACTGTGTTCATAAGAGCTGGTCACAAACAGGGTATCCCACTGTAATTGACTCATCTCATGGCATGACAAAGCCTTTCCACTGACTGGAAACCACAAATGTGATGCAATTTTCCTTATTTCCCTGAAGGAATGGAGCAACTAAAGCAAAAATACTGTGCATTCTGGAAATCCGGAATTCCTCTTCTGGTCAGACAGGCGGAGGGAAATAGACCGAACATTCACTTTAGCAACTTGACAGCAGACTACTAAACAACAAAGGATGTATGGCCAGATTCGAGAGTCCTCTGTTTCACAATAAATGCAATTTGAGGACCTTTTCAGTGTTGTTATTAATATGCATCACATCAGGAGATTGTGGACAGTATTGCAGATCATAATAGGGGGTGTTGTCTTTTACATGCAAATCTGTATAGTTGGTGAGGTAGAGCTGTGGCTACATGAAACAAAGTCATTCACACTATCAAGGGGATGCTAAAAAGAAGGTCAAGGGCTACTATGAAAAATTGTTGATCTGAAGCATTAACTCAGTTGTTCTTCCTATGGATGCTGCCAGATTCCTGAGTGATCTCACTGTTTTCTGATTTTATTTCTAGATCTGCCTGCTCTTCCTGACCAAATACCTCTTGACCGGGAAGCTCTTTGATTAGTTTTCCTCCAGAGTTAAGGGCGCTGAGGATAGTTAGTGCCACTACTGCCACCCCAGCTGAGATCAACCAGTTTAGCAGACAAAGGATTGAACCAGCAAACTTACTGGTCTATATGGCTCTGTGCCAAGTCACATAGTACATTCATCCATAGAGACATCAGGGAATCGCCACACAGCTATTTTCACACAGCTGTGTTGTAAAGTACATTTGAATAGCTTTTTGCATAATAAGTAATATTGTAGCTGTCCTGTTTAATTTTAGTTCAGTGGCATGAAACTGTTTGTGTTTCTCCTCCCAAACACATAAAGCGGAACCACTATTGTCTGCATCCTATTAATCCACCATCCTGTTTATTCACCAGAAATAACACTGATGAAAACCTTCAGCAAGACATCACCTCACTGTGTGGCTTCTTTCATCGTACACATTTCTCCATTTCTAGTGAATAAAGTAGCAAAATGATTCTAAATATTTATATCATGTTTGTCCCTCGGTCTGAGATATTGCTCCGCTGTGTGTCGAAAAACAAGATTTAATCTGTATTATTCACTAGGGGTTCCCTCCATTACAGCAGATAGAGGATTTCATCAGTTTCACACAGATTTAAATAAAGTAACAGCTGCATTAAAGCATGAGACATGAATCAAATATAACATGTTAAAGTAACATCGCAGTTACAAATAACTCTGAAAAAAAGTCCAAATCCTCGGTTCCCAAATTAACAAACTTGGAAGAAAAAAATATATAAACCTGCAGTTAAGGTGGCAGCTTTGATCTTACTGCCATTTCATTGATAACAAATTTAAACCAGCTTTTCTGGCTTGGAAGAAGATCAAATGGAAAGCAGCATGGAGCGGAGTTAAATTTGGGGATGGATAAGTATGATATCATGGCCTGATGATGAGGCTTGAAGGGGAGTTCATGAGCCATGTCCAGAGGAGCTGAAAAAGAGATCCTTTTTTTAAAAAATGATCCTTAGTTTCCTTGTGGATCAAGAGAAGCAGAAATCCTTACCTTCCCATCTCGCCACCAAAACTCAGTTGAATCCTTTCCCAACAACTTACCATCTGAATGGATTTAGGTTTGCTAACTGCTGGAACTTTCAACAGTCTTGTAATTATAAACACTCAGTGGCCACTTTACTGGGTATCACCTGTACCTAATAAAGTGGCCAGAGAGTGTCTGCCTGTGGTCTTCTGATCCGTAGCTCATCCACTTCAAGGTTCAACATTTTGTGCATTTAGAGATGCTCTTCTGCACACCACTGTTGTAATGCATGGTTATTTGAGTGACTGTCACCTTCCTGTCAGCTTGAACCAGTCTGGTCATTCTCCTCTGTCTTCTTCACAAGGTGCTTTCACCAACAGAACTGACACTCACTGGATTTTTTTGATTGTTTGTCCACACCTTTTCTGTAAACTCCAGAGACTGTTGTGAGTAGAAATCCTAGGAAATCTGCAGTTCTGAGATACTCAAACCACCATGTCTGGCACCAATAATCATTTCATGCTCAAACTCTCTTAGATTACATTTCTTCCCTATTCTGAGGTTTGGTCTGAAAAACAACTGAACCTCTTGACCATGTCTGCATGCTTTTACTCCATTGAGCTGCTGCCACGTGATTGGCTGATTAGATGATTGTATTAATGACCGGGTGTACTGAATAAAGTGGCCACTGAGTATATATTCCTAACCTGGGTATTTGCTGAATCTGGAAACACCTACAGTTGTTCCTAAAAATTATACTTCAAAGAAATCAGTTTCACAATGAAAATCTGAAAACCATATTTGCATCCACCTACATTTTCCTTACTTCCCACCTCTCTTTTCCCAACCTATGCCACTCATTTCTTAACTTATATTTGGATCACTTATCCCTGGCTTTATGATAGTTTATATTTATCAGTCTTTCTCCCTTTTCAAATGAATTACTCCTTACTATTGGCCTCACAACAGGATATCCTGTTGCCAAAGAGAAGGTGAGCAGCAACAGAATTTATTCTACACATAACAAGCCACTGGGACTCATTCCAAGGTTTGCCATCCCTATGTAGAGATAAATCACTTGCTTCTTTTCAGTGAGTTTTGCAGACTGGTTCAAAGTGAGAGCAGAAATATTTTGTGGTCTGTGTGGTTTGATACTCCATTGGAAGAGGGACAGAGGTATTTCCTCAACATTTGCCCTTCTGAAGCAACACCTATGCAAATAACATTTTCTTGAATGTTCCCAAAGATCCCAGAAAGTGACAACCATTAAATTGTTTTTGCTATATCTGGTCTAATGATCTGCAAGCCCTCTCCCTCTGCATATGTTGTCTGGCCCAGCAGGTATTTCTATTATTCTGTATTTTATCCGAAATCCTCATTTTATTTTGCTTTGCCTTTTGAGTTATATCAATAGGGCTGATTTGATAAACTACTTGCTTAATGATATTGTGATATAATGCTTCTTTGTCCTGGCAAAATAAATTATAAAAACCCCAAATTTGCAACGCATTCAAATTAAGTTTATATGTAGTTGAATATAAGGGGGAAATAAATGCAACAGAAGAACTCTCATAAGTTCTGCAGGAATACTGGGTTGTGTTTTTTGCAACTAAACATGATGTTGACTACAATACTCTGAAATCTGTAAGGAGTGTAGTTTCCTCTGGGTATTGAAGATAGTGTGGACAGGAGTTCTACAAGGAAGTGCCCTCACCCCACATCTGTTCTCGAATGTTTATCTTGTTTTAGACTTCCGCATTAGAGACACACTGGAAATCAGGTGTGGGTACACCAGACCTCCTCTTCCGCGGCTAGGCTAAGCACCGAGCAGAGGAGTGGTTACACTTCATATGCAGCCTCTTAGCTTCATGTCAGCCTTGCCTGGTGTACAAATAACAATAACTTTCACTTAAATTTAATTGCCCATGCTCATACAAAAGTAAGCTGGTTAAGATTTGTACTTGTTTTTCGAGACTTCAGTCTATATTTATATATTTTAATTAATTACAGCAGTTTAATTTAATTCAACTATACCTTCCTTTAATCATTTGACTCAGTTGATGAGCCGTTGCAGAAAGATATCAAAGAGCAACAGGGCTATACCAAACAGTGGTCACTACTTGCATTCAGTTCTGACTCCCAGATAATTGCTGCCATTGGATTAATTGGCAAACTGAGTGAGGTAGGCTGGTTGAATCAAACCGCCTATTAAAGATGAAATGTATAGCCATTTATTGGCTATAGATAGCAACCTTACTAATTTTTTATCAGTTTTCAGAATGTATGGGATGTGCATGTCACTGACTGGTCAGCATTATCACACATTCTAATCAAGTGTGAGAATGTGGTGGTGAATCACTCCACAAACACCTGGAGTCTCTCAGGCTGAGCTACTCCCACAGAAAGGGAGACAACTACCAGCATTAACATCGATGGAAGAATGTGAACACATTTCCAAGTCAGGATAGTGTGTGATTTGGAGAGTCATACCACCTGTACCTAATGCAGAGGCCACTGAGTGTTCGTGATCTTCTGCTGCTGCAGCTCATCCACTTCAAAGTTCAACATGTTGTGTATTCAGAGATGTTCTTCCGCACAGCACAGTTGTAACGGGTGGTTATTTCAGTTACTGCCTCCTTCCTGTCAGCTCGTATCAGTCTAGTTATTTTCTTCTGACCTCTCTTGTTAACAAGGAACTTTCACCTACAGAACTACCTCTCTCTTGTTTGTAGCGCCATTCTGTATAAACTCTAGAGACTGCTGTGCGTGACTGCCATGCTGGTGTAGCAGTTAATCTGACATTATTACAGCTCAGTGCATTGGAGTTCAGAGTTCAATTCTGACATTACCTGTAAGGAGTTAGTTTGTCCTCTCCATGGAATGCGTAGGTTTTCTCTTATTCCTCTGGCTTCCTCCCACAGTCCAAAGAGATACTGGTTAGTAGGTTAATTGTCATAGTAAATGATTACTATGGGGATATTAGAGGAAGGTTTTTTACTCAGAGAGTGGTTGGTGCGTGGAATGCACTGCCTGAGTCAGTGGTGGAGGCAGATACACTAGCGAAGTTTAAGAGACTACTAGACAGGTATATGGAGGAATTTAAAGTGGGGGGTTTATATGGGAGGCAGGGTTTGAGGGTCGGCACAACTTTGTGGGCCGAAGGTCCTGTAATGTGCTGTACTATTCTATGTTCTATGTCCCATGATCAGATTAGGGTTAACTTGGGGGTTGCTGGGTAGAGCAGTTCAGAGCGCTTGAAGGGCCTATTCCATGCTGTATCTCCAAATGAATAAATTAATCCCAGGAGATGAACAGTTTCTGAGATACTCAAACCACCAACAAACATTCCACGGCCAAAGTCACTTCTATCACATTTCTTCCCCATTTTGATGTTTGGTTTGAACAAATACTGAATTCTGACCAGGTCAGCATGCTTTTTTGCATTGAATTGTTGCCACGTGATTCGCTGATTACATGGTTGCATTCACAAGCGGGTGCATTGGTATACCTACTGATGTAGCCATTGAGTGTATATTTCTGATTGTATTACACTGTATGGCTGCTTCATTGCAACAAATTTCACGACATATGTCAGTAAAGTTAAACCTGTTTCTGATTCTGATGCCAAGTACTTTGCCTGAACATGAGAGGATTTGTATAGGGGCTCCGTCAATGACTTTATTATAACTAGGCTGAATGTTATTCTAGTATTTCAGCCTGATCGATGGGGATAGGAAGCACCAGCAAGTGCTGTTGAGGAATATCTCAACTGGCCCCACGGAGGGAGGGATTGAGGATGGTGGGTGAGTTTAAGGCATTTTATGTTTCTTATGCCCAAGGCTGGGAGACTCCAGGTGTGACTTACTGGCAGTTATGTAGAACACTCCTCCATCTCTCCACCCATAAAGGTTATTAGAAGAAGGTTTTGTGCTTATAAGGGACAGTTGGTTTACTCTGCCGTGGACTGGCTGCTGGACAATCTAAAGCATGGATGTTGTTAACCTTGTGTTTGGCTAAACTTATGTTGTACTGCTGATGATGTCAGTGGGATATCACCTTTGAATATTAATTGGAACCTACCCTGCCTATCACAGGAGCCTCATCAATGACATGTTTATGCCATTAAACCAGCCAGGAATAGAATCAGGTTATTTAGTCCGAGGAAGTAATCTCCCAGTCATTTTTTGTATATTTTGTTGGGTTCAATTCAGGCTGGTAGGTCTGCAAAAATCAATTTGATCATTAGTCTGGAGCTGCCAATAGGCAGATTCAGCATTTGTATACTTGGAATGCTTATCTTTAAGTGGGTTCTGTCTTTTGTCAGGACTGTCTAGTTTTCCAATTACACACCAGGTAACTGTGTGATACATTGATAACAGAGTAGGTGACTAAATATTGAAAGAATGTATCTGGTATTAAAGAGGTCAGTCTACTGGACGAGGATCCAGAAATCTGAACAATTGATCCAGAGTTTAAATCCAACCATGCCTGCTGGGGAATTTATTCAAGTAGAATATCAATATCACCACCAATAACAATTCTTCATTATTGTATCAAGGAAGGGGACTTTGGGAGAACACGCACTAGTCTGCATTGAGGGGTCGGTGGTGGAAAGAGTGAACAGCTTCAAGTTCCTGGGAATCAACATCTCAGAGGACCTATCCTGGGCCCAATACATTCATGCAATGATGAACAAGGTACGGCAGTGGCTCTACTTCATTGGGAGTTTGAGGAGATTTAGTATGTTACCAAAGCCTCTAGCAAATTTCTGCAGATATACAGTGGTGAGCATTCTAATTGGTTGCATCACTGCCTGATATGGTAGCTCCAATACACTAGATCAAAAGAGGCTGCAGAAGGTCATGGGCTGTGGCCAGTTTTATCACTGTCACAAGCCTTCCCACCATCGAGGTTGTCTTCCAAAGGCGGTATCCATTGTTAAGGACCCTCACCATCTGGGACATGTCCACTTCTTATTACTAACGCTGGCGACAAGGCACAGGAGCCTGAAAACTCACAACTTCTTTCCCTCACCATCAGATTTCTGAATGGTCTGCGAATATGATCTCACAACTCTGTTTTTGCACCAGTTATTTATACGCTTATTGGTAATTCATAGTGATGTGTTTATGGCTTGTACTATACCACTTCCACAGAGCAAAAAAACTCATCTCAGTGATAAAAAACCTGACTCTGATTCTGAAACACCCAGCTAGATCTGGAACTCTGCCACCTCCTAATTAATTTGCCCTACAGGTAAACTCCAGATTTAGCAGTACTGCCCTCACAACTGGTTTAGCATTCAGTTCAAGAGAAATTTAGTTGAGCAATAAAAATTGGCCCAACAAATAATGCCCACATGCCGTGAATGAATACAGAAAATATAATGAGCTTACGTGTCCTAGAACCAGCCTTGCTTTTCCATGAATAATTGCTAAACCCCTGATGCTCTCAAAGTATGCAAATAATGACACTTCCTAGAACCAGAAGACAGGCTTTAACTTGCATAACTTTCTTGCACCTTGCTGCTGGAAGATTATCAGCTCAGTGAAAGACCTTCTTTGCTGTGCATGGGATTTGCAGGGAGCTATCCACAGCTAAGTACATGAATAGCAGGGATATGGGGGCCATGGTCCTGGTGCAGGTTGATGGGAGTAGGCAGTCTAAGTGGTTATGGCATGGACTAGATGGGCCAAAGGGCCAGTTTCTGTGCTGTACTTCTTTGTAACTCTGTGACTCTATGTAGACTGGTACTGTTTGCTGTGGGATGCACCGAAGTTTGACACAGCTGCCACAAAAGATCAATGAGGAAAAGCCACAGTGTAAGACCCTGCCACTGTAGCACAGTGAGGGATTGGATCTAATGAATAAAGTTAAGGACTATTACGGTGAAGTGCATGTAAAAGAAATAAATTATGTCTTGCTGATGGAAATTAAACTTCTGAATGGAATGAAGCATCCCAGTGTTCCAATGAATATACCTCTTGTGCTGTGAATCGCAAAATATTACTTGACTGTTACTATACTTACAAATTACATAAGTAAAGTATATATTTGAAAATGAAATCAGTTGACCAATCCCCCTCCTTAGTAACCCCATCATCTCACAAGTTCATAACCCTTAATCAATCATCTCCCAAACTCCCTCCCTGCCAAATACCTAGGCTTCAGATAAGTAAACTAATTCACTTAACTGCGGACTCTTGGGCATGGACTTTCTGAATCATGTCCTTTTTAAATTATAGTTGAACAAGGGCTGTATTTCTATTAGCCATGAGTGAAGTACAAGAAGACTGGAGAGTGGTTATGCTGCGCCTTTATTTAAGAAGGGATGCAAGGACAAGATAGAGAACTACATAACGGTGAGCCTCACATTAGAAGTGGGAAGGTTATCAGAGGGGAATCTGAGAGATGCTATCTATCTCTCAGGCAAGGACTGATTAGGAATATTCAGCATGAATATGCAGATGGAAAATCTTCTTGCGTAAATTTGGTTGAGTTTCTTGAAAAGGTGACCAAAAGGATTGATGAAAGCAGGGCAGGAGATACTATCTGCATGGACTTTAGTAAGGCCTTTTACGAATTCCAACAAGGCAGGCTGGTGTGTAGAGTTGGAACACATGGCATCGAGGATGAGCTAGCCAACTGGATACAAAATTACCTTGGAGGAAGGAGTCAGAAGGTGGTCGTAGAGGTTTGTGTTTCAGATTGGAGATCTGTGACCACTGCAGTCCTGGAGGAATTAGTGCTGGGACTCCTGTCGTTTGTTATATACCATCAGCGGCCACTTTATTAGGTACCCCTGTTTAACTGCTTGTTAATACAATTATCTAATTAGCCAATCACGAGGCAGCAACTCAATGCCGACATGGTCAGAAGGGTTAAGTGAGCTAAGTGACTCTGACTGTGAAATGATTGTTGGTGTCAGATGTGGTGGTTTGAGTATCTCAGAGGCTGTCGATCCCCTGGGGCTTTCAGTAGCCCAGCGTTGACAGAGAATGGTATATAAAACAAGAAACATCCAGTGAGTAACACACATAAAAATTGCTGGTGAACGCAGCAGTCCAGGCAGCATCTATAGGAAGAGGTACAGTGGATGTTTCAGGCCGAGACCCTTTGTTAGGACTAACTGAAAGAAGAGATAGTAGGAGATTTGAAAGTGGGAGGGGGAGGGGGAGATCCAAAATGATAGGAGAAGACAGGAGGGGGAGGGATGCAGCCAAGAGCTGGACAGTTGATTGGCAAAAGGGATATGAGAGAATCATGGGATGGGAGGCCTAGGGAGAAAGAAAGCAGGGGGGAAGCCCAGAGGATGGGCAAGGAGTGTAGTGAGAGGGACAGAGGGAGAAAAAGGAAAGAGAGAGAGAGAGAGAGAGAGAGAGAGAGAGAGAGAAAATAATAATAATAAATAAATAACTGATGGGGTACGAAGGGGAGGTGGGGCATTAACGGAAGTTAGAGAAGTCAATGTTCATGCCATCAGGTTGGAGGCTACCCAGATGGAATATAAGGTGTTGTTCCTCCAACCTGAGTGTGGCTTCATCTTTACAGTAGAGGAGGCCGTGGATAGACATATCAGAATGGGAATGGGACGTGGAATTAAAATGTGTGGCCACTGGGAGATCCTACTTTCTCTGGTGGACAGGGCGTAGGTATTCAGCGAAACAGTCTCCCAGTCTGTCTGAGTCGGGTCTCACCAATATATAGAAGGCCGCATCGGGAGCACCGGATGCAGTATATCACCCCAGCCAACTCACAGGTGAAGTGTCGCCTCACCTGGAAGGACTGTCTGGGGCCCTGAATGGTGGTGAGGGAGGAAGTGTAAGGGCATGTGTAGCACTTGTTCCACTTACAAGGATAAGTGCCGGGAGGGAGATTGGTGGGAATGGATGGGGGGGACGAATGGACAAGGGAGTCGCGTAGGGAGGGATCCCTGCAGAAAACAGAGGGGGGGAGGGAAAGATGCACTTAGTAGTGGGATCACGTTGGAGGTGGCCTCCTCTACTGTCAAGATGAAGCCACACTCAGGTTGGAGGAACAACACCTTATATTCTGTCTGGGTAGCCTCCAACCTGATGGCATGAACATTGACTTTTCTAAATTTCGTTAATGCCCCACCTCCCCTTTGTACCCCATCAGTTATTTATTTATTATTTCTCTCTCTCTCTCTCTCTCTCTCCTTTTTCTCCCTCTGTCCCTCTCATTATACTCTTTGCCCATCCTCTGGGCTTCCTCCTCCCCCTTTCTTTCTCCCTAGGCCTCCCATCCCATGATCGTCTCATATCCCTTTTGCCAATCAACTGTCCAGCTCTTAGCTTCATCCCTCCCCCTCCTGTCTTCTCCTATCATTTCAGATCTCCCCCTCCCTCTCCCACTTTGAAATCTCTTACTATCTCTTCTTTCAGTTAGTCCTGACGAAGGGTCTCGGCCCCAAACGTCGACTGTACCTCTTCCTATTGATGCTGCTTGGCCTGCTGCATTCACCAGCAATTTTTATGTGTGTTGCTTGAAATTCCAGCATCTGCAGATTTCCTCGTGTTTGCGTTTTTAACATCCAGTGAGTGAAAGTTCTGTGGGTGAAAATGCCCTGTTAATGAGAGAGGTCGGAGGAGAATGGCCAGTTTGGTTCAAGCTGATAGGAAGGTGACTGTAACTCAGGTAGCCACACATTACAGCAATAGTATGCAGAAGAGTGTCTCTGAAAGCATAACCTGTCAAACCTTGAAGTGGATGGGCTACAGCAGCAGAAGACCATGAACATACGCTCATTGCCACTTTATTAGACAGAGGAGGTACCAAATAAAGTGGCCACTTAGTGCATAATAATAATTAGAATGAGAATATAGAACCATAGAACACTACAGCACAGAAAACAGGCCATTCAGCCCTTCTAGTCTGTGCCGAAACTTTATTCTGCTAGTATAGTGGCATGATTAGTAAGTTTGCAGATGACACCAACATTGGTGCCTTAGGGGATAATGAAAAAGTTCTCTGAGGTTACAAAGCAATCTAAATCAACTCGGAAAGTGCACAAAAGAATAACAAGTGGAATTTAACTCGTCAAATGTGAAGTGATGCATTTTGGGAAATAAACCAGGCAGGACATACACAATGAATGATAGGGCCCTAGGGAATGTTGGAGAATAGAGACATGTTGGCATAATCGTAAATGGTTCCCTGAAAATGGCAACATCTAGATAGCGTGGTGAAGAAGGCACTTGCCATACTTGTGTTCATCATTTGGGACATTGTGTACAAGAGTAGGGACATTATGTTACAGCTGTGCAAGATGCTGGTGAGTTCACACTATGGGCATTGTGTGCGGTTCCGATTGCCATATTTATAGGATGTGATTAAGCTAGAGAGGGTGTAGAAAGGAGTCCATAAACATGGGAGCAGGATTAGGCCATTCGGGCCTTTGAGTCTGCTCTGCATTTGATCATGGCTGATTTATTTTCCCTCTTGACCCCATCCTCCTGCCTTCTCCCAATAGCATTTGACACCCTTACTAATCAAGAACCTATAGACCTCTGCTTTAAATATACCCAGTGACTTGGCCTCCACAGTTACCTGTGCCAACAAATTCCACAGATTCACCACCCTCTAGGTAAAGAAATTCCTCCTCATCTCTATTGTAAAGGGACATCCTTCTCACCAAGGCTATGCTCTCCGGAACTAGGCTCTCCCACTATTGGAAACATTCCCTCCATGTTCACTCTATATAGGCCTTTCAACATTTGTAGGTTTCAATGAGATCCCCCCCTTATTATTCTAACTACGAGCAGGTACAGACCCCGAGCTGTCAAATGCTTCTCAGACATTAACTTTTTCATATCTGGCAACATTCTCGTAAAACTTCTCTGAATCCTCTCCAATGCCAGCACATCCTTTCTTAGATATGGGGCCCAGAACTGCTGAAATGGCTTCAAATGTAGTTTGACCAATGATTTATAAAGTGTCAGTATTACATTGTTAATGGGGGTTCACAGTGATGTTGCCAGGAATGGAGGGCTTGAATTATATGTCGAGGCTGGAAAGGATGGAACTGTATTTCCTGGAAGAAAGGAAGCTGAGGACTTCAGAGGTTTATAAAATCACAAGGGGCATAGATACAGTAAGGTGGATAATCATAGTCTTTTTTCCAGGGTAGGAGAGTCTAACACGAGAGTGCATACGTTCAGGGTTAGAGAGGAAAGAATTGAAGGGGACTTGATGGGCAGCCTTTATACAAAGGGTGGGTATATGGAACGAGCTGTTAGAGGAAGTGGTAGAGGCATGTACAATTACAGTGCTTAAAAGGCATTTGAGTGCATATATAAATATGAAAAGGCTGGAGGGTTATAGGACAAATGCAGGTAAATAGGACTCTCTCAGGACATCACCTTGGTCAGCATGGACCAGCTGGGCTGAAGGGCTAGTTTTCAGTGTTGTATAATTCATGGAAATATATTGTGAACGTCTGCTTCTACATATGTTCCCTGTGCCATCTTCACGCCAAGCACACATGGACAAGAATTCCAAAGGTGGAGGTTACAGGACATACGTCACAGTCGCTGCTTTGGCTCCTCTGTGTGTTAGTAAGTCAGGCACATCGAGGGCCCTGAAAGAAAATTACAGCCTTATTCAACTTGCATCAGTCGCCAATTTTCCTTTGTGTTTTACTTCTCATTGGAAATGCATTTTGTTTCTTCTTGTGATACATCTATACACAAATTGTGACAGGAACCCATTTTCTACACTTTAGGTACACACTGCTATTTTAATTAATTGAATGGCACATTTGAACCAACAGAAGAGCCACTCATGACTCATTTGCCATATAGTGGCCACCACTGCTCGATGACAATCCCATAATTGTTCAGTGTTTCTTTAATTTCCAATTATTGAGACCAGTCATCCTTTGATGATATGAGAGACAGTACATAGAAACAGGTCAGAGTCATGCAATTATTATTTTGGTCATGGCCTAGCATAGACTTTATGTTGAAGGAATTATTTCAGATATAAGCCTTTCTTCTGTGGTTTTATATTGACTGCACTGCATCAGTGCATTGAAAACACAAATTCCAATTCAGAGCAGGCAATTTTTTGGATACAGATGCAGAAGTGAAGTGGATGGAAAGAATTAGGTTGTAATAGAAAGATGTGCTCCAAAAGATGCTTAGCATTGCTAATTAAGCTGCTAAAAGCTTATGTTAAGATTCTATTTAGAATCTAATTATTAAATTATGCCAGTTTTTAAAAACCTTTATGAAACTTCATTAAGGAACTGCGCAAGAAGTGTTGGGAAAGTCTTTTACAATCTTTAATTAGCACATCCATAAAAACTGTGTTACATTATACAGTATATGTAGGAAGTAGAAGAAGCATGCATTTGTACAGTTTACCAAAAGACTGCTAATTTTTGTTATAATTGGCTTTACTTTGGGATATTTTTGCTTTAGAATTTATTGGGGTGAATTTTGTCTCTAGTTGCCAGTGCTAATTGAAGTCTGAGAATTGGCTGCTGTTCCTACTCAACTCCATTGACTTTAATAGGACTGAAGGTTCGGCGATGAGCTCAACCAGAAGCTGACACATACGTCTACCACCAGTGACCAGAAACAGATTCAGTCAGCTTATGTTCACTCAATTCATGTTTGTACTTTTTTCATCTAGTTCCCAATTTTACAGCTGTAACCGCATGGATCGTTAAGTATTTCTGATATTTCACATTTGTTAATTGAATCTTGTATTACACCACAAAGTGTCCAGTAAAGAATATGACATGGGTGCTCAATGTTTTCAGTTACAGCCCTAAGCTAGGAGTCAACAGCATCCTTGCTGAATGCACACAGTCTTTTTTTCCCAGGTAAAGGCAATCAAAAATAAAAAGGGCATAGGTTTAAATCGAGAGGGAAAAGTCTTAATGCAGAGGGTGGTCCGTATATAGAATGAGCTGCCAGAGTAAATAGCTGAGGCAGGTGCAGTAACATTCAAAAGACAGTGGGACGTGTACTGTACATGCATAGGAAAGGTTTATGGCCCAAATGGGCTTAGTTTAGAAGCTGGCAGGCCTGCTTCTGAGCTGCATTGCTCAATGACTTTATATTTTTACAACAGATACAAGAGGAAATACTTCAATTACTGGGATCAAGGAATAAAATTATTAGGATTCTAATTTCTGGCAAAATTATGTATAGCTCTAGATTGCTCAACTGTTGTGATGAATTCTCTCTCTGTGATGATGTAAAATAGATTCTAGCATATCAACTTCATTAAATATTAAAAATTGGCAGATGTAAGAGGGGCTAACAATATGTTAATTCCAGTTTTACACTGCTGCTCAGAACTACCCCCACTGGATGAATTCCAGTTACTGGCCTAAATCCGGAGATGATAGGAGGACCATTGCACATATTTATTAATTTATTATAAATGTGTCTATTGCTTCTGAACTTCCTGATAGTTTATTTATATGCTGGGCATTGGAACGTGATTCAAGAACTACTGACTAGTCAGCTTAACATCAGTGGTAAGAGAAATAGTGTAACTTCTGCTAAAAAGGACAAAATAGAAAAATATTGAGAAGTCAAAGATATAATGATGTCAGTATGGATAGCAAAAATGAAAATATTGCTTGACCAACCTCATTAAACTTTTCAATGATTTAGTAGAGCAAGTAATCAAGGGTAATGTAATAGATGATATTATTTCTAGATTTCCAAAAGACCTTCTATTAGTGCTATATAATAGATTAATGAACCAAGTGAGAGCATGCAAGTCAGAGTAAAAGTAGCAAAATGAATAACCAGGTGACTTAAAGACAGAAAGGGTAATGGCCAGCTATTCACAGTGCAGAAAGAAAATGAGATTCCACAATGATCAGCACCGTGACTGCCCTTGTTCATACTTCATATTCATGATTTAGACAGCAGAATAAGCAGAGAATTACTAAATCTGATGACAACAGTGGGGGTGAAAGATATGACATTCAATAAAAAGAGGGATTGGAGCAAATCATAAGAAAACATTAATAAGCTTGAAGAATGGGCATGTAATTGCTGAATGGATTTCAATGTACACAAATGTGAAGAATTATAAGGGAATTAAAGGGGGTTATTTATAAGAATCCAAACGGGGAAGCGCAACAAATGGATTTTAGAGTACATAATACATAAATCACCACAAATTGTGACACAGGCTAATAAGACTAATCAAACCAGAGAGGTAGAAATGGAATAAAAATATGCTAAGCTGTTTCAGAACCTTAGTCAATAGACAATAGACATTAGGTGCAGGAGTAGGCCATTCGGCCCTTCAAGCCAGCACTGCCATTCACTGTGATCATGGCTGGTCATCCACAATCAGTACCCTGTTCCTGCCTTCTCCCCATATCCCTTGACTCCGCTATCTTTAAGAGCTCTATCTAACTCTTTCTTGAAAGAATCCAGAGAATTGGCCTCCACTGCCTTCTTAGATGTGTAAAAGTTTTTTTTTCCCTCTGTGTGTAAAAGTTTTTCCTCAACTCCGTTCTAAATAGCCTACCCCTTATTCTTAAACTGTGGCCTCTGGTTCTGGACTCCCCCAACATCAGGAACATGTTTCCTGCAGTCAATTGCACTTGGAGTACAGTTTGTAATTCTGACCAATATTTTACTAAAAGGGGCATTGGAGAAGGAATAAATTTACAATAGAGTATGGGAAATGTGAAGTCTGACCCAAAATGAAAACATAAATAAGCTGGATCTTGAAAGTTGAGATTTAATATGAAATTGAAGTTATCAAATGGGTTGATGGAGAACATGGGATTCTATCTGAGACCAAGCACTGAGGGCACCAATATATTCCAATCATCCGAAGATCAGACAGTGAGTAGTTAAGGCAAACACTATAGATACACTTGAAGGAACGTGGTTAGGCCCCTGAGATTGAAGAGGATCTACTAACAGAATTTGATAAGGGAAAATGCAAGAAATTTGAAAAAGAACAACAAGAACTACATGGTCAGAATTTTTCTGCACTGTATTGTCAAGTCTGCACTTGTAGGCTCCTTCCAGTCTCCACCCAACTAACAGGAGTCACCTGCCACTCCTTTCTAACTCATCACCTGCAACCTATATAAACCCAGATCTCATCTACAATCCTTGTTCACTCAAATGAATGAGTCAGCCTCAATCAGTTGCTCCTAGTCTTCAGATACCTTGTTGCCTTGTCAGGTTTAGTATATGTTCTCTCTTGTTCTGTGGCCCCTATGTGGCTTGTTATTTTGTATTTTGTTATTAAAGTAATTGCTTACTACTGAATTGTCTCTGCTGCTCTGCATTTGAGTCAAGTCTCCTCTAAATATTCTGAAAGGATGAATGAAATATCATTTCATTACAGGAGCAGGGAGGTACTACTGCAGTTGTACAAGGCCTTGGTGAGACCACACCTGGAGTATTGTGTGCAGTTTTGGTTCCTAATCTGAGGAAAGACATCCTTGCCATAAAGGGAGTACAAAGAAGGTTCACCAGATTGATTCCTGGGATGGCAGGAGTTTCATATGATGAAAGACTGAATCGACTAGGCTTATACTCGCTGGAATTTAGAAGATTGAGGGGGGATCTTATTGAAACGTATAAAATCCTAAAGGGATTGGACAGGCTAGAGGCAGGAAGATTGTTCCCGATGTTGGGGAAGTCCAGAACAAGGGGTCACAGTTTGAGGATAAAGGGAAAGCCTTTTAGGACCGAGAGGAGGAAAAACTTCTTCACACAGAGAGTGGTGAATCTGTGGAATTCTCTGCCACAGGAAACAGTTGAGGCCAGTTCATTGGCTATATTTAAGAGGGAGTTAGATATGGCCCTTGTGGCTAAAAGGATCAGGGGTTATGGAGAGAAGGCAGGTATAGGGTTCTGAGTTGGATGATCAGCCATGATCATACAGAATGGTGGTGCAGGCTCAAAGGACCGAATGGCCTACTCCTGCACCTATTTTCTATGTTTCTACATTTCTATATCAATTGAGCTAGCAGAGGATACTCACCTAAAAAAATGCCAGTATGAGTATACGATCCAGCAGCAGCAGGAAACCATTGACCATCTGCTTGCCACTTGTAACCAACTCTCTGTTTCAATACAGCAACCCTCTGACTGTCAACCTCTTCTCTATGAGCCCTGATTTCCAGTGTCCAAAAGCTTCAATGCATCTCCAACCTGATGCTGCAACTTCCTGTCCCAGTGCATCTTACACTTCGAGCTCCAGTCATCTCTGTATGCTACAGACTGAGCCCAAGGGTGCCTTCATCATCTCTCTCTAGACTGTGCGAGCTCTGACATGGGCCGCACTTTGTGGCACAATAAAACTGTCATTTGTAATAAATATGAGGAATTCATCACTGAGATGTACTGGAATTTCAACCATCTGGGATTTGGAAAGGGGAAACAGATCGGTTACTTTGACTGCATCAGGGCTCAAGCTTGGTGCTGGATTACACTGTGAAATCCAAGTTCTTGGGGGCTAGAATGTGAAAGTGCTACTGGCTGATTACCGTCACAGCCTCTTGGAGCACTTGAATGACAAGCTCCATACCCAGGAGATGCCAACTGACCTCATTACTCTGTCCCTCGACTTGACAAGTATCTTATGGAATGACCCTCCAGATCATCAACCAGAACCTCAGTTCCGTACCCAGAACCATTTCACACTGCAGGACCCTCAGCACCAATGCCTGCAAAACCCATGCAGTTAGGGAGAGCTTCCTTAATCTCACCTCCCCCCACCCAAGAGTGTGAGCGTCAGTGGAGAAATAACTGGTGCAGTTAGTGCAGAGCTGTCTATCACCCACATCTCAAATGCTGCTGCATCCAGGAAATGGCATCACCAGATAGAGACGAGGGTCTTTTAGCCGCGACCATGGATCCTGCCACAGGTTCTGCGTGCTCTCTCAGGCGGGCTGTGGAATAGCTTCCACAATCGTGGTCGAGAGTGTGCATGTTCCCGCCAATTGGTATTTCATTGTGATGGTATTTAAACTCCTTCTCTCATTTCAGTCTTGTGGAGACTTGACCAAAAGTCATCGCTCCCTGCTTACTGTTGCCCTGGTTCCAAAAAGGAAGAATACCACTTAGGTCTGACACTGTTAAGGAGCAGTATTTGTTTAATATTAAGTTGCTACTACTGCCATGCTGCCATAGCGGCATTAGCTTTAGTCTGACAGTTCTTGTTAAGGGCCCTGTGGGCCTATCATTTATTGTCTTTTCTTTATTTCTGCATTGTTTCTATTAAAGTAAGTGAACTGTTGATCCACTTCAGTATCTCTCTCAACACTTGATCCATAACCGCACACTCATGTCAATAAGTCTTAACCAAGAAGATTGACCCAGCAGAGAGAAAACAGTTGACCTTGGCCCTAACATTCATTGGCCAGATAGGAGAAAAGTTACAGTCAGTTGAAGCTGCATTGGGAGAAGCGACTCAAGCAGTGTGACAGATACTCTCAGAAAGACAAGACTGAAGTTCGTAGAGGAGAATCTATAATCAATAGAAGCTGGGTTGGCTGATGTGATTCGCAGCACGAAAGCTACTTTTAGAGCAGCAAAAACAGTCCCAGATGGAAAAACAGGTGTCAGCCCTCACAGCAACAGTTCGGCAGATAGCCGGATTCTGCTCTCACAGTTGCGGTTCAGCAGCTTACTACCGACAGCCAGAATCAGGTGACACTGCTCTCCCTACTGCAATTCAACAGCCTTTAGCCATGTCAGTCCCGCTCCTAACATCTCCCTGATCCTCCTCATCAACTTCAGTCACTAATGCCCTGACCCCCTTAACCACATCCAGACCAGAACAAGTATTCCTCCACCAGATAGATATTCTGGTGACCCAGACAGCTACAGGATTTTTATTACCCATTGCGAGCTGACTTTCCAAGCGTACCATGGTCAGTTTGGTGATAATGCGCATAAACTGGCGTACGTGGTGAATCTCTTCAATTCAATTCATGTTTAATTGTCATTCAACTATACATGAATACTCATGAATGCAGCCAAAGGAAACAGCATTACTCTGTAGTCAAGGTTTAAAACACAGTATTTACAGTCACATGCAGCACACAGAAGATAACAAGCAGAAATGGTATCACAAACATGCAACAAGAGTCCAAAATTTGTGCCATCAATCGACAGTCACTCTGTCTCCCACCGAGTGAACACTGTGGGGGGAGGGGGGCTGCACCGACCCCAGCTTGGACGCCACACCACACCACACCAACCCCTAAGAGCTAACCGGCCCTGATGCTGTCCCCCCACCACCCAGTCTTTGCACAGACAAGACAACAAGTACATATTGAATATCAGTAAAATACAACCACACAAATAAATATGTATGTAGTCTGGACCCTTCGGTCCATTGAAAACTTCAGTTGACTGTAATAGAGCCTGTCTCCCGCCAAGTGAACACTGAGACCAGTCTGGATGTGTGTCACACCACCCCAGGTGGAGCTCACCAGTTCTGATGCCTCTCTCAGGTGACACCGTGGCTTGAGGCCTAGTCCGTTCATATTCAAGATAACAAGCACATATCGAATATCAGTAAAATACAGCCACACAAAATAAATATCTATATTGTCCTGATCCTTCAGCCAATGAAAACTTTAGCTGACTACAACAGAGCTTGTCTTCTGCTGAGTGAACATTGCTGGGGCAGGACCGACTCCAGCCCAGATGGTGTGCCACGTTGCCCCCAGTGGACGGTGGAGGGCATCAGCTCGGATACCTCTCTCAGGTGACACCGTGGCTCAAGGCCTAGTCCCTGCAGCCCCGACTCCAGCCTGAATAGTGTGCAATGTTGCCCCCGGTGCAGGGCATCAGCTCATAAATAGACGACCCTGTGGCTTGACGCCATGAGTCCATTGAGTGCTACCAGAGCTCAGAGCTGACCACAACAGAACTTATCTTCTGCTGAGTGAAGCACTGGGAGAGCAACACTGACCCTGTCCTGGACACCGCATCACATCACCCTCAGAGGAGTGCACTGGCTTCAATTCTCCTCAGCTCGTGGCTGCAAACAGGTGACATTATGGCCTGAGGCCTAGTCCTTGTTTTGACTGAGGCCACGCAGCTCCCCTGCCATCTGTCCCTGCTCTCAGCCAATGAATCAGCAAATTAAACTTGTAGCATACCAGATTAATAATGTCCAAAAGGGTTTTACATTCACAAGAAAAGCAACTATGACAGCCACTCACTATTAAGCAGTAAGCTCCATCAACTCAGACAGCAACACACTGCACAGCTCCTTCATTTACCCCGCTAGCAAGCAACTTGCCCTTGGTGTAGACCAGCAGTACTTTAAGTTTTTAATGTATAGCAGGATCTTGCGATTATTAGAAATGCGTTTAAATGGGACAGTAGCACCTTTTGTTGACACCACTGCAACCAAACAGGCTGTTGAACATTCTCTGGGAGAAAGGTTACCCTTCAGCCCAGTCATTTCGGCGATCTGTTGTCGAGTTCAAGAAAGTTTTGGGACTTCTAGTAGAGGGTCAGGAGGCTGCCCACTGACTCCAATACCTGCGCCTAGCTTGAGGGACAGTGAGCAACTTCACAGTAAACTTCTGCATGCTTGTGGTGGAGATGGGATGGAACAAGAGTTCCCTCATCACTACCTTCCAGCAGAGACTGAGTGTGGGGTCTGGCATGAGATCGCAGTGCATGATGAGCAGGCGAGCCTGGACGACCTGATTAATCTGGCCATTTAAACTGAGAACCGGGCACCTGAGTGGCCCAGAGAAAGAATGTCCCGTGCTACCTGCACCTTGGATCACCACTTGTCTGCACCCCCTCCCGCATCACCCAGTACACAGTCCGCCGAGGAGCCTATGCAGATGGGGTGTATGCATGTGTCTCAGGGGGAACGAGATCAATGCAGCAGAACAGATTCTGGTGATCCTGGACACTTCTGGGCTTCATGTTGTAAGAGGATACCCGTCAGCAGGAAGGGGAGTTCTGACGAGTCCGTTCTCCCTGCAAGCTTCCTTGTCGTGAGGTCTCAGACCCGTGAGCTTCAGGCACTTACTGACTGAGGAGCAGCAAGAAACCTCATGGACATCTCTCCGGCTCAAGAATGGAGAGCTCCGACTCAGCAACTGACAGAAAATATCGAGGTTAAGGCTCTGGATGATCAGTCTCCGGGCACCAGTAAGATCAACTTGTCCACAGAACCCTTCCAACTTGTGCTAGAAGGCAGCCAAAGGGAACTGCTCACCTTCTATCTGGTTGATCCACCTGAACTGCCGCTGGTGCTTGACCTTCCCCGGTTATCTTGACACAACCCATAGACTGATTGGTCCCTGAAGGTGCTCCAAGAGTGGGGACCAGCATGCCTGTCTACCTAGCTGGGTCCAGCTCAAGCCCTATCCATGAATCTCCTCCTGTGTCAACTGTAACTGTGGACCTGTCTGAATATTGTGACTGTCAGGCACTTGGATTGCAGATTTTCTCTTGTTTATGAATAGACCACTACACAGCAAAGTCTCTTCCAGGATGCCTGTCCTGAAGAAGTTTAAATCTTCCCCTCAATGGGAGTTCATTGAAACCCTCTCTCACTGCTCCCCCTCTGTGATCTCTGCTGTCCTCTGACTCTTTGACTATGTGCTCCCCAAGTCTCGCTACCACAGCCACGTATCCTTTCAGGAAGATGCCTCTGCTGCCCGTCTTGTGCCACATGGCTTCCAGATCCATTTTCAAGCTTCTCCGTTTGGAGCCTCTGAGGATCCCAGATACTCACTTTTAATTAACTACTTCTCCCGTCACGTTCTATGTGCCACGCTTTCTGTCATGAGCAGGTACCTGTTGCCCCTATCCCAGAGGCTTCCATAAATCCGAGATTCCCTCTCCGCCGCCTGCAATGGACCCATCCAGTACTTTATCCTCTGTCAGATCCACACCTTCAATCCCCGGTTCTTTGCCTTTCTCATGTCCAGCAAGGATCGGAAGATCACCTGTTTACAGACTTCAGAATCTGCCACCTCCAATGCTGGCAGCCACAGATGTTCCCAAACTGCGATCCCTGCTGCCCACCTCAACAGATTTAACAATCCCGAGCAGATTCCGAATCCGGACTCCACCGTCATCAATGCAGGTTCCAACAACCTCAGACACCTTCAACCTCCAACACCGACTCCAGCCTGGATGTTGAGCGACAGAACCTCCAGGCTGGGACTTCATGCGGTGCCACTGGAACCCCAGTCTTCCCTTTTCCCACCACCACTCTGCAGTTCCATGTCTCTCAGGTCTCACTACCAGCTCTTTGGTCCTTTGAGATGCCATCTTCCTCTCACCCCATCTTCCTTGAACATCCCAACCATCCTCTCTCTTCTGACACTACCAACCCCCTTCCACCCTCTGATCCCTGCTCTCATCTGTACCAGGTCTTCACCATCCCCTCTGGCTTCCCCTCTCTGAGAAAAAATTTTCTGTCCTCAGTAAGGGCCCCACCTTTGTCCCCCTGTGCCACACCTCAGTGAGTTCTGTGCCTGCCACAATGCTGAGCTCTTCTTCCACCACCTCCGCCTCTGTGCCTACTTCTTTGGCAAGGACTCTCCAGCCAACACTAATGACCTCTTCTCTTGTCTTCAACCCTCCTCCTCTTCCTGGACACAATGCTTCAGATCTTTTCATTGCTAGCTGCTGACGAGACATCAACTGTCTACTCTCCACTCTCTCCGCACTAATCGTAACTTCACCATCTAACCCGCGGATAAGCGGGGTTCTGTAGACTGACTTCTACCTCACTGAGGCCAGGTGACAACTCTCAGACACCTCCTCTTACTTAACTCATTAAGGAGAACTAGGCCATTGTCTCTCACACCATCACCAACTTTATTAACTCTGGCGACCCCCATCCTCTGCCATCAACCTCATAGTTCCCACACCCCACACTTTCTGTTTCTAAATCCTACCCAAGATCCACAAACCTACCTTTCCAGGTAGACACATTGTTTCTGCTTGTTCCTGCCCTATCAAACTTGTACCTACATACCTCAACTCAGATTTATCCCCCACCCCCCCCGCCAAGTTTGGTCCCTTCCTACCTACGTCCATGGCACTTCATTTGCTCTTGAACTTTTCAATGATTTCAAGTTCTCTGGTCTTGCTCGTCTTATTTTCACTATGAATGTCCACTCCCTATAGACCTCCATCCCCCATCAGGAAGGCATCAAAGCTCTTTGTTTCTTTCTGGACACCAGACCCAACCAGTTCCCCTCCACCACCACTCTCCTCCATCTGGCGGAACTGGTCCTCACTCTCAATAATTTCTCCTTTGGCTGCTCCCGCTTCTGTCAAAGAAAGGATGTAGCCATGGACACTCACCCAATCTACCTGTCACCCCACCAGGAATAGTATTCCCCTTGTCCTCACCTACCACCCCACCAGCACATAATTTTCTGAAACTTCCACCATCTCCAACGGGATCCCAACATGAAGCCCATCTTTTCCTCACCCCTACTTTGCACTTTTTGCAGGAATCACTCCCTATATGACTCCCTCATCCATTTGTCCCTCCCCGCTGATCTCCCTCTTGGCACTTATCCTTGCAAGCTGAGCAAGTGGTACACCTGCCCCTACACCTCCTCCCTCACCACCATTGAGGGCCCCACACAGTCCTTCCAAGTGAAGAAGCACTTTACCTTTGAGTTTTTTGGGATCATCTACTGCAGGGGACCCCAACCTTTTTTGCACTGCGGACCAGTTTATTATTGACAATATTCTTGTGGACCAGCCGACCCGGGTGGTGGGGGGGAGGGTAGCATTGCCAACTGACAAGAGTAGCAGTCAAATACGTTGTATTTACCCCAAGAAAGACTACCATAACCATGAAGCCTTGTGTATACATGCCGATTTTTTTTCTACAAATTGTTTTTGGCGATTCTGTTCGGGGGGGGAGTGTTAATCACGACTGGAATATAGGTGATAAGTGGCTAATACACTCAATTTTGTTTCTAAAAGGGTTTATCTAACAAACTTAATATTAAACACACAGCGCATATTTTCCTTGAATGAATATAGTGATAAGTCAATTATCAGGGGAGGACAGGGGAGCTTGAAGTAAGTGTTGAATGAAATTCCAGTAGAAGTGGTAGAGGCAGGTTCGATATTATCATTTAAAGAAAAATTGAATAGGTATATGGACAGGAAAGGAATGGAGGGTTATGGGCTGAGTGCAGGTCGGTGGGACTAGGTGAGAGTAGAGTTCGGCACGGACTAGAAGGGCCGAGATGGCCTGTTTCCGTGCTGTAATTGTTATATGGTTATATAGGTCACTTATAAGTCAATAGCATCATAACATTTTAAGTAACGTTTGGATATTAAACACACAGCACATATTTTCCCTGTATGAACATATAAAATAATTGCAACACACTAATATCGCTGAATCAGTGGGAGCCCTGGGCTTGTTTCCCTGCAACAACACGGTCCTATTTAGGGGTGATGGGAGACAGTGATACTCAAAGGGGGTTCCTTATGTCCAGTCTATTCCGCAATTTAGTTTTCGTTGCATTCATTGCAGAGATACGTTGGAAATGGAAGCAACGTTTTCAGTGCTTTTGTGGCTATCTCAGGATATTCAGCCTTGACTTTGATCCAGAATGCCGGCAGAGATGTTATGTCAAACATACTTTTCAGCCCGCCGTCATTTGCAAGCTCGAGGAGTTGATCTCCTTCCCGCGCTGGCGTGGATGACTCGTGGGTAATGACCTCGCGTGCATTCAAGCTCAACAGTGCGTGACAGGGAATGAGGAAAGGTGCAGCTGACTCATATCGCCAAATCATATTGTTTCCTTGCGGCCCGGTACCGGTCCGTGGCCCGGTGGTTGGGAACCGCTGATCTACTGTATCTGGTGCCCCCAATGTAGCCTTCTGTATATTGGTGAGACCTGACATAGATTGGGAAACTATTTCACAAGAAAAAGTGAGATCTCTCAGTGGCTACCCATTTTAATTCTGCTTTCCATTCCCATTCCAACATGCAACACACATCAAAGTTGCTGGTGAATGCAGCAGGCCAGGCAGCATCTCTAGGAAGAGGTACAGTTGACGTTTCAGGCTGAGGCCCGAGACCCCGAACTTTGATGTGTGTTGTTTGAATTTCCAGCATCTGCAGAATTCCTGTTGTTTCCATTCCGACATGTTGGTCCATGTCCTCCTCTACTGCAGCCAATAAGGTCACACTCAGGTTGGAGGAGTAACGCCTTATATTCCATCTGAGTAGCATCCAACCTGATAGCATGAATGTCGATTTCTTCAACTTTGACTCCCCCCCTTCACCATTTCCCTCTCTTACCTTATCTCCTTGTCTGCCCATCACCTCCCTCTGGTGCTCCTTCCCATTCCCTTTCTTTCGTGGCCTTTTGTCCTCTCCTATCAGATTCTCTCTTCTTCAGCCCTTTATCTTTCTCACCAATTGACTTCCCAGCTCTTTACTTCACCCCTCCCCTCTCCCCGTTTCACCTATCACCTTGTATTTCTTCCTACACTCCCCCCCCCCCCCACTTTCTTACTGAGTTCTCATCTTCTTTTATCCAGTCCAGATGAAGAGTCCCAGCCCGTAACATTGACTGTTTACTCGTTTCCATAATGCTGCCTGGCCTGCTGAATTCCTCCACTATCTTGTGTGTATTGCTTTGAATTTCCAGCATCTGCAGATTTTCTCTTGTTTGTGACCATTTTGAGGTCTTCAGTAAAAGGAAGGCCAGCTCCCTGCTTCCACAGTGGCTATATGACTGTGCCTTTGGCATCTTACCTGCTGCTACTCCAACATGTGGCCGGCTCTTTTCCCTCCCTTGTCCTGAAACGGTGGTCATGGAAGAGTACATTAAGGAGGCAATGACCTTGGGGTTTATCCATCTGTCAACCTCGCAAGCAGGGGCAGGCTTCTTTTTAGTGAGCAAGAAGGATAACAATCTCTGTCCCTGCATTGATTATCGGCCCCTCAACAACATCATGGTGAAGAACTGTCACCTTCTTCCCTGCTTGTCTCTGCATTTGAACATCTCCAGGGAGAAACTATGTTATTCATGATAGATTTGCACAATGCTTATAACCTAGTTCGTATCTGAGAAGAAGGTGAGTGGAAGACAGTTTTCAACACCTCCACTGGTCACTATGAGTACCTCATAAAGCCCTTTGGTCTGACCTGATTTTCAGGCCCTGGCCAATGATGTGCTCAGGGACACCTTGAACCATTTTGCTTTTGTGTATTTGGACAACATTCTGATCTATTCCTGCTCTCGCCAGGAACAACTCCTGCATATCTGGAGATGGTTCCTCAAGAATAACCTTTACTCTAAGCCAGCAAAGTGTGAGTTCCACAAAAAAACAGGTGTTATTTTTGGGCTATATCCTCAACCATTCCAGTGTTCAAATGGATCCATGTAAAGTTCAGGCAGTCACATTGTGGCCCAAACCATTTACAGTCAAACAGATGCTGGAAGCCAAATGGCAATTCCAGACTAAACTTGGATCACTGAAGGTTGCTTGACATTTGTGGCAGAGCTTGAATGCTATCACCTCTTATAAAGTAAAATCAAGTGACAGATGACAACAGGGCTTCGCCTTCAGATGCGCTGAAAGCCTTCTCTGCCTGTTTTGACCGTTAAATCATGGAGAAACCATCACAAACTCCCACAGCCCCTGATCATCCTGTGATTTTAGTCTCTGAGGCTAACAAGCAAGCAGCCTTTGGGAAGGTGAACCCACTAAATGCATCCAGCCGTGATTACGTACCTGACCAAGTACTTAAGACCTGTGCTGATCAACTGGCCGGAGTGTTCACTGAGATCTTTAACCTCTCGCTTCAGTAGTTTGAAGTATCACCTGCTTGAAGAAGGCTTCACCTATACCAGTGCCTAAGAAGGACATGGTAACCTGCCTCAATGACTACCATCCAATGGTACTTACATCTACAGTTATGAAGTGTTTTGAGAGGTTGGTAATGAAACATATCAACTCCTGCCTGTGAAGCAATTTGGATCTGCTCCAATTTGTCCACTGGTGCCGCAGGTCCACAGTAGGTGCCATCTCATTGTCTCTCCATTCAACCCTGGAACATCTGGACATCAAAAGTGCACAAATCAGGATGCTCTTTATTGACTACAGCTCGGCATTCAATACCATCATTGTTTCAAAGCTAACCAATAAGCTTTAAGACCTTGGCCTCAATACCTCCTTGTGCAAATGGATCCTTGATTTCCTCACTTGCAGACCCTAGTCAGTTTAGATTCAAAACAACTCCTCCACAATCTCCATCAACATAGGTGCATGAAAAGAGTGTGTGCTTACTGTGTAACATCAGATTCAAGTTTGCTGACAACACCATTGTTGTAGGCTGAATCAAAAGTCATGACAAGTCACTTTACCTGGTCTTCATCGTCTCTGCAGAGTTGGGGACCCATCTGCCGGACTTCCTGCCTGAAACCTCAATTGAGCTCACTCCATAAATTCATGAAGGTGGAGGAAACCTTCGACCTCAGCAAGCTCCCTCAGGAATATCGTAACTTAGCCAATACCTCCAGTAAAAGGAAGGCAAGCACCCTACCACCTCACAGACCACATGACCGCACCATTGACCTCCTCCTGGGCACTCATCCTCCCCGAGGTTGTCTGTTCTCCTTCTTCCCTCCGGAGACCCAAGCCATGAATGACTACATCACCGAAGTGCTACAGGACAGTTTTATTTGACCATCCCAATCCCCAGCCAGTGCAGGATTCTTCTCTTATCAAAAAGAAAGATGGTCAATGCATCGACTCAGCAAAAACACCAGTGAGAACCGTGACCCTCTCCCCTTGATAGATAGTGCATTCAAAACACTTTGCAGGCCCCAGATCTTCACCAACTGGATCTACAGAACATGTACAACCTGATCCACATTCACCCGGGATGACTGGAAGACGGTGTGTGTAACACCCATGGGGCACTACGAAAACTTGTTGGTGCCTTTCTGACTTTCCAATAGCCCAGTTGTTTTCCAAGCCTTCATCAACGAGATCCTCTGAGACAAGCTACACAGGTATTTGTTCATCTACCTCGACGACATCCTCATCTTCTCCAAGGACCCCCAAGACTATGTCTGTCACATCCAATCAGTCCTTCAGCATTTCCTCATAAACCAATGGTAATGCAAGTTAGAAAATGCTAATCCCACACTCTAGTCATTTCCTTCCTCAGTTGCATCCTTTTACCTGAAGGCAAAACTGTGGACCCAAAGAAAGTGCACGCTATCATTGAACGACCCCAACTGTGTTCCCTCAAACAACTACAGCGCTTCTTGGTCTTCTCCAATTTCTACTGCCAGTTCATCAGAAACTATAGACAAATCATTGTTCCTCTCACTTTCCTCACCAAGTCAGCTACGTCATGGATAACCTGTTCTGCTGCCGTGGGCCATGTCATCAAGGAGCTCAAGAGATGCTTCAGCTCCACTTTCATTCTTTGCCATCTGAAACCATCCGGACCTTATGCGGGTACAGCTGCCTGCTCTCTATGTTCCCATTTCAATTCCTCCAACCTGCGACACTCTCGGCACCTGTAGCTCCTGTTGGACCTTCGATGCTCATGGTCCTACATCTCCAAGTATTTCATTACGGGTTTGCCACTTTCTGATGTGGCTACGGTGATCATGACAATGATGGACTGGTTCTCTAAGGTGACCCATTTATTGCTCTCCACAAACTTCCGTCAGCTGGCAGAAACAGTGAATCTGGCTTCCCAACATGTAATTCACCTCCATGGCTTCCGTCAGGACACACAATTTATCTCCCATTCCTGGCGGACCTTCTACTCCCTCTTCCTCATCTCAGTATGTGTGCCCTCTGGCTATCTTCCACAGGCCAATGTAGTCAGAAAGAACCAATCAGCAAGTGGAGAAGTTTCTGCAATGCTTCCCCACCTCTAACCCTATCCACATGAGCTCAGCCGTCCCATAATCCACACACCCCCTCTGTCATGAGTATGTCACCCTTTGAAGTGCTTTATGGTTAACAATCCCCATTGTTCCCCATGGAGGAGCCAATGGTGGAAGTCCCATCCACCAGTGCCCTGGTTTGCGGCATCCGGAATGCTTGGACAAGGGCACGGAGGGCCATACCAGCTGCCGACTGTATCTACTGCCACAGAGGCTGGGCCAGAATCAATTGGCTTACTAAAACACCTTGGCAAAACAAAACGATGTCCGGTTTAAAGATGCTGTGCAGAAAGTAGAAAATCAATCTGAAGCTGTTATACAAGGCTGAAAGCTCTAAGGACAAGAAGACAGAAGCAGGTGGAGACAATGAGGGACTACACTGATTTTTGTAAAGTACTAATCCTTGTATTAGAAATTTGCTGGCATTTTGAAATATGTCTTTCTTAATAAGTTTGTGTGTGGACTGACTGATAGATGGTATAGGCCACTGAGTTGCTAACTAGTAAGGTCATTTACGAGTTCTAGGTATTAGTATCTTAAACGCTGTCTGAGCTGTTCCCAATGCACTAGTCTTCTTAAATAGGGGAAACAATCCTATACACGGTAAGGCAAATATGGTTTGCCAGTGTCCTGTACAACTGGAACCTTCTGCATCCAATTTTGCTAGCAATAAATGATAAAATTCTATTAGCCTTCCTAATCACTCACTGTACCCGCAGACAAGCCTTTTGCCCCTGTTTACTTACTGCTTTATAGTGTGTTCAAAGACTCTGCTTTGACCAGCCTTTGAAGCAGTGTTCAGATTTGAGTTGTGAAAAACTAGGATTCTTTAAAAACTGCTGAGCATGGAAAACTTGACATTCAAAATTAGGTGTGTAAAGACAAGCGATTCTACAGATGCTGAGAGCAATAGTACCATACACAAAATGCTGGATGAACTCAGCAGGTGAGTCAGCATCTATGGAGAAGGAAAAAGAGCCAAAGTTTCAAGCTGAGCCCCTTCATGAAGGGTCTTCAAGTAACTAGTGAGCTGGGATCAAGAGTATGAGTGTCTTAACAATCAGGTTACAAAATCAAGTCGAGAGCATACTGGTGACTCCAGTTCAATTAATTACCCATCATTCACCACAGGCTTGCTTGTTCAAAAGAATCAAGTGTTTCAGATGCCAAAAGCAAGGTCACGTTTTAACACCCTGCAAATCTGATTCTAAAACAATCTATGTAAGCAATTATAGCAACAATTAGAAATGATAATGGAAAGGAGGACTTCATGGATTGGCAATTCATTCAGATAATGACAAATTGGAATTGTAACTGAACTGATGCCACAAGCAGTCATGGCAGCCAACAGAAAGACTTTGAAATAAAGATGTTTATAAACAAGGAGTATATTGAAATGTGGATTGACATAACTATAAACTCTTTGGCAGTGAATCAAAAAACTTACTCAATGAAGTTCAACTAAATACCATTAGTGGAAGGTGCTTTCATGCTGAAAGCTGACTTTGACTTTATAATCATTAGTAAAAATGATGAACACCTGACAATGGTTCAGCTATCCTTCATTGCAATTATTTAATAGGATTGTCTGAGACAAATCAAACTAGGGTAGGGAAGAAGTTAAGAATGTATGGGGTTGAATTAGAAAGGGTTGTATCATTTAAATTTCTGGGACTTATATTTGATTCACGATTAACATGGGCAGACCATATCAGGAAAGTTGAGGAGAAATGTAAAAAAGTAATAAATGTGATGAGATGTTTGACTGGTAGGGAATGGGGAGCAAGTTGTTCAGCTTTGAAGAGAATGTATGTGGCTTTAGTGAGATCTGTATTGGATTATGGAAATATAGTATATGGATCAGCAGCTAGGACCCTTATAAGGAAACTGGATGTGATTCAGGCTCAGGCCTTGAGAGTGTGCAGTGGGGCTTTTAAAACGTCACCAGTGTCAGCCCTACAGGTAGAAATGGGAATAATGCCTTTGGAACTAAGAAGGATGCAACTGATGGCAAACTACTGGGCTAACTTGCAGGGGCACAATGATTCTCACCCTACTAAAGGAGTGTTGCAGGAGTGCTGGGAAAATGGGAGGTTTCAGAGGGATACCTTTAGTCGGGTAGGGAATGATATTGTGAAAGAATGTGAAGTATTTGATCTGAGGATAAGTCCTTCAGTAGTTTATCCGGTCGTAGCTCCATGGAAGCTTGTATGGCTGGACATAGACTGGCATTTGTTAGAGGTAAAAAGGAAAGAAAGATATAAAACAGATTTGGTAAATACATTTAACTGTCATGTGATAGAAAAGTATAGTGATTATACTCACATTTATATGGATGGTGCGAAGGAACCTGAAACAGGAGTGACAAGGTTTGGGGTGGTAATACCAGCAAAAGAAATTGGAATCAGCAGAAGAACATCTAATAAGTTATGGGTGTTTACAGTGGAGATGCTGGCAGTGTTGGTTGCGTTGCAATGGGTGCAGAAAGCCAGATAAGCCAAAGCATTGATATGTTCAGATTCATCCTCAGTTCTAGCAAGTTTAAGGTCTTTTCACACAAACAGTCAGCAAGATGTACTTTATGAAGTCCTACAGTTAGTTACAAGAATTGCAAATCAGGGAGGTCAGGTAAAATTTCTATGGGTTCCAGCACATGTTGGCGTGAAGGGGAATGAGAGGGTGGATGAGTTGGCAAAGAGGGTGTTAAAGAAAGAAAATGTGGAAATGCACATTAGTATCAGTAAAACAGAGGTTAAGTGTGTAATCTGGGAAAAAGTCAACCGAATGTGGCAAGAAAGATGGGACAGGGAGGGGAAAGGGAGGCATTTATATCAAATACAAAAGAGTGTTGCAGTTACTAGGGTAGGTAATGGAAACAGAAGAGAGGAAATTGTGTGGACTAGGTTAAGGCTGGGGCATTGTGCATTAAACAAAACATTGAAAATGATAGGGAAACACCAGACAGGATTGTGTGAGGAATGTCAGGAAGAGGAGTCAGTAGAACATGTATTTCTGAGTTGCAGGAAGTATGGGATACAGAGAGAGATGATGAGAAATAAATTAAGGGAGTTGGGGATGCAGGAATTCACATTAAAAGGGTTGCTGGGCATGGGTGAGAGAGCACAAGTCCGGGTACTTTTAGCGTTTTTAAGGGGTACAGGGGTTTTTTATAGAATATGATGAATAAACAGGAATAGGATACTAGGATGGTCAAAGATGGGAGGGTGAAGTGTAGGTTTGTGTGTGTATATATATATATATATATATATATATGATTGGGTGAAGGGATTTAGAATGTATGTCTAGTGCACATTCTGGAGCAGAGGGTGGTGGTAATGCACCATTAAGCTGGATGCCAACTGCCGTAAAACAAGATACAGACAGACAGACAAATCAAACTAGATGGTTAGGAATGTTGAAAGTACTGATGCTTTGAAGCTGCACCTGACATACTTTGGAAAGGTACATCACTGGCCTCAAAGCTGCCTGTGGTGGCAAAACGTGGAACAATGCACAAATTGAAAAGAGATCAGATGTGAAACTAAATCCAAGTGCAGGTATGGAATAGATTAGAATAAGTTCGATATTCAAAGTTCAAAGTGAATTTATTATCAAAGTATATATTTTGTACTATATACAACCCTGATATTAATTTTCTTGTAGCTACACTCTATAAATCCAAAATAGAATAAGAACCAGAATAGAATCAAAGAAAGAATGCACCAATTTGGGTGTTTAACCAGTGTGCAAAAGACAACAAACTGTGAAGGAAGGGGAAAAAAAAAAGAAAGAAAGAAGCAATAAATATCAAGAACATGAGATGGAGAGTCCTTGGTTGTGGGGATAGTTTAGTGATAGGGCTAATGAAGTTGAATGACATTATCCCTTCTGGTTCAAGAGTCTGATGGTTGAGGGGTAATAACTGTTCCTGAACCTGTGCATCCTGAAGCTCCTGTGCTTTCTCCCTGATGGCAGCAGCAAGAAGAGAGCATAT
Source organism: Mobula birostris (assembly GCF_030028105.1). Taxonomy (NCBI): domain Eukaryota; kingdom Metazoa; phylum Chordata; class Chondrichthyes; order Myliobatiformes; family Myliobatidae; genus Mobula; species Mobula birostris. Next base: position 169,437,656 of record NC_092372.1, read on the forward strand.
CCCGGATGATGGATGCTGCTTTCCTGTGACAGTGCTCTGTGTCAGTGTGCTCATTGGTGAGGAGGACTTTACCTGTCAAGGGCTGGGCCGGATACATTAATTTTTGTAGGATTTTCTGTTCAAGGGTATTGGTTGTTTCTATTACTGTACCAATCTGTGATGTACCCTGTCATCATACTGTGCTCTCCTCCACACTTCTATAGAAGTTTGTCAGATTTTTAAGTCTAACGCCAAATCCTTGTAAAAATCTAAGTAAGTAGAGGTACTGTTGCGCTTTCTTCATAATGGCACTAACATTCTGGAACCAGGACAGATCCTCTGAAATGATAACATCAGGAATTTAAAGTTGCTGACCCTCCCTGCCTTTGATCCCTCAATTAGGACTGGCTCTTGGTCTTCTGGTTTCCTCCTCCTGAAGTCAATAATCAGCTCCCTGGTTTTGCTGACATTGAGTGATACATTGTTGTTGTGGCACCACTCAGCCAGATTTTCAATCTCACTCCTATCTGCTGACTTGTCACCATCTTTGATTTGGCAATGACAGTTGTGTCATCAGCAAACCTAAATATGACATTGGAGCTGCGCTTTCTTCACAGTCATAAGCATAAAACAAGTAGAACAGGGGGCTAAGCACACAGCCTGTGGTGCATCTGTGCTGATGGAGATTGTGGAGGAACACACATCAAAGTTGCTGGTGAACGCAGCAGGCCAAGCAGCATCTGTAGGAAGAGGTGCAGTCGACGTTTCAGGCCGAGACCCTTCATCAGGACTAACTGAAGGAAGAGTGATTAATAGAGAAGGTGCAGATGATGCAGTCTATGTGGACTATAGTCAGGCCTTTGACACAGTCCCACATGAGAGACTGGTCGTCAAGGTTAAAGCCCATGACATCTAAAATTGGCTTGCTAATTCGAGACAGAGGGTGACACCAGAGGACTGTCTAAGATGGGAACATTTCAGTTATGAGGGGAGAATAAATAGGTTGCATTAACTCTTCCTTCAGTTAGTCCTGATGAAGGGTCTTGGCCTGAAACGTCAACTGCACCTCTTCCTACAGATGCTGCTTGGCCTGCTGCGTTCACCAGCAACTTTGATGTGTGTTGCTTGAATTTCCAGCATCTGAAGAATTCCTGTTGTTTGAGATTGTGGAGGAGATGTTTATACTAATCCAAACTGACTGTGGTCTGCAAATGAGGAAATCAATAATCCGATTGCACAAGAGGCCAAGGTTTTGAGGCTTACTGATTAGTTTTGAGGGGATGATGGTATTGAATGCTGAGTTGTAGTCGATAAAGAGCATCCTGATGTATGCACCTTTGCTGTCCGGATATTCTAGGGTTGAGTGACGAGCCAAAGAGATGACATCTGCTGTTGACCTGTTGTGATGGTAGGCAAATTGGAGCCCATCCAAGTTGCTTCTCAGGCAGGAATTGATATTGATATTGTTCATCACCAACCTCTCAAAGCACTTCATCACAGTGGATGCGTGCTACTGGACGATAGTCATTGAGGCAGGTGTATTCCAGTCACTCTTGAGGACAAACTTAAAAGCCAAATTGGAGAGACTTACTAAGGAATATATAATTTTCAACTGGCTTGCCTACTCTCTGATTATCAATTTGGTGTGTGTTGCAAATCAGTTGAAAATATGCTGCCAGATTCTCAATGCACAGAAACCTTAGCAAAATGTTGAGAGTCAATGATGCTGTAGAATGGTCAGCCAATAGCACACACAAGCAGAAAGCTATAACAAACACAAAGAGCAAGGTACACATACTGAGAAGGTTCTACTTGATAAGATATGTGGAGTGGAGAAATTTCACATTTGAAAGAACTGTATCAATGCACCGTGTTCATGAGTGACTTACGATAATTGATGCTTATTCCTACCAATAAGTATGCAAAGTTGTGATTTAGTAATATCCATACAGTCATATGAATGTAGCTGGCAAGCTTAGTAGAGTGGATATTAAGAACACAGGTGATACTGTGGAGAATGAGGTCATGGTAATCATCATGAAGCATTTTACATTATATCGGCCATCAGTGCAGGCTTTAGAGGAGGTTGCTAGACAAGGGGAGGACATTAAGTGCCCCTTCTCAGCTCTACAGTTCAAAAAGATCGTGGTTTATCTTTCAGCTCAGTACTATTTGCTTGCATAAAACCCATATACGTACCTTGATTCCATTAATATACAAAAATCTATCAACCTCTGTCTTCAGTACACTCTATGAAGAGTTCTCTTGGGTAATACTCTTAGGTAAAGAACTCGTGAGATTTTGGGTGAAGAAATTTCTCCTTTTCTGTAGCCCTTATCTTGACTGTGACCCAGGTTCCAGATGCCGCAGTGAAGGGAATAATTATGTGCTCAGCTAAGAATGTTGTATGAGTCAATGATAGAACAATACTGCACTTGAAGCAGATCACTGGGGACCCGAGTCACCCCAACTACAAACTGTTCCAGCTGCTACCATCCAGGATATAGTACCGCAGCATAAAAGCCAGGGACAACAGGCTCCGGGACAGCTTCTTCCACCAGGCCTTCAGAGCAATTAATTCACGCTGATAGTATGTTATTTCTATGCTATATTGACTGTCCTGTTGTACATACTATTTATTATAAATTACTATAAATTGCACATTGCACATTTAGATGGAAATGTACGTAAAGATTTTGACTCATGTATATGAAGAATGTAAGTAATAAAATCAGTTCAATTCATTCAGATATTTCAGAAGTGCCACTGCAGAGTGAATGCACAACCATACTGGCTAGAGACAAATGGGAGTTCAGAGACAATGTGCAGAAATGTAAGAGCATTTGATCACTGATGACAGCTCACACACTGAAATTGTCCGTTAAGCCACTCTGAAGCATTGATCAGATGAAAATGGGGTGCAGCCAGTTTATGAAAGATACCAAAAACACTGACAATTTGATCAGCTAGGTAATATCACTTCAGTTTTCACAGAGAAATGAGAAAGCAGGAAACAGTTTGAACAAGTCCTAAGGACTGTCAAAGAGCACTAAATCATTATAGTCATACTTCTAAGCATCTTGCCTTCTATATTAAACACTACCCAGTGTTGGCAGTCAGATTTTTATGGACAGGTGAACTACAACTCTAGTCCCAATTAGGTAACCAGCATGGTTTTGTTAGAAGCTGATACAACAAAGCTATTTGATTAAAAATCTCAAAGAGGAAACCAGATGTATTAATAGAGAAGGTGCAGATGATGCAGTCTATGTGGTCTATAGTCAGGCATTTGACATAGTCCCACATGAGAGACTGGTCGTCAAGGTTAAAGCCCATGACATCTAAAATTGGCTTGCTATTTGGAGACAGAGGGTGTCACCAGAGGACTGTCTAAGATGGGAACATTTCAGTTATGAGGGGAGAATAAGTAGGTTGCATTGACTTGGACTGGAGGAAGTGGAGGAGGCTCCTGATAGAAACATGCAAAATTATGAAGTATTTGGGGTAGATAAGGAACTTTTCTAGATAGAAGAAGCCCTTAACTTTGAATGGAGTCATCAGGGCGCTGTCATCACAGGGGTTTTTTTTAAGCAGGCTTCCTTATTTTTACGAGGCAGAGTTGCCACCTTGACGCATAACCCAGCACGGATGGAAAGCATGCAAGGGAGCCAGCTGGATTCTAACTTGGGAGCCTTCGCTCCGAAGTCCGGCGCTGATGCCACTACGCCACCAGCCAGCTTTCTAGATAGATGAGAAGCATTAAATTAGAGAGCATAGGTATAGGAAAGGCTTAAGTAGAAATGAGGGGATCTGAGCAAGAACTTTATTACCCCACAGGCATTTGAACAGGAGTAGGAGGTAAAGCAGGGAATTCTCTCAAGACTTTAAAGGTATTTACATGTATAATTGAATCACTGAGGTTCAAAGGTTATAGACCAAGTGCTGACAAATGGGTTTAGTATTGAAAGGTATTTGAAGATTAGCATAGATATGGTGGACTGGAGGGCCTGTATTTTGTTTTGAATAACTCTGTGCTGCTTTGACAAGGAAAAACTGATAGAAACAAAAATGCAAAAAAAGTTGAAGGCATCTGATGACAATCTAAAGAAGAAAGGCCATTTTGACAACAGAGGGGCAAAAGACCTGACACTACCCAAAGTTGGAGAGCAATAAGGATATCAGATTGATACCGGATGTGACAGAAGGCACTGGTGATGGAATGCAGACCACCCTCCAGATCAGATAAGGTCGTATCAATGGAACAGTCACTGTGTCACACAAATCACTATGGAACTTGGTGGAAGCAGGTACAGAGATACTAGACGATGCACAAGCAGTGGATGAGAACACCACAGCTCTGCAAAATTCTTGGAAAACACCAATCCAGTTCCAACTGTGTCTGGAAACTCAGTCCATCAACTCAACTATCTGGAAGATATTGTGCCACAAGTAAAATACTTTGGGGCTGGACAGCTATTCGGGATTTTTTTTTTGCTTTTGTTACTAAATGAGGGATGTATCATGTGTCATCCCTAATACTGAATGGAGGCTGCTGCATTTTAAAATATTTGTTAAGTGACTGGCAGCTTTCTGTGTTGTAATATTGTTCAGTGTGGAAATTTCAAGCATCTACCGCTCTCAGTGGAGAAAGTCAAGCAAACAAAAACAGATGACTTAACACATTTTGCTTTTCTTTTATTGCATAAAGTAGTTTTGTTGCTAATTTGAATCACAGGCCATTTATCAGTGTATTACAGATACAGAGACAGGCTTGTAGAGCTTGTAGTGGGAGGTAGGAAATATTGTGGAGGTTTCAGAATCAAGAAATAAATAGATGAAATGATGATAAAATATGAAGCTTGTAGATAAAATCATGAAATCGAATCCAAGATGAACATCTTCTCAATAGTGAATTGCTGCCGTATCCAGGCTGGATCCAGTGTAGGCTTTGGGAAATCCAAGCTCGTCTGATAAACAAACAAAAGCTCTAAGCTAAAATGCAGAACCAAACAGTCCAATTGTGGATTTAACACCAAAACCAGTAAGGAGATCAGAAAGGCTTTGCAAACTGAGTTTTGAGACTAGATTTATAGTTGCTCATTTAACAGAGAAAGACAATTATAATTATGTGAAATGGATTTAAGAATGTTTTTTTAAAAAAAACAGCAGCAAGATTAGTCAATTCAAATCCCTTAGCCTGCTCAACATCTCAATAAGATCATGACTGATTCAATCTTGGCCTATAGGAACAAAAGGAACAGAAGTCCAATGCATTTTTATTCGTATATTGACAGTTGGAAGGCTAAAGGAAGCTTAGAGAAATGTTTTTGTCTTTAATAAAGAGAGGAACAATGTTGTCTCTAAATGTGGATATCCCATTTTCTCTGCATCTACAGCAGGTACGGTATGTAGTCAGGAACAGTAGAGCCTCCAGGCAGGATAGTTGAATGCTTCTCTTGCGGGATGTGGGAAGGAAGGGAGACTGCTAGTGTTCCTAACGACTACACCTGTGATAAGTGCATCCAGTTGCGGCTTCTAACAATCCACATTAAGGAGTGGGAGCTGGAACTGGATGAACTTTGGATCATTCAGAAGGCAGAGGGGGTGACAGATAGGACATATAGAGAGGTAGTGCAGGGCACAGGAAACTGGGTGACAGTCAGGAAGGGGAAAGGGATTAAACAGCCAGTGCACAGTAACCCCTGGGCCATCCCCTTCAACAGCAGGAATACCACTTCGGATACTGTTGGGGGTGATGTTCTAGCAGAGGAAAGTCACAATGGTCAGGTCTCTGGCACTGAGTCTGGCTCTGTGACTTAGAGTCAGAAGGAGAGAAGAGCCAAGTTGTAGTGATAGGGGATTCATTAGGGGAACAGAAAAAAGGTTCTGTAGATGAGAACAAGATTCCCGGATGGTATGTTGCCTCCCGGGTCCCAGGGCCCATGATATCTCGGATCAAGTCCTCAGCATTCTTAAGCAAGAAGTTGAACAGCCAGAGGTCATAATTCCTATGTAGTTACCGTTTGACACAGTAGGAAGAATGATGAGGTTCTGCAAAGTGAGTTCAGGGAGTTAGATGCTAAGTTAAAGAGTAGGTCCTTCAGGGTTGTGATCTCAGGATTGCTGTCTGTGCCATGTACTAGTGAGCCAAGAATAGGAAGATTATGTAGTTGAACATGAGGCTAAGGAATTACTGTAGGAGGGAGGGAACTGAATTGGACTAATATCCTAGCAAGAAGGTTTTCTAGTGTTGCATGGGGATGGGAACCAGAGTGCCAGAACAGTTAGTGGAGAGGTTGTGGAAACATGTTGTTAAGGGCTCAAAGTCAGGAATCAGAAGGTTGAGCATGGCGTGACTAACGCCCTGAGATTCACATATTTCAATGCAAGCGGTATCATAGGAAAGGCAGATATGCTCATGACATGATTCATATCTGGAATTATGATATTGTAGCCAAAGGATTACAAAGAGCAAAAGGATTACAAAATTAGTCCTCTGGAAGAACAGATGATAATACATGCATGGAGCCAAAACTGATAGGGGAGATCTTAAATGCATTTTTGCATCTGTATTTACTCAGGAGACAGACACAGACGTAAGTCAAAATAGCATCAACTTCATTGACCCTATGTGGATTAGAGGAGGAGTTTGTTGTCTTGAGGCAAATTAGACCATAAGATATAGGAGCAGAATTAGGCCATTTGGCCCATCGAGTCTGCTCCACAAATTCGTCATGGCTGATCCACTTTTCCTCTCTGGCCCAATCTCCTGCCTTCCCTCCGTATTCCTTCATGCCTTGCCCAACCGAGAATCTATTAACTTCTGCCTTAAATATACATAAAGACTTCGTCTCCCTAGCTGCCTGTGACAATGAATTCCACAGATTCACCACACTCTGGCTAAAGAAATTCCTCCTCATTTCCATTCTAAAAGGACACCCCTCTATTCTGAAGCTGTGTCCTCTGATCTTAGACAATCCCACCATTGGAAACATCCTCTCCACATCCACTCTATCAAGTCCTTTCACCATTCAATAGTTTCAATTAGGTCACATCTCATTCTTCTAAATTCTAGTGAATACAGAGCCAGAGCCACCAAGCCCTCTTCATATGACAAGCTGTTTAGACCGTAAGACCATAAGACATAGGAGCAGAATTCAGCCATTGGCCCATCAAGTCTGCTCCGCCAGTTTATCACAGCTGATCCACTTTTCCTCTCAGCCCCAGTCTCCTGCCTTTCCCCTGTACCCCTTCATAGTCTGACCAATCAAGAATCTATCTATTTCTGCCTTAAATATACTTAAAGACTTGGCTTCCATAGCTGCCTGTAATAACAAATTCCAGAGATTCACCACACTCTGGCCAAAGAAATTCCTCCTCATTTCCATTCTAAAAGGACGATCCTCTGGTGTTAGACACCCCCATCATGGGAAACATCCTTTCAACATCTACTCTGTCTAGGCTTTTAAACATTCGAAAGGTTTCAATGAGCTTCTCCCTCATCCTTCTAAATTCTAGTGAGTACAGACCCAGAGCCATCAAACATTCCTCATATGATAACCCTTTCATTCCCGAAATCATCCTTATGAGCCTCCTCTGAACCCTCTCCAGTGTCAGCACATCTTTTCTTAGATGAGTGGCCCACAGCTGTTCACAATACTCAAGCTGAGGCCTCACCAGTACCTTGTAAAGCTTCATCATCACATCCCTGCTCTTGCATTCTAGACTTCTTGAAATGAATGTTAACATTGCATTTGCCTTCCTCACTACTGACTCAACCTGCAAGTTAACTTTAGGGTGTTCTCCACAAGGACTCCCAAGTCCCTTTGCATCTCATATTTTTGGATATTCTCCCCATTTAGAAAATAGACTGCACATTTATTACTTCTACCAAAGTGCATGACCATGCATTTCCCAACACTGTATTTCATTTGCCACTCTCTTGTCCATTCTCCTAATCTGTGTAATTCCTTCCGCATCCCACCTGTTTCCTCAACACTACTTGGTTCTCCACCAGTCTTTGTATCATCTGAAAACTTGGCAGCAAAGTCATCTATTGAATCATATAAATCATTTATAAACAACATAAAAAGAAGCAGTCCCAACACCGACCCCTGCAGAACACCACTAGTCACCGGCAGCCAACCAGACAAGGATCCTTTTATTGCCACTCGCTGCATCCTAACTATCAGCGATGCTTTAACCATGCCAGTAACTTTCTTGTAATGCCATGGGCTCTTAACTTGGTAAGCAGCCTCATGTGGCACCTTGTCAAAGGCCTTCTGAAAATCCAGATATACAACATCTACTGCATCCCCTTTATCTATCCAATGTGTATTCTCCTCAAAGAATTCCAACAGGTTTGCCTGGCAAGATTTTACTGCTGCCTTTGTCCTATCTTGTCCTGTGTCACCAAGTACTCCATCACCTCCATCATCCTTAACAATTGACTCCAACATCTTCCCAACCTCTTACTGGTCTATAATTTCCTTTCTGCTGCCTCCTTTCTTTCTTAAAGAATTTAATCCTAGAATCATTTTCATGAACCTCCTTTGAACCTCTCCAGTTTCAGCACATCCTTTCTAAGATAAGGGACCCAAAACTGCTCACAATACTCCAAATGAGGCTTCACCAATGCTTTATAAAATCTCAGCATGACATCCTTGCTTTTATATTCTATTCCTCTTGAAATTAATATCAACATTGCACTTGCCTTCCTTACTACAGACTCAACCTGCAAATTAACCTCTAGGGAATCCTGCACAAGGACTCCCAAGTCCCTTTGTACCTCAGTTTTTTTGTATTTTCTCTCCATTTAGAAAATAGTTAACCATTTCATTTCTTCTGCTAAAGTGCATGAGCATACATTTTCCAACACCATATTCCATCTGCCATTTTCCAGTCTTCTGGAACCATTCCAGAATCTACTGATACTTGAAAGATCATTACTAATGTCTCCATAATCTCTTCAGCCACTTCCTTCAGAACCATGGGATGTACACCATCTGGTCCAGGTGACTTATCTATTTTCAGACCTTTCTGTTTCCCAGGAACCTTCTTTCTAGTAATGGTAACTTCACACACTTCATGACCCCCTGACACCTGAAACTTCCACCATACTGCTAGTGTCTTCCACAGTGAAAACTGATCCAAAATACTTATTCTGTTTGTCCACCATTTCCTTGACCCCCATTACTACCTCTTAAGCATTGTTTTCCATTTTTGCCTCTCTTTTATACCTTATGTATCTGAAGAAACTTTTGGTATCCTCTTTAATATTATTGGCTAGCTTACTTTCATATTCCATCTTTACCTTCTTAATTAACTTTTTAGGTGCCTTTTGTTGGTTTTGAAAAGCTTTCCAATCATCTAACTTCCCATTAATTTTTGCTCTATTATATGCACTCTCTTTGGCTTTTCTGTCGGCTTTGACTTCCCTTGTTAGCCATGGTTGCTTCAGCTTGCCTTTAGAATGCTTCTTCCTCTTTGGGATGCATATATCCTGTGTCTTTCAAATTGCCTCCTGAATTTCCAGCCATTGCTGTTCTGCCGTCATCTCTGCCAGTCTTCTTTTCCAATCAATTCTGGCCAACTGGTCTTTTGTGCCTCTGAAATTTTCTTTACTCCACTGTAATATTGATAAATCTGACTTTAGCTTTTCCTTGTTAAATTTCAGGGTGAATTGGGGTGGATAAATCCCCAGAGGCTGACAGGGTATTCCCTTGGAGCCTGCAGGAGGCAAGTGTGGAAATTGCTGGGGCCCTAGCAGAGATATTTAAATCATCCTGAGTGACAGGTGAGGTGCCGAAGGATTGGAAAGCCAATGTTGTTCCCCTGCTTAAGAAAGGCTGTAAAATTAAACCAGGAAATTATAGACTGGTGACATCAGTAGTGGGAAAGTTATTGGAATGTATTCTAAGGAACCGAATATATAAGTATTTGGATAGACATGGACTGATTGAGGGTAGTCAGCATAGTTTTGTGTACGGTAAGTTGCGTCCAACCTATCTTATAGCCTTTGAGGAAGTTACCAGGAAAGAGGATGAAGGCAAGGCCGAGGATGTTGTCTACAGTCACTTTAGCAAGGTCCCACATGGGAAGTTGGTCAAGAGGTTCAGTTGCTCGGAATTGAAGTTGAGGTAGCAAGTTGGAATAGACATTTGCTCTGTAGGAGAAGCCAGAGAGTGGTAGTAGAAGGTTGTCTCTGACTGGAGTACTAGGATTTAGTGGAATGCCACAGGGATCAGTGCTGGGTTTGTTGTTTGTCATCTATATCAACGATCTGGATGACAATGTGATTTACTGGATCAGCAAATTTGTAGATGACGCCAAGATTGGGAGTGTAGTGGACAGTGAAGAAGACTATTAGAGCTTGCAGCGGAATTCAGATCAGCTGGAAAAAATGGGCAGAAAAATGGCAGATGGAATTTAATGCAGACTAGTGTGAGTGCTGCACCTCAGTAGGACCAACCGAGGTAGGTCTTACACAGTGAATGGGAGTGCACTGAGGAGTGTGGTAGAACAAAGGGATCTGAGATTACAGGTCCATAATTCATTGAAAGTGTCGTCACAGGTAGATAGGCCATAAAGAAAGCTTTGGGCAATTTGTCCTTCATAAATCAAAGTACTGAGGACAAGAGATAGGATATTATGTTGAAATTGTATAAGGCATTGGTGAGGCCACATTTGGAATACTGTGTGCAGTTTTGGTCACTTGCCTACAGGAAAGAGGTAAATAAGGTTGAAATGGTACAGAAAATTTATAAGGGTGATGCTGGGCCTGGAGGACCTGAGTTGTAAGGAAAGATTGAATAGGTTAGGACTATATTCCTTGGAGTGTAGAAGACTGAAAGGAGATTTAATAGAGGTATACAAAACCATGAGGGGTGTAAATAGGATAAATACAAGCAGGCTTTTTCCACTGAGGTTGGGTGGGAATACAACTACATGTCATGGGTTAAGGGTGAAAGGTGAAAAGTTTAACATAGAACATAGACACCTACAGCATTGATCGTGTGGATAGTCAGAGGCTTTTTTCCCAGGGCTGAAAGGGCTAGCATGAGAGGGCACAGTTTTAAGGTGCTTCGAAATGGGTACAGAGGAGATGTCAGGAGTAAGTTTTTTCTTTTTATGCAGAGAGTGGTGAGTGCTTGGAATAGGCTGCTGGTGACGGTGGTGGAGGCGGATACAATAGGGTCTTTTAAAACACTCCTAAATGGGTACATGGAGCTTAGTAAAATAGAGGGCTATGGGTAATCATATAACCATATAACAATTACAGCACAGAAACAGGCCATCTTGGCCCTTCTAGTCCGTGCCGAACTTTTACTCTCACCTAGCCCCACCGATCTGCACTCAGCCCATAACCCTCCATTCCTTTCCATATAGCTGTCCAGTTTAACTTTAAACGACAACATCAAACCCACCTCAACCACTTCTGCTGGAAGCTCGTTCCACACAGCCACCACTTTCTGAGTAAAGAAGTTCCCCCTCATGTTACCCTTAAACTTTTGCCCTTTAACTCTCAGTTCATGTCCTCTTGTTTGAATCTCCCCCATTCTCAATGGAAAAAGCCTATCCACGTCAACTCTATCTATCCCTCTCATAATCTTAAATACCTCTATCAAGTCCCCCCTCAACCTTCTATGTTCCAAAGAATAAAGACTCAACTTGTTCAACCCTTCTCTGTAACTTAGGTGATGAAACCCAGGTAACATTCCAGTAAACCTTCTCTGTACCCTCTCTATTTTGTTGACATCTTTCCTATAATTTGGCCAAAACTGTACACAATACTCCAAATTTGGCCTCATCAATACCTTGTACAATTTCAACATTACATCCCAACTCTATACTCAATGCTCTGATTTATAAAGGCCAGCATACCAAAAGCTTTCTTCACCACCCCAGGTAACCCTAGGTAATTTCTAAGGTAAGGACATATTCGGCACAGCTTTGTGGGCAAAAGGGCCTGTATTGTGCTGTAGGTTTTCTATGTTTCTAGCAGATATAAATAAGAAATATATATCAAGATCATGAGTTTAAGAGTCCTTGATAGTGAGTGGGTAAGCTGTATTCAGTTCAGTGTAGGGGGTGAGTGAAGTTGAGTGAAGTTACTCCCTCTGGTTGAAGGGTCTGATGGTTGCGGGCCAGTAACTGTTCTTGAACATGGTGGTGTGGGTCCTTGGGCTCCTGTACTTCCTTCCTGATGGTAGGAATGAGAAGACAGCATAGCCTGGATGGTGGCTGCTGCTTTCCTGCAACACTGCTGCATGTAGATGTACTCAAAGGTGGTGAGGCTGGGCCGTATCCACTACATTTGTAGGCTTCTCCATTCAAGCCATTGGTGTTTCTCTACCAGGCTGTGATGGAACCAATCAATATACTCTCCACTACACAGCTATAGAAGTTTGTCAAAGTTCTATATAGCATGATGAATCTACACAAACCTCTAAGAAAGTAAAGAAGCTGCTGGTGCTTCCTTGTAATGGCACTTGCATTCTGGACCCAGGACAGATCCTCTGAAATGATCTGTCCCAAAATGATAACACCAAGGAATTTAATGTTGCTGACCCTCTCCACCTCCAATCCCTTGAAGAGGACCTTTGGTTTCCTCTCCTGCAGTCAATAACCAGCTCCTCAGTCCTGCTGACATTGAGTAAGATGTTCACTCAATCTATGTCAAATTCAGTTTTCAGATTCACAACATTTGCCCACTATTGCTTTCTAATTCTGCCACCTGGATTGCTCTAGGGCTGTCCTACAATGGATGGCAGAGCAAAACCTGAAATTTCTGGTGGATCACACCTTGATGCACATGTCAGCTACCAGCTGCTGTACAGTAGCAGGGGAGGGAAAGGATAGGAACATAGAAAACATACAGAACAATATAGGCCCTTC